>NC_057806.1:219175013-219489788 GCF_018294505.1 Triticum aestivum
AGGGGGTCCCGAACTGTGCGTCTAAGGCGGATGGTAACCGGAGGCAGGGGACACGATCTTTACCCAGGTTTGGGCCCTCTTGATGGAGGTAATACCCTACGTCCTGCTTGATTGATCTTGATGATATGATTATTACAAGAGTTGATCTACCACGAGATCGTAGAGGCTAAACCCTAGAAGCTAGCCTATGGTATGATTGTGTGTTGTCCTATGGACTAAACCCTCCGGTTTATATAGACACCGGAGGGGGCTAGGGTTACACAGAGTCGGTTAAAAGGGAGGAGATCTACATATCCGTATTGCCAAGCTTGCCTTCCACGCCAAGGAAAGTCCCATCCGGACACGGGACGAAGTCTTCAATCTTGTATCATCATAGTCCAACAGTCCGGCCAAAGGATATAGTCCGGCTGTCCGGAGACCCCTTAATCCAGGACTCCCTCAGTGGCAGTTGACAAATTCACTAAGTGGGTTGAGGCAGAGCCGGTCAGTAAGTGTGACGCGGTGACGGAGGTTCAATTCACCAAAAAGGTGATTTCCCGTTTTGGCTACCCTCACAACATTATAACTGACAATGGCACTAATCTATCTAAAGGTGATATGAAAGAATTCTGTCAACGAGAGCATATTCGTGTTGACGTGTTATCAGTGGCTCACCCCCAGTCCAATGGCCAAGCTAAAAGAGCCAATAAAGAAATTTTGAGAGGCATAAAACCCCGATTTATGGTCCCTTTGCAGAGGACACCGGGTTGTTGGGTGGAGGAGTTACCTTCAGTGCTATGGAGTATCAATACTACCCCAACAGATCTACGAGTTACACGCCTTTTCTTCATGGTTTACGGAGCAGAGGCGGTTCTCCCTAGTGACATCCGTCATGACTCGCCCTGTGTGGCGGCTTATGTTGAAGTTGATAATGAAAAATCACGTCGGGATACTCTTGACCTGTTGGATGAGGAGCGTTACCTCGCGGCGGCTCGTTCGATGATTTACCAACAAGATATGTGTCGTTATCATAGCCGCTGAGTTAAAACCAGGACCTTTCAAGAAGGATATTTGGTGCTCCGGCTCATCCAGGATCAAACTGACATGCACAAGTTATCCCCACCTTGGGAAGGGCCCTTTGTGGTCAGCAAAAACCTGAACAACGGGTCGTACTACCTTATCGATGTTTGAGACCACAAGGACTCACGCACATCGGAGGAGGAGACCCACCGGCCATGGAATATTGCTCATCTTCGTCCTTATTACACCTGAGCCACCAGCTCTTGTGATGTACATATTTAGACCATTGTATATATTATGATTCAGTTTAATAAAGCCGGCACCCCTGAGAATTCGGGGCCTCTGCCATTTCAGTTTCCAGCAAAATTGAGTCTTTGTTCCCTGATTCATTGGTCTCATGGGGGCTTCCTGCTCATTGAGCATAGCTGTTCACACCCATGAGATCCGGTTCTCAAGCCGATTTATTGGACATTTGGGGGCTTCCTTTTCAATGAACATAGCTCTCTCACCCATCTTGATCCAACCTCCGGCCACCTTATTGGACATTTGGGGGCTTCCTGTTCAATGAACATAGCTCGCTCACCCATCTTGATCCTGCCTCCGGCCACCTTATTACACATTTGGGGGCTTCCTATCCAATGAACGTAGCTCGCTCACCCATCTTGATCCAGCCTCCGGCCAACTTGTTGGACATTTGGGGGCTTCCTGTTCAATGAACATAGCTCGCCCACCCATCTTGATCCGGCCTCCGGCCACCTTATTGGTCACATGGGGGCTTGCTGCTCCCCGAGCATAGCTATTCACACCCATGTGATCCAGTTTCCAAACCGAACATTGAGTTAAACCTGCCTTTTTCTTGATTCTACTCTGCTAGGTGACCCGCCGTACTCTTGACAGTTACTCTTTTAGTAAGACCCTGAACTTGTCAATGTTAACACGGTGGCCTTTGTCATGTGAGAGCCGGCTTACAGAGAGCTAGGACAAACTCACGCGTTGTCGCAGTCTCTCCGCTATGTGGCCCGTTTGTACTCTTGCCAGTTACACTTTTCAATAAGGCCGTGAACTGGTTAAGGTTAAAACAATGAATTTATGTCACATGAGAGCCGACTTATGGGATAAAAATGAAAATTTTCAAAAACAGAATTGAGCTGCACTCTTCTGGATTTATGTCAAGCTTCCGGCTTGCAAACTTACATATTTACAGCACCGATATGCTATTGGTCTACATGTATGATATCATATGTGAATAAGTATTTGGTTTTTTCAAACCGCCCTGATTATAGACTTTAAGTCACCAGGACATATCACGTCGGATGTTATGACCCGCCCTGACGAAAACCGCCAGGGAATTTTTTTTCTTCAATATGTGCAGATGCATTATGGGATAACATGATCTACTTTCCATAATCTTTCACGGCAAAAGAACAAGTACCATCACTTTTCCAAAGGATAAAACATGCACGATGGCACGAGATATCGTTGTTTTACTAGTCTATTACATGGCTCCGCGAGCCCAAATGATTAAGTGGTTTTTAAGCAACGTCTGAAGAGGCAGATTATGAGTCGTCCAGTGGATTAATTTTCCTGGTCTTGGCGGGTTGAGGCTTCCGGGTCATCCTACACCGGTTCTTCTTCTTTGTCTGGAAGTTAGGTGATGACCAATTGATGCCAGTAAAGGCTTGAAATTCAGCTTCATCATCGATAAGCTCAGACAGAGCTATTTTAGGAGCAAAAGTATGCTTATAGATTGGAGGGATGAGATCTACAATTTTGTAAGCCAGCGTTAGCATCTTCTGATTGCCCGCTGTATAAGCCGCCTGATATCTCGACAGATCTATTCTTCGGCAATAAGGCTCACCAATGGACGCATCTCTTTCACGCATGAAGCAAAATCCTACTTCTCAAAGGGAGACCCATCCTCTTTGAAGCTGGGGCAGCCTGTAGCTAGCTCAGCCAGGTCTAATTTTGCATGCCATGCCTTAGCCCGGCTTAAAGTCATAGTGGCACCGGCTCTAGTAGCTGACCGCCTGATTTCTTCAATTATTGCGGGCAAGACAAAAAGTTTGCTTAGAACATCACTGAGAAGGGATGATGCTTGATTGGTTGGTGAGATGGTGGCTATTGTGCGCTAAGCACTAGTATATAATTGTTCCACCAGCGTGTAAACCACCTTGAGCTTTATTAGCATCTCTTGACCAAGATTGCTGCTCATGGGGCCTGCATAACATAATGTGGTTAAATCACCAGGCGGCTTACAAAGTGGAGTGTGAAAATTCATTACAATATTTAAGTCTTACTTACCAAAAATGGCGGAGGTCATCTGTGTGATATGACGCTTTAAGCCGATAAGTTCTACGGTGACCTCTTGCAAAGAGGCTTCAACATTTTTGGCTCTATGTACCAGGACAGTCTTTTCTTCAACCCAGGCGGCTTTCTCAGTGTTAAACCCGGTTTTAAGCTTTTCTTCTTCATCCAAGATGAATTTGAACTTGGAGTCAGCTTTCCGGGTCTCAGCTTCTTGTAGTTCAAGACGATTTTTTAAATCCGCCAATTGTGATTGATATTGAGCTGAGACTTCATGTAAGTAAAAGGTTAAATAATTGTCAACAACTGTGTCACAGTATATATTCAGAAAAAGTCCCAAGCCCTTTGCAAGCAATAGCACTTGGCACTTGGGGGCTAATGGGTGTAGAAAGTTTCTTTTATGAAGCAGTGACAGACAAATCCGGTTCATCTTTTTTCAAAGATAATCTGGCGTGTGAGGGTTATATGGTGAGATTTCATTCACAATAACGGTGATAAGTCCCAGCTTATTCATGGTGATTAAACTGGCCCTTGGGGGCTATAGGTGCAAAGTTGATCATTACTATCTGAAGCCCCGACTTAACTTGATAGTTTAAGCCGGCCCTTGGGGGCTACCGATTTTGACTTTGATATATATAAGGCTATCCAAAAGTCTACAACATATTCAATTCTATCATATTCAGTAGACTTGGGGGCTGAAGGAGTATATCTTAAGAAGGCGAAAAAAATTTGTACCTCATATTTCTGATGCATTTGTTTGACCATATCAATCTCAAGATCACGGCTACTGTACACTTGGCTGAGGTAGCTGGAGAGTACTTCACTGGTGCTCAAATTAGAATAATTGGCCATGTCAAACTTGACTTTGCATTTCTCAACCAATTCTTCTTTGGCAAAGTGTTTTGCCAGGACAGTGGGATTCCCCGGTTCATGGAAGCCAGTACCGGTGATCAGAACTTCTTCAGTATTTGGCTTTGAAGGCTTGATTGGGCTTGGCGGTTTACCACCCAAAGGGCCGATAATTGTATGATGAGTGGAGGCGCCAGGATTATCTGGTGGCGGGTCATCAGCAAGCTCCTTCGAGTGTTGCACAGAAGCCTCAGACACCGACGCTTGCTTCTCCGTCTCACGAATTTTCGGGTCTTCGACCTATTTATTATTTTTTGCCTTCTTGCTAGGCTTTGCCATCCCACTGCGGAAAAGAGGCAATGTCAGTAGATGTGCCAAGATGTGAAAAAACAAAGATAAAGTATTTACCCAGGGGCGGTGTTGAAAGCCGGAAGCTGGGTCTGAGATGAATCGCCAGAAGAAGAGTGAGAAGTCCCCTGATAATTTGAGTTAGAGGGATTAAGTGGTCGGTGAATAAGACCCGCCTTGGGATAAAAAAGTTGGAATTCTGAAGCACCTTGTTTCGGCATTTGCGTGGGGCTGGTGTGTTGGGTAACACGGAGGAAAGCTCTACGCCTTTGCTGGTCCGAGTCTGTGGGTTCTCTTGTTGTTGTGCTTCAAAATAAAGTTAGGATCCAAGTAAGCTAAAGGGTGAGAAAACCTTACTTTCTGGGTCACTTGTCGAATTTTCTGTTTTCGCAAAGGCTCTAAGTCGGAGGAAATAATAGTTACCTCTTCATCACCCGCCTGGTTGGTTTCCACGTCATTTTGATAGCAATCAGTGTCAATAAGATAATTGAAAAAAGAGCCAAGGGAATCAATGTCTACCTCCGACTCATCCTCCTCATCCAAGTTCAGCATATCAGAGGCAGTTGATTTCTTCTTATTCTTCTTTAGGTTTAGTTTTAGCCCTGGCTTTCTTGGCTTCCTTCTCGCCATACTTCTTTTTCCAAAAGGCAGATCCAGCCTACACAAATTACAAGAAGGTGGGAGATTTGCAGCGCATAAGAACAATAAAGAGAAATAAATGAACCGGAGAGACTTACATCCAGTGGCGGGTTGAGTGTGCAGAAGGGATTCAACCCCACTTTGCTGTAGCTCCCCAAGTTTTCATTGAGAAGGGTTTTTGTAATCTCATTGATCACGCTGTCAGTTAAATGCGTCTCGCAGTGGCACAGTGGAGTTTTGACATCGCCCGTGTAGGTACACATTAAGCTGGGTCAGCGGCTCAAAGGTATAATCCTCCAGGCTACCCAGCAGCAGACCAAGTCAACACCAGTCAACCCTTTCCCAGCAGTGCTCTAACCTTTGAAAAGGTAGGCACAAGTTTGGCTCGTTCAGCAGTTGTAAGCCATTCGGGGAGAGGATGCCTCAGGCTGAGCCGGTGTTCATGAAAACCCGTCAGGGGGTTCTCATGAGCAGGAGAAGTGTCTAGACAATAGAACCAGGTCTGATTCCAATCCTTGGGATGACTTGGAAGCTGAGCATAAGGAAAAATGGCATCTCTCCGCCATTGAATTGAGACTCCACCAAGCTCTAAGGTGGGTCCATCGGTGAACTCGTTCTGGAGGTTCAGGTAAAAATATTCTCTAAAGAGTTCAACGCTAGGCTCCTCTTGAAGATATACTTCACAGAAGACTTGGAAATTGTAGATATTTGAGACGGAATTGGGTCTGATGTCTTGAGGATGAAGTTGAAAGAAATGCAGAACATCACGGAAGAATTTTGACCCGGGCGGTGAGAAACCCTGGTTCATGTGATCAATAAAAACAATTATCTTGTTATCTTATGGCTGAGGTCTAACTTCGTCTGGGTTTGGAGCACGCCAGTGAATGACATTTTTCACTGGCAAGAAGCCGATTTTGACATATTCCTGAAGCATTTGTTCTGTGACGATAGAAGGGACCCAGTCGCACGACGTAACTGTCTTAGTCATGACTGGGGTGCACGGCCTAAAAAGACGACTTAAGATGTGATTAGACTGGTAAAGTATAGCTGGGTTATATCAACATTGAGTTAGTGATTTAAAAAGCAGTGCGAAGTTAAACTGGCAGGCACCTGGCGGGTTACAAATTATTGTTTAAACTGCCTGAAGGACTAATGGCTATCGATCTACAATAGTTCTAAACCGGAGGTGACGGATTTTGCTTTTGACATTGTGAAGTACAGGAGAAAATATTGCCAGGTTATATAGGTTATGAAGCACATGCTGGCGGCTCAATGGGGCCTAATGTTATATGGCGAGTCACGGTTTATGACTTAAGCCGCCATGACAATTATGATACTTTTGATTTATCAGTGAATATTTGGCTAAGTGCTGGACAAACAAGATTCTACAGATTGATTCTATAATTTTGGATCTGCTGTAGTTTGGAAAAGGAAAATAAATTCTAAACCTAAAGGTTGTGACAGCGGAGGAAGTTGTTTGTAAAAAGGGCGATTCCTATGAAGTAGAGGGGGTGTCAAAAAACATCCATGCACCTTCAACACTATTTTTAGATTAAAATGAGCGCGCTATGGAGGGTTGGCGAAGAACAACGAAGAACACCGAAGAACTAAACAAACCCTAGTGCACTTACGGATGCTGATGGACAGCGGTGGCGCGCCGGCGTTCTCTTGTCCAGTCAGGTTGATGTAGTGGCCTGAGTTGGTGCAGCGGACGGAGGTTGGTGTTGACGGAGCTCGGTCTGCAGAGGAGTCACAAGAGGAAGATGATGACAAGGAGGCAAGGGGGAAAATGAAAAGGACCCCCATCCCTATTTATAAGGGGATGGATAAACGCCATGTACGGGAATCGAGGAGGCCAAAATCATCATATGGTTATGTGGCCGCCTCGATTTTTTGGGATGTTCATTAAAAGATAAGGATCTGTTAGGATATTCTGGGCTTCGTGCGAAATTAATGTGGGATGACGTCATGGTGGGTTAATATGATTCTGTGACCTGACGTCATGGCGGGTTACAACAAATTCATAAAATGGACGATGCAAGATTTTGACAAGTCAAGCATTGAAGATTGATGTGAACAAGTTCAAATCAACCTGGGGCGTAATGTTGGGGATATAACTATTAGGTATAACCCGCACAGGAGGGGCCGGGTCATACCACGGACGAATTAAATACGAAGATGGTGGGTCATGACGGAAGCCCATTGAAGGCCCAAGACCCAGAGGCAATTTGAGGCCCAAGAGGATGAACCGCCATATGTGTAACTTGTATTGTAAGGCAAACTTCGTTAGTCACCGAGACAAACACGTTGTGTATGAGCCGGTCGGGACTCTGTAAGCCGCCGGGAATCAACCTATGTATATAAAGGGGTGACCCGGCGGTGGGTTAACTCAAGAAACAACAAGTCGAGAACTAGGTCAAGTGGATTCGCTCCTTGGTAATCGAAACCAAGCAATACAACCCCCAAACTAGAGTAAGCCTTTACCTTGCTACGAAGGGCTGAACCAGTATAAATTGATGCGGAGAATCCTACGGTCATCCCCATGGAACTACCATCATCTCATCAAAAGCCAAGAGGAACTATGACACGAGCTAGAGCTAGAGCTCTCGAGACCAAGGTGACTTCTTTCCTTAGTGATATTATATATGTGTAACACCCCCGATGCGGCTATATCTCCCACGTGTCGGGGCACGACTTAGAGGCATAGACGCATGGTAGGCTTGTTGCAAGAGGGGTAATCTTCACACATCCCATGTACTGAATAAGAAAGGGATAAATAGTTGGCTAACAATCGCCACTTCACACAAATACATGGTAAACATACATCATCCATAATACAATCAAGGTCTGACTACAGAACCAAAATAAAAGAATAAAACCCCAAATGCTAGATCCCCGATCGTCCCAACTGGGCTTCACTACTGATCAACAGGAAAAGAAAACAACACAACGAACACGATCTTCATTGAGCTCCCACTTGAGCTCAAGTTGCATCACCTGCACTGGTATCATCGGCACCTGCAACTGTTTGGAAGTATCTGTGAGTCACGAGGACTGAGCAATGTCACACCCGCGAGATCAAGACTATTTAAGCTTGTGGGTAGATAGGGTAATGAGGTGGAGCTGCAGCAGGCACTAAACATATATGGTGGCTAACTTACGCAAAAGAGAGCGAGAAGGGAAGCAAAGCACGACCGAGAAGCTATAAATGATCAAGAAGTGATCCTGAAACTACTTACATTCAAGCATAACACAAGACCCGTGTTCACTTCCCGGACCCCGCCAGGAAGAGACCATCACGGCTACACACGAGGTTGATTCATTTTAGTTAAGTGAAGTGTCAAGTTCTCTACAACCGGATATTAACAAATTCCCATCTGCCCATAACCGCGGACATGAATTTCGAAAGTTCAAAACCCTGCAGGGGTGTCCCAACTTAGCCAATCACAAGCTCTCACAGTCAACGAAGGATATTCCTTCTCCCAGGAAGACCCGATCAGACTCGGAATCCCGGTTACAAGACATTTCGACAATGGTAAAACAAGACCAGCAAAGCCGCCCGATGTGCCGACAATCCCGATAGGAGCTACACATATCTTGTTCTCACGGCAACACCGGATAGGTCAAGCTACGAGTAAAACCAGCCCTCGAGTTGCCCCAAGGTGGCCCCGCAGGCTGCCCGGTTCGAACCAACACTTAGACAAGCACTGGCCCCGGGGGGGGTTAAAAAAAAGATGACCCTCGGGAGTGCGACTCCCAAGGGAAAAGTAGGTGGTGGTGAGGCAAATGGTAAAACCAAGGTTGGGCCTTGCTGGAGGAGTTTTATTCAAACCAAACTGTCAAGGGGTCCCCATAACACCCAACTGTGTAAGGAACGCAGAATCAAGGAACATAACATCGGTATGACAGAAACTAGGGCGGCAAGAGTGGAACAAAACAGCAGGCATAAGACCGAGCCTTCCACCCTTTACCAAGTATATAGATGCATTAATTAAAATAAGAGATATTGTGATATGCCAACATATCCATGTTCCAACATGGAACAAACTTCATCTTCACCTACAACTAGCAACGCTATAAGAGGGGCTGAGCAAAGCGATAACATAGCCAGACAATGGTTTGCTAGGAAGGGTGGGTTAGAGGCTCGACATGGCAATATGGGAGGCATGATATGCAAGTGGTAGGTATCGCAGCATAGCAATAGATCGAGCAACTAGCAAGCAAAGATAGAAGTGATTTCGAGGGTATGGTCATCTTTCCTGAGATCCCGCAAGGAAGTAGAACGAGTCCACGAAGAAGACAAACAGACGTAGTCGAACGAATCCTCACAAACGCGACGTTATCGGAACCAACCCGAAGAAGCGACACCGGAAAGAAGCAAACAACATAGTAAACAACCAACACATAAGCATGGCATGATGCACAACCAAGTATGATGCATGTCCGGTCTAATGAGGCATGGCATGGCAATATGCACAAACAATCCTACAAATTAAGTGGAGCTCAATATGCAATGAGTTGCATATTGAAGAAAACAACACATCCATTATTTAGTTCTCTCTCGTTTATGTACCCAACAATATTAAATGTTGTTAAACAGGGCAAGAGGTGAAGCAAATGAAAACTACCTATCTAGGCAAGTTTAAATGAGGCCGGAACAACAAGCAAAAAGTCCGGAGAAAACCTCATGAGCATATTTTAGATTTGGTACCGTTCTGACCTAAACCATATTTTAGAGTTATTAAACATGCAAAGTGATGCCACCATGTTAAACTAGGCATTTTTCTACCCCATTTACATATAAAGTTTGTTAAGTTTGGAGCTACGGTTATTTAGATATGAATTAAATCATTTTAATATGGCAATTAAGCAAATTTAATCAAACAACATTTTAAACATTTTAAACATGCATGTAAGTGGCATATTATGAAACTAGATGAAATTCTAGTCAAGTTACATATATAATTTATTTAGATGTGATGCACGGTTTGAGAGTTATTAAATGCATGAAGTCTAGGGGGGTTCCTGTAAATATGTAGTCTTCTGGATAAATGGACAAATTCGCAACGCATAGAGAAAAACAACTATGGGCTGAATCTGAGAAAAACTGGGCTGCTCACCACAGGCCTTTGCAGGCCGGCTGGACTAGCGGATCTGGCACGGCTGGTGGGTTTGCGCGGATGGGCCAAGGGGAGGCTGGGCCTTGGTCAACGTGACCATGAAGCAGGGGAGGCAGGGGATCGAGCCGCTGTACAGCTCGAGCCCGAGCAGGGCAATGGTGGCGGCGGCTTGGCAAGGCGGGTCGCCGGGTGGTCGAGGAGGCAAGGAGGAGGCTGAGGCCGAGCTCTAGAGGCCGGATCTGGAGCTGACTCTCCGTTCCTGGCGTTAGCGGTGGACTCCGGTGGCACTATGGCATCTTGCAGAACGGGAGGGAGAGAGAGATGAGCTCGGTAGGCAGGGGAGAAGAAGGACGGCGAGGTCGGTGCTCACCGTGGCAGCGGTGGTCGCCGGCGGGAGCCCAGGCGGCGGAGACGGTAGGAACGCGAGGGAAGGGATCGGGGCTCTCCCGATCCGGATCGGAGGCGGCGGCGCGCATGCTGGAGCAGGCGAGGGAGCTAGGGCACTGGGCTGGCGGTGGCGGCTGGGGCCCATCTCGGCCCTGGACGGGCTCCGCGTGGGCTCGGGCGGGCCGTGGTGAAGTGGGGCTCAGGGAGGACGCGTGGCGGCGCTGGAGAGGCCATAGGGGACGGCTGGCGGCGGCGCAACCACTCGCGGCTGCCGGCTGGCACGGCTACAAGTGGCGGTGGGGGAGTGCGTCGGCGCTGAAAACGAGGATGGAGGTGGCTGGCGGCTGTGGGGAGCCCGAGGGGAAGGCTAGAAGGTAGGTAGAGGCTAGGGGATGCCCAAATTTGGAAGGGGTGTTTTTATATAGGGAAAAGGGTTAGGGTTAGGGGGCTTTTGGACCCTCGGATCGCGATCTTGCGGCTCCGGACAAAGGGGAAAACTAGGTGGGCTGTGGGTGAGAGGTAGTGGGCTGTGCAGAAGGCTCGAGCTGAGATAAGAGAAGAGAGAGAGGCCCGACGACTGTTTCCGGAGACCGAAAACGTCCGAATTATGACCGGTTATAATGCCGCTATAGTTTAACGGTTGGACTATCAAACAAGCTCCGAATGCGATGAAACTTGGCAAGCGGTCTAGCTACAACATAACAAGACCGCATGCCAACTTTCAACCCATTCCGAGAACATTTTCCGGCCACTTATAAAATAATATTTTGGACGTGCCGCGGGCGCCTGCAAGTGTGGTTGGGCTCAAAACGGACAACGGACGGAACTGGGGAACCCGGACGGATGCAAGCTTTGAAAACATGAAGACGCAATGCACATGATGACATGGCAAGATGCAACACGCAAGCAAAAGACAAGGTAACAATAGCGAATAACTGGAGGACACCTGGCGCGTCTGTCTCGGGGCGTCACAACACTCCACCACTACAAGAGGATCTCGACCCGAGATCCTAGGGATGGCACCGGAGAGAAACGGAAAAGGAAGAGGTGAGGTGAAATTAAGTTGCTTCTTTGACAAACGAGTGAAACCACGAGCCTTGAGAGGTTAAACAATTTCGAGAAAAGAATACAACAAAGGTGAACAAAGTCGAAAACACTCTGTTAGAAAAGAGGAACAAGGAACATTACTAGAACCTTGTAGGTTGAAAGACATAAGAAAAAAAAGGTTGCAATGGACAAGAAGTACATGCAAGCGCTCCGGTTGAAATGAGATGTACAAGGGATTAATGATCGATTGCGACAACACCTCGGTTGGAAACGGAAGGCAATAATATGAACTTGGCAAAATGAAAGCACTTGGATGAGAGTCCGGTTAGAAAAGGAATGATAGCCACAACACTCCGGTTAAAACAAGATAGAGAAGGAATAAGAATGATATAATTTGGACAACACTCCGACTGTAAATGAAAGGAATTGAATATGAACTTGGCAAGTTTGGATGATACTTGATGAAATCAACAACACACTGCCTCCGGAACTATTGAAAGAATGGCACAATGGGTAAGAACGATTTCAGACAGCACTCTGGTTGAGAAGGGAGGCAAAAACTTGACAGAAAGGGAAGAACTTGAAAAGAGGGAATGACACTCCGTTTAAAAGGATAAGCAAAGGGAAAGAACATGATCTTTGACAAAAATGGGATGATGAGTGAAGAGAGCAACATTGCTATGCCTCCAGAACGAAAGAATAGAAGTTGAATCGTTGGAAAGGAAAGAATTGAGAAGAAAATGACAAATTCTGCCAACACTGATCTTGGAAAGCACCCTTCCAAGAACGTTATGACGGAGTTTTTGGGAAATGAACAATGAAAAGAATAAACTTGTTGTGGGCTTATTGAAACATCCCAAAACTTGAGGTGAAATTCTGCCACTAACGGAAACAATAGATTGGATTGATATCAACAAGGAGATGAGAAACTTATTTCGCTGCGAGGATAAACGAAGAACTTGGGTCATTTATGAGCACCAATAATAGCAAAATTCTTAGGGAAAGCTTTAGGTGAAATATAACCCAAGATAATTCCAATGAAGAGATTGATGGGTTGCAAAGGATCTCATGAACGAATTGAAAATGATGGGTTTATAATATGTCATTCCGGACAACTTGTGAATCATGAAACACAAAAGGATTGTCAAAAATGACATAACACCACCTCAAAAGATAAGATAGAAAGAATTGCACTTTGGAATGCAAGATGAAGAAAACTTGAAGTATAGCTTGGCGGATCATCGCTTCGAGAGAAATCTTGAAGAACAATTGAAGAATGGAATGAATTCTTGATGAACCACCATGTAGAACCTCCATGAAGAACTCCTGTAACAAAATGATGATAAAAAGAAAGAGAAGTTGAAAAAACAAGGTGAAGCCTTGCAATAATTTAGGTGGAGATTCGCGCGAGATAATGTGGAAAACATGGAACTCCGGAAACGAAGAAAGACGACTCGCTTGAACCGAGAATTTACTCATCGTGAATAAACTACGGAAGAATGAATCAATCACTTGGATGAAACAAGAATAATAATTATGTTATGCGTATCCTTGACCAATTTAAATTGATGACCAGCAACGGATTTGGCATACTACTTATTCTCGTGGAAAGGATTAAGATAGATATAGCGCCAACTTGGGAAAATCTTTAATGAACCACCGGTAGGATTGAAACAACGAATGAATTAATATGATAACCATGGAATAGAATCTTGAGCAAACCACCGTAAGAATTGCACATGAAAGTAGCAAAAGCACAATTCACCCAGAAGAATTAGAAAATGAATGAAGATACTTGAGGGAATTTAGATACATGAGAACGAATAGATCACGAGCTGATTAGAGAATACATGAACAAAGCACCGGTAAGATTGGAGAACGAGAGCTGAAAATTGAGAATGAATAAACCATAAATGATGGCCTTCGGAGAATCAAACTGAAAAGACTCATGAATTGCTCCTGATGGGTGAAAAGCATTCTCACAGTCGAAAACAATTATGAGAGGATGGCATCAAGCTTGAACTATGCATCTTCACGAGAACGAAGCAAGATTTAAGAGAAACTCGTCTTCGGTCATCAAATGCAGAGAATGACTACGAGATACACCACCAAGAATTGTCGAGGAACTCCGGAATGAAGAAAAATTAGAAAGGTTGAACCAACGATGAAAAGAATTTGAAAGATCTTAGAGAAGGACATTTGACTGATGATAAATCATTCTTACGTCAAACTTCGAAAGAATTTGAGGATAGCTCCGGGAAAAATAGAAGAGTCAGGTAAGATCCTGGAAAAAGACCTGTGGGTTAGGACCCACTCAAAGGAAACACCGTAGGAATGATTACTTGAAAAGGAGATTGCACCGGTTGAATTAAATGGCTTGAATAAGGTAAGACCTCGAAATAGCTTGAACAGATGCAGAGTGGAAACACGAATCTTCAAGATATCTTCAGCACTCCGGAACAATTGAATAGCAAGCGGGGAATGATTACGAGATGCACCAGCATGTGAAAAGCATTTGAAACAAAGAAAATAATATGATCAACACTGAAAATTTGAATTGAATCCGCCGGAGAAGATAAAAGAAACGAAGAATGATGAACTTGAAGCTCCGTTAGTATCTTCCTAAGAATCACCGATAAGAATATTGACGGAAAAGAATGGAGAGACTTCACATCAATAAGATGGATACTTGATTAAAAAATCTTAGTCCTCGAAGAAAAAAATGTGGGAGGGCGAGATAACAAAGGCAACTTGGAACGTATTAAACAAACAACGTTGAGAAGACTTGAGTTGATCTTGCGGGTGTTGAAAATGATCGGATCCACTTGAAGAGAGACACACCGGTTCAGAAGAAATTGAGATGGCAAACTCGAAGATCAAGAGGGATTGGTATTCACATAGGGATATGAGAACACTGCTTAGGAAAGGTATGGAATCAACATTTGACTTCGAAGCAACTCGAATACCACAACTGAAAAACAAAACAAAGGATTGGCTTGCAAAATAAGCCGGAAACAAACATAAGATAGACCCCATGTCGTATCATGTGTCTGTTGGAAGGATATCCTACGATATACTTGAATTCCCACTTATAAACTCCCGAAACTTTCTGGTTATGCAATCAGGTGTTGGGGATACAGGGGAAGCATAATATCTCACCCAAACTAACAAATCCTACATCCAGCTGTATCCATCCTTCAACACATAACCAAGAAACCTTCGGACATCGTCTACCTCAACCTTCAAAAAGCATCCGTTATACGAGTTATGGCAATACTCCAGAACTCCCGCCCCAGTACTGGGTGGCGTCGAGGTTATCTCACCAACAACTGCATAAAAGAGATTTTCGATGTCAGCGAAACTAAACTCAGGTATTCCAGAACTGCAACGATAAAATTGTGACGACAACACCTCGGAGCTCAACTCCCCGGGACACTGCCACAACCCCTAAATGTCATGAGGCACCAAGAACAATGTTCACATCACAAAACCATCGAAACGATTCCAAGATACCCGCGTGATCCTAAAAAATATTTCGTGAAATTTGAGGAGAGAAGAGTCAAAACTCTACGTCATGAGGCCTCACCAGAGCGACGAAGGGACTGAGGAGTAAAAAGAATCCTAGTCTCCGATATATATAATCCTAAGACTCAAAAACATTTTGTTCTAAACCCAACAACGTCAGCGATTCGATCAAGCAGGGGGCTCCTAAGTCGGGGATGGCTCTGATGCCAACTTGTAACACCCGCGATGGAGCTATACCTCCCATGTGTCAGGGAACGACTTAGACGCATAACCACATGGTAGGCTTGTCGCAAGAGGGGTAATCTTCACACATCCCATGTACTGAATAAGAAAGGGATAAAGAGTTGGCTTACAATCGCCACTTCAGACAAATACAAGGTAAACATACATCATCCAGAATACAATCAAGGTCCGACTACGGAACCAAAATAAAAGAAGAAAACCCCAAATGCTAGATCCCCAATCGTCCCAACTGGGCTTCACTACTGATCAACAGGAAAAGAAAACAACACAACGAACACGATCTTCATCGAGCTCCCATTTCAGCTCAGGTTGCGTCCCCTGCACTGGTATCATCGGCACCTGCAACCGTTTGGAAGTATCTGTGAGTAACGAGGTGAGGGAGTCCTGGATTAGGGGGTCTCCGACAGCCGGACTATATCCTTTGGCCGGACTATTGGACTATGAAGATACAAGATTGAAGACTTCGTCCCGTGTCCGAATGGGACTCTACTTGGCGTGGAAGGCAAGCTAGGAAATACGGATATGGATATCTCCTCCTTTGTAACCGACCTTGTGTAACCCTAGCTCCCTCCGGTGTCTATAGGTACCAGAGGGGTTTTTAGTCCGTAGGACAACAAACAATCATACCATAGGCTAGCTTCTAGGGTTTAGCCTCTCTGATCTCGTGGTAGATCAACTCTTGTAATACTCATATCATCAAGAACAATCAAGCAGGATGTAGGATTTTACCTCCATCAAGAGGGCCCAAACCTGGGTAAACATCGTTTCCCCTGCCTCATGTTACCATCCGCCTTGGACGCACAGTTCGGGACCCTCTACCCGAGATCCGCCGATTTTGACACCGACATTGGTGCTTTCATTGAGAGTTCCACTATCTCGTCACCATAAGGCTTGATGGCTCCTTCGATCATTGCAAGCGATGCGGTCCAGGGTGAGGCTTTCCTCCCCGGACAGATCTTTATATTCGGCGGCTTTGCACTGCGGGCCAATTCACTTGGCCATCTGGAGAAGATTGAGAGCTACGCCCCTGGCCATCAGGTCAGATTTGGAAACTTGAACTACACGGCCGACATCCGCGGAGACTTGATCTTCGACGGATTCGAGCCCACGTCGGACGCGCCGTATAGTCTTGACGAGCATGACATAACTCTGCCATCGGACAGTGTCCGGGAGATCGCGTCCACAGCTACTCCGTCCATCAATCCGGAGGAGGCCGCGCCATCCGATAGCGGAGGGATGGACCCCGCCATGGAGGCCGCACTCTGAGTGGCGATAGAGCCGGATACTGACTTCACCCCTTACGAGAGTCGTGTCGCCAAAGCACTGGATTCATCTCTGGCCACGGACTCCGAGCCGCTCATATCCATGCCCGTCGAGTCTGACTGGGCGCCGATCATGGAGTTCACCTCCGCCGATATCTTTCAGCACTCACCCTTCGGGGATGTGCTAAATTCATTAAGGTCTCTCTCCCTGTCAGGAGAACCTTGGCCAAACTATGTCCGGCTAGAATGGGATGCGGACGATGAAGAAATTCGCTACCCACCAACCACCCACTTAGTAGCCACTGTCGACGACTTAACCGACATGCTTGACTTCGGCTTCGAAGAGTTCGACGGTATGGACGACAAAGCCGGAGACGAACAGGATCCACCGCCCTCGGGGCACTAGACCGCCACCTCCTCATATGAAATATACTTGGTGGACACCCCCAAAGAAGCCAATGGAGACGAGAAAGCGGAGGATGACCCCTCCAAGAAGCAACCCAAGTGCCAACGTCAGCAGCGCAGCTCTAAGTCCCGCCACAGCAAGAGCAGTGATACCGGCACAGGAGAGAATAACACTCCGGATAGCACCGGAGACAACAACAATCCCCTCCAGCACGGTGCAGAGCTAGAGGACGAACAAGCTAGCCCCCCAAAGCAGGCAGCAGATGGAGAACCTGAGGAGGACAATTACATACCTCTCTCCGAAGACGAGGCGAGACTCGGCGACGACGAGTTTATTGTGCCTGAGGACCCCGTCGAGCAAGAGCGCTTCAAGCGCCGGCTTATGGCCACGGCAAGTAGCCTAAAGAAGAAACAGTAACAGCTTCAAGCTCATCAAGACTTGCTAGTAGACAGATGGACCGAAGTCCTTGCGGCCAAGGAGCATGAACTCGAGCACCCGTCCAAGAGTTACCCAAAACGCAAGTTGCTACCTCACCTCGAGGAGGAAGCATTGAAACCTCATTCACCAGTGTACGATGCGGCTGACCGGCCACTACGCGGCCGAGCCGGAGAGGCGTTTCAGCCTAAAGTTTAGACCGCACCCCATCGCCACTCAGTCAAAAATACTAAGGCCTAGGGCAACACAGAGGACCTGCGAGACATCTTGGACAGTAAGGCAAAAATTGCAAGGCCAATATACGGCACACGAGCACGTACGCCCACACGGGACGATGATTGTCGCGTCGGATACACCAAGAGTAAATCCGGCCGGGCCGAATACAACAGACAAGACTCATACGAACTACGTCAGGATATAGCCCGGCACAGAGGCGCCGCACACCCCCTATGCGTCACTGATGAAGTTATGAATCATGAATTCCCGGAGGGTTTCAAACCCGTAAATATCGAATCATACGACGGCACAACAGATCCCGCTGTATGGATTGAGGATTTCCTCCTTCACATCCACATGGCTCGCGGTGACGATCTACATGCCATCAAGTACCTCCCACTAAAACTCAAAGGACTAGCCCGACATTGGCTAAATAGCTTGCCAGCAGATTCAGTTGGCAGTTGGGAGGATTTGGAAGATGCATTTCTTGACAACTTCCAGGGCACTTATGTGCGGCCACCAGATGCTGATGACCTGAGCCACATAACCCAGCAGCCAGGGGAATCGGCCAGACAAGTCTGGACATGATTCCTGACTAAGAAAAATCAAATTGTAGACTATCCAGATGCAGAAGCCCTAGCGGCATTCAAGCACAACATCCGCGATGAGTGGCTCGCCCGCCACCTCGGCCAGGAGAAGCCGAAATCTATGGCAGCCCTCACAACACTCATGAGCCGCTTTTGCGCGGGCGAGGACAGTTGGCTGGCTTGCAGCAACAACACATCAAGGAATCTGGATACCTCTGATATCAAAGACGTTAATGGTAGGCAGCATCGTAATAGACCAAAGAGCCGCAATAACGGTGATAACACCGAAGATACGGCAGTCAATGCCAGATTCATAGGCTCTAAATCCGGTCAGCGGAAAAAGCCATTTAAAAGAAATACTCCGGCTCTGTCCAGTCTGGATCGCATACTGGATCGCTCGTGTCAAATCCACGGCACCCCTGACAAGCCAGCCAATCACACCAACAGAGAATGTTGGGTGTTCAAGCAGGTCGGCAAGTTAAATGCCGAAAACAAGGACAAGGGGTTGCATAGGAATGACGAGGAGGAGCCCCAGCCGCCGAACCCAGGAGGACAAAAGGGGTTTCCCCCACAAGTGAAGAGAATGAACATGATATACGCAACCCACATTCCCAAGAGGGAGCAGAAGCGTGCACTAAGGGACATCTACGCGATGGAGCCCGTCACCCCGAAGTTCAACCCATGATCTGCTTGTCCGATCACCTTCGATCGCAAGGACCGCCCCACTAGCATCCGCCATGGCGGATCCGCCGCACTGGTCCTAGACCCCATCATTGACGGATTTCACCTCACTCGAGTCCTTAAGGACGGCGGCAGCAACCTGAACCTGCTTTATCATGATACAGTGTGAAAAATGGGTATCAATCCCTCAAGGATCAAACCCAGCAAAACCACTGTCGGTGTCAAAACCGGCGGATCTCGGGTAGGGGGTCCCGAACTATGCGTCTAAGGCGGATGGTAACAGGAGGCAGGGGACACGATGTATTACCCAGGTGTAACGCCCTCGATGTGGCTATATCCCCCACGTGTCGGAGCACGACTTAGAGGCATAACCGCATTGAAAGCAATGTCACAAGTGAGGTAATCTTCACACAACCCATGTAATACATAAGGGAAAGAGATACATAGTTGGCTTACAATCGCCACTTCACACAATACATGAATAAAGCATTACATCATCCAGATACAAACAAGGTCTGACTACGGAACCAAAATAAAAGAAGACTACCCCAAATGCTACACAGATCCCCGATCGACCCCAACTAGGCTCCACTACTGATCAACTAGAACGAAACAACACAAAGGACAAGATCTTCATCGAGCTCCTCCTTGAGCTTGGTTGCGTCATCTGCACGGTAACCTCATCACCTGCAAACTGGTTTTGGAAGTATCTGTGAGTCACGGGGACTCAGCAATCTCACACCCTCGCAATCAAGACTATTTAAGCTCATGGGTAAGGTAAAGGTATGAGGTGGAGCTGTAGCAAGCGACTAGCATATATGGTGGCTAACATACGCAAATGAGAGCGAGAAGAGAGGGTAAAGCACGGTCGAGAAACTATGATCAAGAAGTGATCCTAGAATAACCTACGTCAAGCATTACTCCAACACCGTGTTCACTTCCCGGACTTCGCCGAAAACAGACCATCACGGTAACACACGCGGCTGATGTATTTTAATTAAGATAAACTTCAGGTTTTCTACAACCGGGTATTAACAAATTCCCATCTGCCCATAACCGCGGGCACGGCTTTCGAAAGTTCAAATCCCTGCAGGGGTGTCCCAACTTAGCCCATCACAAGCTCTCACGTTCAAAGAAGGATATTCCTTCTAGCAGGAAGACCCGATCAGGCTCGGAATCCCGGTTACAAGACATTTCGACAATGGTAAAACAAGTCCAGCAAAGCCACCCAGATGTGCCAACAAATCCCGATAGGAGCTGCACATATCTCGTTCTCAGGGCTCACCAGATGAGCAAGACGTCGGGTGGGCCAGCCCAGAGTTGCCCCTGGTAGCCTCGGATGTCGCTCAGTTGGACCAACACTTAGAGAAGCACTGGCCCGGGGGGTTAAAATAAGATGACCCTTGAGCCGGCCGACTCAAGCGAAAGAAAAAGGCTAGGTGGCAAATGGTAAACCCAATGTTGGGCCTTGCTAGAGGAGTTTTATTCAAGGCGAACTATCAAGGGGTACCCATTATGACCCAACCGCGTAAGGAACGCAAAATCCGGGAACATAACACCGATATGACGGAAACTAGAGCGGCAAGAGTGGAACAAAACACCAGGCATAAGGCCGAGTCTTCCACCCTTTACCAAGTATATAGATGCATTAATTAGATAAGAGATATTGTGATATCCCAACAAGTAAACATGTTCCAACAAGGAACAACATCTCCATGTTCCAACAAGGAACAAACTTCAATCTTCACCTGCATCTAACAACGCTATAAGAGGGGCTGAGCAAAGCGGTAACATAGCCAAACAACGGTTTGCTAGGACAAGGTGGGTTAGAGGCTTGGTTCAACAATATGGGAAGCATGATAAGCAAGTGGTAGGTATCGCAGCATAGGCATAGCAAAAGGGCGAGCAACTAGCAAGCAAAGATAGAAGTGATTTCGAGGGTATGGTCATCTTGCCTGAGATCCCGCAAGGAAGAAGAACGAGTCCATGAAGAAGACAAACAGACGTAGCCGAACGAATCCTCACAAACGCGACGTTATCCGAATTAACCCGAGGAAGCAACACCGGAAAGAAACAAACAACATAGTAAACAACCACCACATAATCATGGCATGATACACAACCAAGTATGATGCATGTCCGGTTTAAAGAAACATGGCATGGCAAAATGCACAAAACAAATCTACAAATTAAGTGGAGCTCAATATGCAACTAGTTGCATATTGACAGAACACCACATGACTTATTTACTTCTCTCTTGTTTAGGTATTCAACAATATTAAATGTTGGTTAACATGGCAAGAGGTGAAACATAACAAGACTAAACCACCTAAACAATTTAAATGGGGCCGGATATAATAAACAACAAAGCCGGTAAATCCCCATATGCATTTATCAAATTGGTGCAACAACAATTTTAAACATTTAAATGTTATTATCATGATGCGCATGACATGAGCAATTTTTATGCAATTTTTATTAAAAGTTGACAAGAGCATTATGAAGCATTTGTCACTGTGGTGGAAAGAATGGGGTGCCACGGCAACGATAATGGTTCCGGTAGCTCATGGAAATACCGGTGCAAAAGGAAAATGATGGGAGCGTGCAAAAGATGGTGGGGTGATCCCGGATTCCGGGTGTCCCATGAGTTGACGATGGTGACAAGGCAAAAGAGGGGCAACGTGCACAAACAATTCGAGCATGGAGCCAACACGAGCAACTCATACATCACACATGCATTCGTTCACGGGCGTCGTCTCGATGGTTATACCTTCGAAGTGTGCAAACGGGTCGGTTCTCGTTCGGTGCCAAGTAGAGGAAGTATATGTTCTCGGGACGTGGTGGAAGTAGGGGGTACACGACGACGATAGAGGTACTCGCGACTGTAGTGGTACGCATTTTCGTAGAAGGACTTGACGAAACCGAGTCACTTGGGGTCGACGGTAGTCGTTCACGTTTCGAGGAGGAAGTAGAGGTTCTCGCGATCTCGGCGACGGTAGTTGTTCATGGCGGTAGTGGAACTTGACGGATCCGATGCCTCCGGACGTCATGGTGCTTGGCGAATCCGCGAGGTCGTACACGTTCAAGAATAAATTAGTGCAACGTCATGGTACTTGACACATCCACAGGGTACTTGACGTCGTGGTACTTGGCGATTTCAAACACATCGAAAGACGAACTTCGCGGTCCTCCTTGAACTAGTACTCGGCATGCATCAATCTGTTGTCCAACAATGCATATAGGCGACAGAGAGGTCTCTTGTGGTCCTCCGGTCAACATGAACAGAAGGCCTAGGCAGGGCACGTCGGCTACAAGAGGAGCCATGGTTCCTGCCTACCAAGACGGCTTGCAAGAGGATGAACGAAGCAGCGGTCCAGCGGCACCGCGAATGGGTGCAGGAGGAAGGAGTACGGCGAGGTGGAGGAGGACAAGGCAGGGGAACCGGGCGCTCGCGGCAAAAGCTTGGCGGCCCGACCTGATGGATAGTGTTGCGATAGGGCAAGGCACACGAGGCAAGGCGGGCGAGCAGAGTAAGGGGGCTCGCCGGAGTAGGGGATCACCGATGGGCGAGACAAGGTGGCCTCAAGTGGCGGAGCAGGAGGTCGGATGCGGCGTCCCGGCGAGGCAACGATGTGCAGTAGCAGAAGAGGCGCACGAGGAAGGAGCTACGGTGCCTGGACGACGCTGGGCAGAGGAGGAGCAGTTGAGAGAAGGGGAAGAAGTGGATTGGGAGAGGGACGAAGGAATCGAGAGAGGAGGCGGTGGCAGGGGCATCGAGCGCGGGGATCCTCCTCTGGTGCGTTGCGAGGAGAGCGAGAGGAGGGAGAGATGGGAGATGGGAGATGGGGAATCGGGCGCAGGGAAAGAAGGGGAGCGAGGCTCCTGGAGGCGCTGGATGGAAGGGCATGAGGAGGAGGGGTCGAGGGGAGATGGTAGGGTTAGAGCTGGGCCTTGGGAGGCCGGCCCAGTAGAGACGGGGGCTGCGCCTAGGCCTTGGGAGGTGGGGAGAGGAAAAAAAGGCCAGGAGGCCTGCTGGCTGGATGGCTGCTGGGCCTCTTTCACTCTCCCTCCTTTAGACTCTTCCAAAAACAGAAAAAGCAAAATACAGAAAAGAGAGAGAGAAAAATGAGTGGACAAGAATTAGAGCATGGGGATTATCTCCCGGACTCGCAAAAAATGAGCTCGGTCCCGGAAATAAAAGTGGCATGATTGAAAGAGCTGGATTCACATCCATTTGAATTTAATTCAAATGGTTGAGTAAGTTCAAGGTTTTGAAGAGTCCAAACATGTTGGGAAATTTGGTGGAGCTCGGGAACATGCCGAAAGGATTTTATGTACCAAGTTCGAGGTCAAGAAGCGGGATAACAAAGGCATGGGGAAATATTTGCAAGTGTGTTTTAGGTGATTCCATAAGAATGGAATATTACTATAGCTCTCTAAATATCGAGAGGATAAGTTGTAAAGAGACTCACCATGTGAATTCCCTCGATTTAAATGGATCAAAGATCCATGCCATTTGTTTAGTTGAGTTAAGAAAAAATAAATGGCATGATGGCATGATGACATGATGCAATGCACATGATGCAATGATGAATGCAAAGACAAAAACAAATCACACGACGAAACCTGGAAACCCTGGAAGGCATCTGAAGCTCCGGTCTTGGGGCGTCACAACACTCCACCACTACGAGAGGATCTCGTCCCGAGATCTAGAATGGCACCAGAGGGAAAAACGGAAGAGAAAGAAAAGAGGTAAAACTAAGTTGCTTCTTTGACAAACGAGTGAGACCAAAGAACCTTGAAAGGTTAAGCCATTTTGAGAAAAGAATACAATGGAGATAAACAAAGTTGAGAGCACTTCGTTAGGAAGGAGGAAGAATGGAGAACAAACTCGGGCAGCACTCCGGTTGAAAAGTGATATGAAACATGATAAGATGAAAAGAATTTGAACAGAGGGCACAACACTCCGGTTAAATGGATAAGCACGAAAAGAACATGATCTTGACAAAAACAAGCTGATGGGTCGAAGAGAGCAACATCACAATGCCTCCGTAAGAAATGAAAGAATATAAGATAGATAATTTGAATGAACGAATGGAGAAGAAAAATGCCAACTTCTGCCATAAAGAGCTTGAAAAGGCGTCCTTAGGAGAAGGGTCGAACGGAGTTGTTGGAAAAACCAACAACGAAAGGATAAGCTTGATGTGGGCTTATGGAAGACATCTTAAAATTTGAGGTGAAATTCTGCCACTGACGGGAAAAAGAATTGGATTGATATGAACAAGGAGACAAGAAACTTATTTCACCGGGAGGATAAATGAAGAACTTGGGTCATTTGTAAACACCATAATAGCAACAATCCTTAGAGAAAGCTTAAGGTGAAATATAACCCAAGATAACTCCAACGAAGAGGTTGATGGATTTAAAATACCTCATTCTTAACAACATGTGAATCATGAAACATGAACTCAAATTATCAAGAATGACATAATACCACCTCCGATGATACGGTAGAAAGAATTGCACTCCGGATAGCAAGATGAAGAATGCTTGAACTCCTCTGAAAATAATCTTGATGAACACTCCGAGAAGGAATTAAATCCTTTATGAAACATCATGTAGCGCCTCCATGAAGAACTTCGGTAACTAAAAGGATAACGAAAAGTAAGAGAAATAGAAAAACACAAGGTGAAACCTTGTAATGATTTAGATGAATCTCCGTGGTGATATAATTAAAAAAGCTTGGAACTCTTGGAAAAGAAAAGATAAAGCATCTCGAACCGAGAATTCATAAGATGAACCACCCCGGAAAGCAGGAATTGAATTTACTCGATGAAACAAGAATAAGAATTATGTTATGCATGTCCTTCACCAATTTAAATTGATGACAATCAACGTATTTGGCATACTACTTATTCTCGTAGAAAAGATTAAGAGAGATATAGCGCAAACTTGAAAATGTCTTCCATGAACCACTGGTAGGATGAAACAACGAATAAATTGATATGATAAAGAAGGAAGAGAATTCTTGAACGAACCACCGTAAGAATTGAAAATGAAAGAAGTAAGGGATGAATCACCGGTAAGAATTAGCAAATAAACGAAGATGCTTGAGAGAATTTAGATCCATGAGAATGAAGGGATCATGAACTGATTAGAGATCACTTGAACAATGCATCGGTAAGATTGGAGAATGATAACTGACAGCTGGGAATGAAAAAACCTGAATTGATGGACTCCGGATAACAAACTGAGAAGACTCTTGAATTGCTCCGGATAGGTGAAAAGAATTCACACAATCGAATACAATGATGAGAGGATGGCGGTAAGCTAGCATCATGAATCTCTGAGAGAGCGGAACAGGTATGGAGGGAAAAAACTCTTCTTCGGTCATCAAAATCCGAGAATGACGACGAGAAACACCACCATGAATTATTGAGGCACTTCGGAATGAAGAATGGAAAGGTTGAGCCAATGATGAAAAGAAATGAAAGATCTTGGAGAAAGGCATTTGACTGATGACAATTCATTCTTACGTCAAACTTCGAAAAGAGTTTTTAAGGAAATCTCTGGGAGAATTAGAAGAGTTAGGTAAGATCCTGGAAAAAGACTTGTGGGTTAGGGCCCACTCAAAAGATACACCGTTGAAATGATTTAAAAGAAAGATTGCACCGGTTGAATAAAAAGGCTTGAATGAGATAACAATCTCGAAATAGGTTGAACTGATCTTGAAAGACAAGACGAACCTTCTGAGATATCTATAGCACTCCCAAACAAAAGAATAGCGAGAAGTGAAAGATAAAGAGGTGCACCGGCATGGGAAAGCATTTGAAACAAGGAAAGGGATATGATCAACACCAAAAGCTTGAATTGAATCCACTGGAGAAGAAAAGAATGGAGAATGATGAACGAGTAGAGCATCTTCATGAGAAACACCGGGTAATAACATGAAGGAAAAAGAATGGAGAGAATTCCCATGAATAAAGTGGATAGTGATTAAGAAATCCGAGTCCTTGAAGAAACAAGGTTAGGTGGGCGGGAAAAGAAAGACAACTTGGAAACGGATGAAACAAACACCGTTGAGAAGAACTGATACTTGATCTTGCGAATGTTGCAATGATCGGATCCACTTGAAGAGAAGCACACCGGTTAAAAGGATTGACATGACAAACTCGGTGATCGAGAAGGATTAGTGTTCACATCGGAGTGTGAGAACACCGTTTAAGAAATATATGGAATCAACATTTGACTTTGAAGCAACTCGAATACCACAACTCAAAACAAAACAAAGGATTGACTTGCAAAATAAGCCGGAACAAACATATGATAGAGATTTCGTCTGAAGTTTTTGTGGTGGGGCCTACACGGGCTCGATCGTACAACACCATCATGTACAAGGCAGTGCACATGACATACGAAGTGTCCCCGAGTCGGCATAGCCAAGGACTCTTTAAGACACAACGAGACCACTGTAAAACCAACCGTGAATAGGCGGACCACTAGACATCGAACCCCAATTTCATATCATACATCCATCGGAAAGATATCCTAAGAGCTACTTGAATTCCCACTTATAAACTCCCAAAACTTTCCCGTTATGCAATCAGGTGTTGGGGATACAGGGGAAGCATAATATCTCACCCAAACTAACAAATCCTACATCCAGCTGTATCCATCCTTCAACACATAACCAAGAAACCTTCGGACCGTCTACCTCAACCTTCAAAAAGCATCTGTTATACGAGTTATGGCAATACTCCGGAACTCCCGCCCCAGTACTGGGTGGCGTCGAGGTTATCTCACCAACAACTGCATAAAAGAGATTTTCGATGTCAGCGAAACTAAACTCAGGTATTCCAGAACTGCAACGATAAAATTGTGACGACAACACCTCGGAGCTCAACTCCCCGGGACACTGCCACAATCCCTAAATGACAGGAGGCACCAAGAACAATGTTCTCATCACAAAACCATCGGAACGATTCCAAGATACCCGCGTGATCCTAAAATTTGTTTTAGTGAAATTTGAGAAGAGAAGAGTCAAAACTCTACGTCAGGAGGCCTCACCAGAGCGACGAAGGGACTGAGGAGTAAAAAGAATTCCTAACTCTCCGATATATATAATCCTAAATGACTCAAAACATTTTTCTAGACTCAACAACGCCAGCTATTCGATCAAGCAGGGGGGCTCCTAAGGTCGGGGAAGGCTCTGATTACCAACTTGTAACGCCCTCGATGTGGCTATATCTCCCACGTGTCGGTGCACGACTTAGAGGCATAACCGCATTGAAAGCAATGTTGCAAGTGAGGTAATCTTCACACAACCCATGTAATACATAAGGGAAAGAGATACATAGTTGGCTTACAATCGCCACTTCACACAATACATGAATAAAGCATTACATCATCCAGATACAAACAAGGTCCGACTACGGAACCAAAATAAAAGAAGACTGCCCCAAATGCTACACAGATCCCCGATCGACCCCAACTGGGCTCCACTACTGATCAACTAGAACGAAACAACACAAAGGACAAGATCTTCATCGAGCTCCTCCTTGACCTTGGTTGCGTCATCTGCAGGGTAACCTCAGCACCTGCAAACTGGTTTTGGAAGTATCTCTAAGTCACGGGGACTCAGCAATCTCACACCCTCGCGATCAAGACTATTTAAGCTCATGGGTAAGGTAAAGGTATGAGGTGGAGCTGCAGCAAGCGACTAGCATATATGGTGGCTAACATACGCAAATGAGAGCGAGAAGAGAGGGCAAAGCACGGTCGAGAAACTATGATCAAGAAGTGATCCTAGAATAACCTATGTCAAGCATTACTCCAACACCGTGCTCACTTCCCGGACTCCGCCGGAAAGAGACCATCACGGTAACACACGCGGTTGATGTATTTTAATTAAGATAAACTTCAGGGTTTCTACCACCAGACATTAACAAATTCCCATCTGCCCATAACCACGGGCACGGCTTTCAAAAGTTCAAATCCCTGTAGGGGTGTCCCAACTTAGCCCATCACAAGCTCTAACGGTCAACAAAGGATATTCCTTCTAGCAGGAAAACCCGATCAGGCTCGGAATCCCGGTTACAAGACATTTCGACAATGGTAAAACAAGTCCAGCAAAGCCACCCAGATGTGCCGACAAATTCCGATAGGAGCTGCACATATCTCGTTCTCAGGGCACACCGGATGAGCAAGACGTCGGGTGGGCCAGCCCAGAGTTGCCCCTGGTAGCCTCGGACATCACTTAGTTGGACCAACACTTAGAGAAGCACTGGCCCGGGGGGTTAAAATAAGATGACCCTTGAGCCAGCCGACTCAAGGGAAAGAAAAAGGCTAGGTGGCAAATGGTAAAACCAATGTTGGGCCTTGCTGGAGGAGTTTTATTCAAGGCGAACTGTCAAGGGGTTCCCATTATGACCCAACCGCGTAAGGAACGCAAAATCCAGGAACATAACACCGATATGACGGAAACTAGGGCGGCAAGAGTGGAACAAAACACCAGGCATAAGGCCGAGCCTTCCACCCTTTACCAAGTATATAGATGCATTAATTAGATAAGAGATATTGTGATATCCCAACAAGTAAACATGTTCCAACAAGGAACAACATCTCCATGTTCCAACAAGGAACAAACTTCAATCTTCACCTGCACCTAACAACGCTATAAGAGGGGCTGAGCAAAGCGGTAACATAGCCAAACAACGGTTTGCTAGGACAAGGTGGGTTAAAGGCTTGGTTCAACAATATGGGAGGCATGATAAGCAAGTGGTAGGTATCGCAGCATAGGCATAGCAAAAGAGCGAGCAACTAGCAAGCAAAGATAGAAGTGATTTCAAGGGTATGGTCATCTTGCCTGAGATCCCGCAAGGAAGAAGAACGAGTCCATGAAGAAGACAAACAGACGTAGTCGAACGAATCCTCACAAACGCGACGTTATCGGAACTAACCCGAGGAAGCAACACCGGAACGAAACAAGCAACATAGTAAACAACCACCACATAATCATGGCATGATGCACAACCAAGTATGATGCATGTCCGGTTTAAAGAAACATGGCATGGCAAAATGCACAAAACAAAGCTACAAATTAAGTGGAGCTCAATATGCAAATAGTTGCATATTGACAGAACACTACATGACTTATTTACTTCTCTCTTGTTTAGGTACTCAACAATATTAAATGTTGGTTAACATGGCAAGAGGTGAAACATAACAAGACTAAACCACCTAAACAATTTCAATGGGGCCGGATATAATAAACAACAAACACGGTAAATCCCCATATGCATTTATCAACTTGGTGCAACAACAATTTTAAACATTTAAATGTTATTATCATGATGCGCATGACATGAGCAAGTTTTATGCAATTTTTATTAAAAGTTGACAAGAGCATTATGAAGCATTTGTCACCGTGGTGGAAAGAAAGGGGTGCCACGGCAACGATAACGGTTCCGGTAGCTCATGGAAATACCGGTGCAAAAGGAAAATGACGGGAGCATGCAAAAGATGGTGGGGTGATCCCAGATTCCGGGTGTCCCATGAGTTGACGATGGTGACAAGGCAAAAGAGGGGCAACGTGCACAAACAATTCGAGCATGGAGCCAACACGAGCAACTCATACATCACAAATGCATTCGTTCATGGGCGTCATCTCGATGGTTATACCTTCGAAGTGTGCAAATGGGCCGGTTCTCGTTCGGTGCCAAGTAGAGGAAGTATACATTCTCGGGACGTGGTGGAAGTAGGGGGTACACGACGACGGTAGAGGTAGTCGCGACTCTAGTGGTACGCGTTTTTGTAGAAGGACTTGACAAACCGAGTCACTTGGGGTCGACGGTGGTCGTTCACGTTTCGAGGAGGAAGTAGAGGTTCTCGCGATCTCGGCGACGGTAGTTGTTCACGGCGGTAGTGAAACTTGACGGATCCTATGCCTCCGAACGTCGTGGTGCTTGGCGAATCCGCGTGGTCATACACGTTCAAGAAGAAATTAGTGCGACGTCATGGCACTTGAAGCATCCACAGGGTACTTGACGTCGTGGTACTTGGCGATTTCAATGACATCGAAAGACGAACTTGGCGGTCCTCCTTGAACTAGTACTCGGCATGCATCAATCTGTTGACCGACAATGCATATAGGCGACGGAGAGATCTCTTGCGGTCCTCTGGTCAACATGAACAGGAGGCCTAGGGAGGGCACATCGGCTGCAAGAGGAGCCATGGTTCCTGCCTGCCAAGACGGCTTGCGAGAGGATGAACGAAGCAGCGGTCCAGAGGCACCGGGAATGCGCGCGGGAGGAAGGAGTCCGACAAGGTGGAGGAGGACAAGGCAGGGGAACCGGGCGCTCGCGGCAAAAGCTTGGCGGCCGGACCTAATGGACAGCGCCGCGATAGGGCAAGGCACGCGAGGCAAGGCGGGCGAGCAGAGTAAGGGGGCTCGCCGGAGTAGGGGATCACTGGTGGGCGAGACAAGGTGGCCTCCAGTGGCGGCGCGGGAGGTCGGGTGCGGCGTCCCGGCGAGGCAACGACGTGTAGTAGCAGAAGAGGCGCACGAGGAAGGAGCTGCGGTGCCTGGGCGACGCTGGGCAGAGGAGGAGCAGTTGAGAGAAGGGGAAGAAGTGGATCGGGAGAGGGACGAAGGAATCAAGAGAGGAGGCGGCGGCAGGGGCATCGAGCGCGGGGATCCTCCTCTGGTGCGTTGCAAGGAGAGCACAAGGAGGGAGAGATGGGAGATGGGGAATCGGGCGCAGGGAAAGAAGGGGAGCGAGGCTCCTGGCGGCGCTGGATGGAAGGGCATGAGGAGGAGGGGTCGAGGGGAGATGGTAGGGTTAGAGCTGGGCCTTGGGAGGCCGGCCCAGTAGAGACGGGGGCTGCACCTAGGCCTTGGGAGGTGCGGAGAGGAAAAAAGAAGGCCAGGAGGCCTGCTGGCTGGATGGTTGCTGGGCCTCTTTCACTCTCCCTCCTTTAGACTCTTCCAAAAACAGAAAAAGCAAAATAAAGAAAAGAGAGAGAGAAAAATGAGTGGACAAGAATAAGAGCATGGGGATTATCTCCCGGACTCACAAAAAAAATGAGCTCGATCTCGGAAATAAAAGTGGCATGATTGAAAGAGCTGGATTCACATCCATTTGAATTTAATTCAAATGATTGAGTAAGTTCAAGGTTTTGAAGAGTCCAAAAATGTTGGGAAATTTGGTGGAGCTCAGGAACATGCCGAAAGGATTTTATGAACCAAGTTCGAGGTCAAGAAGTGGGATAACAAAGGCATGGGGAAATATTTGCAAGTGTGTTTTAGGTGATTCCATAAGAATGGAATATTACTATAGCTCTCTAAATATTGAGAGGATCAGTTGTTAAGAGAATCACCATGTGAATTCCCTCGATTTAAATGGATCAAAGATCCATGCCATTTGTTTAGTTGAGTTAAGAAAAAATAAATGGCATGATGGCATGATGACATGATGCAATGCACATGATGCAATGATGAATGCAAAGAACCAAAACAAATCACACGACAAAACCTGGAAACCCTGGAAGGCATATGAAGCTCCGGTCTTGGGGCGTCACACCAGGTTTGGGCCCTATTGATGGAGGTAAAACCTTACGTCCTGCTTGATTATTCTTGATAATATGAGTAGTACAAGAGTTGATCTACCACGAGATCGGAGAGGCTAAACCCTAGAAGCTAGCCTATCGTATGATTGTATGTTGTCCTACAGACTAAAACCCTCCGGTTTATATAGACACCGGAGGGGGCTAGGGTTACACGGAGTTGGTTACAAGGAAGGAGATCTACATATCCGTATTGCCAAGCTTGCCTTCCATGCCAAGGAGAGTCCCATCCGGACACGGGACGAAGTCTTCAATCTTGTATCTTCATAGTCCAACAGTCCGGCGAAAGGATATAATCCGGTTGTCTGGATACCCCCTAATCCAGGACTCCCTCAGTAGCCCCTGAACCAGGCTTCAATAACGATAAGTCCGGTGCACAGATTGTCTTCGACATTGCAAGACGGGTTCCTCCTCCTAATACTTCATAGAAGATTTTGAACACGAGGATCATGTCCGGCTCTGCAAAACAAGTTCCACATACCACCGTAGAGAGAATAATATTTCCACAAATCTGATCTGCCGATGTACCCCGTAGCGTGGCATCACACCACAACCAGGTCTTTATTCGAATCATTTTTCATAACCTATCTCAGCGTGTTTCGTGAGGAGGTTTCCTTGACACGTCTTGTCGAAGCAGAGATCATGTCCCCTTTTTACGGGATTCCCATCAATACGGACGTGGGTAACCCAACCGCGCCATCAATTATGGAGCTTGGGGGATAAGCGAGTTTTACCAGGCTGGTGGGGGCGCATAGTTTCGTCCGCCTTTATAAAGGGATAAGGTTTCACCTTTTTCTACCCACGCTTTCTTCCTCCTTGCTCATCCATTCTCGCGCACTCGAGCTCCAGCGCCCAAGTCCACATCCTTCTCCTCAACTCTCCTCAAACATGTCCGGAGCGGGAGGCAAGTGGATGGTCTCCTCCATCACGGAGGGACACATCAAAAAACTACGTGAGGCCAGATGTTTAGCCGTGGATATCGCGCACCGGCTGCCAGCCGCGGGGCAGATCGTCCCTACCCCGAAACCTCATGAAAGTGTGGTTTTCCTCCCCCACTTCATCCGCGTACTGGGGTTTCCCCTCCATCCATTCGTCCACGGCCTTATGTTCTATTATGGGCTGGACTTTCATGATCTGGCCCCGAATTTCATCCTCAACATCTCAGCGTTCATCGTCGTGTGCGAGGCCTTCCTCCGCATCCGGCCCCACTTCGGCCTGTGGTTGAAGACCTTCAATATCATGCCGAAGGTGGTTGGCGGCCAACAAGCGGAATTCGGCGGAGCCATGGTGGGAAAAATTCCCAACGTTACATGGCTCGAGGGCTCCTTCGTAGAGACAATAAAGGGGTGGCAATCAGGGTGGTTCTACATCATCGAGCCGCGCGACACAAACTGGGTGGTGGCCCTTGAGTTTCGATCCGGAATCCCCACGTGGCTCACTTCCTGTAAGGAGAAGGACCTGTCCTGGGGCTCATCAGTGGAGCTGGACGGACTCCAGAAGTGTATCCGGAACATGATAAGCAAGAAATTTAAGCTTGTCAACATAGTCCAGGTCATGCTCTTCCGCCGGATCCTCCCGTGTCAACAACGGGCTTTCAATTTATGGGAGTTCGACCCGGCATAGCACCAGACTCTACACGAGCTCTTCGACACGACGCATAAGGACGTCTGGAAGGTGATGTTCAAGGGTGCTGAGGTCCCCCCTTCTCTTACCGAGGAACGCGGGCCGCGAAGCGCCCTGCGAATCAGGTAAGTTCTGTACATCTGGTAGGGTACTTATTTCCCATAGCTTAACCATGTGCAGGGTCTGAGATCCCATGCCTTTGACAGGACTGGGTGGAGACATCGGAGCAGATTAATTGTCCGGCCCCTCTGCCCAAAGACCCTGCAAACGCTCTCCTGACGGAGATGCGGACTCTGGCTCCTTATGAGGTGCCGGAGAAGAGCAAGAAGAAGGCCACGGGAACCCGAAAGAGTTCCCGGCGCCAGGTGGTATCGGACACATCATCCGATAACTCCAAGACGCACTCCTCCCGTGAAAATGAGGAGAAGGAAGATGAAGATTCTCCCCATCCAGCCGGGGGAGACAAGAAAAGGAAGCCCGCCCCAACCGGGGAGGCCGAAGGGTCCAAGAAGGGAAGGACTCTCCTTCCGGACTGCTCCACCACCGCCGTCGACGGCGAGGACGAGTGGCTGCTCAGGGCCAAGCCCCTAGCGAAGTCGTAAGTATTCGGATACCAGAGTAAGTCATAGCATACTTTTGTTGCACTGCTTCTCCTAACTCCGAGCCCGTATCGACGTATCCTCGTCGGACGATTCCTTGGACTCGTCGGACATGAATAGTGATACACTTCCAACCGCCTCCTCCTCTTGCCCTACGGACAATGACGAGGTATTGTCTCAAGGGGCACCGAGTCGGGGGAAGATAGTCCCGGAGGCGCCTCAAGGCGACCTTCCGGACTCCAGGAGCTAAGGGAGCAAGGCTCCTAGGGGCTCCAAGTTCGGCCCTCAGCCGAACACCGCGCTGGAACCTCCAGTGGTTCCGGACTCGGGCAAGCGGCCCCCTTCCAAAAGGGGCAAGCCATCCGTGCCGGCGACCTTTGTCCATCCAGAGGCACCGGATGACCTACTGGGAGCGCTTCGCGGCGCTTCCATCGACGAAGAGCACCACACTATTATGAGTGCGGTGATCAAGAAGGTTCAGTCCGCCAAGAGCGGACTGACTGAAGCCTGTGCGAGCCTTCTAACATGCTTTGAGGTAAGTATTTAAATATAGGAAAGATATTACCGCATAGACAGTAGCCCTTGATGCTCTGTTTGGTGTTCACAAAGAAAAGCTGAATAGAGGATCAAATAATATCTGCAGGAGTCTAATATAAGTATGTTTGTATGCGTATGCAGGCTTCGCTGCTGACCTCTGCCGCACTGACTACAGAGGTCGCCATGCTGAAGCAGAACCTCGAGAGGTCCGAGAAAGAGCTCGGTCTTGCTAAGAGGCAGCTCGAGAAGAACAAAGCTAGGTAATGCCTTGTCTATATATATATACCCATATATATACATATATATATAAAATAGCACTATTCTGATCCCAGGATCAGAATAGTTATTCGGATCACGGTCGGCCCTGTAAGGGCGCGCGCGGAGACGTCGCTGGATCTGTAAAGGCAGCCCACCCGAACTTCAAAAAATCCCTCCGCGCCCATCTTATCCACTTCCCCCGCATCCTCCCATGATCCTCCCCGACCAACCTCCCGCCGCCGCCTACCTGGCTCCGGCGCGCCTCCCGCCGCTGCCCCATGGCTCCGGCGTGCTTCCCGCCTCCACCTAACTCCGGCCACCTACCACCATCGCGCTGCCGCGCGGATCGCGCCGTTGGGTGACATCTTCCCGCCGCCGCGCGAGATACCGTCGCCGTTGGGCGACATCTTCCCGCCGCCGCGCGAGGCCCGTCCGCCGCCGCACCACCACCGCACTCCGCAGGACCGGCCACCCACTCTCCTGTCGCTCAGTTCAACCTTGCTGGGCAACCGGTCCACCACGTCGCCTGGATTCCAATCCAACCCGCCATCCCGCACGACCAAGTTCCTCCACCCGATCTGGGCGCCGCCGCCTCCTACCGAATCCCAGCGGCGGAGCTAGCCACGACAACCCATCGCGCCGCCGTTCACCACCCCCGGGATATCCTATCTGTGTGCGGAACCGTTCTTGCCCGAGCTCCCCCGGGACGGAGGAACACAAGGAAGAGGCACCAGCACTGGGAGGAGCAGAACAGGGGCGCTGGCACCAGGAGCAGCTCGGCGCGCCTCAGCCAGCCACCTCCTCCCTTCTACCTCCAACGGAGTGGGACGTCCCCCACACCCCGTGGCGCGCCGGCACGGATCCACCGCCACCACCCACCAGCACCCCGTGCATGATTCCACGGATCCCATCATCGCCTGACTGCCTCGGCCCCCTGCAAGCTCCGTCATCCACCTCCCGAGCTCCGTCGCCCTGTTCCCCATGATCCATCGGGCCCCTGCTCCAGTGCCCCTTCTCCCGAAAGCTGTTGCCTCAGGGGCATTGCGCTGTCGGCAGGGCCTCCTTCCCTGCCTAAGCATCCATCGCAGGTGGCCTTCTTTGGCGCATCTGATCGACCTTCCCATTGTCTTTTGCTTGAACGTGTGAATTCTTGCTGCTCCTCCATGTAAATCTGCTACTAGATGAAGACCAATCTGGCCGCTACACTACTACTGTTGTTATGTGTTGTGCCCTTTTGCTGGGTGAAGCTTTTGTTATTTGCTAGCCTATGTTGTAGTATTTCAGTCCAGATTCGCCTGTGTATGTAGTTTAAGTTCTCAAGTATTTTGTGAAAACATTTAGGTGAGAGTGAAATTAGAAGTTTGGAATTCTCTAAACCTATATTATATTTTCTTCAGTCTTCATGTCTGAACTTTCTGAGTTCATTATATGCTACTAAATATAGTGTTGAAGTGTGCAACGCTGCCAAGGGAGGGTCCCTTCTCCATGTACGCTGGAAGGTCACTTTGTGATGGTCTGACAAATACGTGTTACATGCCCGCGGCCATTTTAGCTTTTAGTTGCTGCTTATCTGGAAGTAACATCGTAGTAGGTAGGATTTCTGGTAAAGTGCCCACCATTTGTTATATTAGTATGGCTTAATGTGCTAGAGCACTAGTTCCTGGTGTTATTGTTCTAGATATATCACACTATAAACATTTATTCGAATCATTTATTGAGTTGAGAGATACATGTTCATTCTTTTATGCGATACCAGTACACTGAAGTTCAAACTCAAAAATTGCATTTCAAAAATTATAAAAAAAGGATTTTCCCATTTCTAGAAAAAAACCTAGAGGTTCAAATTTAAAATACGAAGAAGTTCAATATTTGTTACAAAACCCAAAGAAGGTCAAATGAAAAAAAAACAAAGCATCTCAAAACAATTTATATAAAAAAGGGTTTTTTCCATTTTAAAAAATCTAGAAGTTCAAATATAAAAACTGAGTGGCTCGATGTTTATTAAAAAACTGGAACTTTTTTGTTATTAAAGAAATAAAAGCAAGAAGTCCAAATTTAAAAAATAGAGAAGTCGTTAGTTATAAAAACAAAACTCACGTTTCCTTGGTTCTAAAAGAAATAAAAAAATTACATCCTGTGACTTTTTTGGTTTTAGTGTGTGAAAAGAATTTAGTTCTCTATGTGTATTACAACAATCCAAAAAGTTGTTTACCAGCGGTTTGCTAGAAAAAAGCAGCTCAATATAATATAAAAATAAAATAGTACATTGAATAGCACCAAAATAGTAATAGATACAAAATGAATAACACCAAGAAGTCCAAATTGAAAAAACCAAGAAGTTCAATTTTAAAAAATACAATAGCTCAATGTATATGAAAAACTCAGATTTCCTCGATACTAAATAATAAACCAAGAAGATCAATTTCAAAAAATGGAGCAGTTCAATATTTATCACAAAAAATTGAAATTTTCCCGTTGCTGAATAAACCAAGAAGTTCAGTTTGAAATATCGAAGAAGTTGTATAATGTTTATTACAAAAGATTATTTCTGTATAAAAATCGAATACAATTCTTTACTCAAAATATAAAAAGGTGAAGTTCAAATTGAAATAACAGAGAAGTTTCGGAGTTTAATAAAACCTAGGATTTACCTATTCAAAAAAATAAAACACAACACCATTTTTTGCACTTTTAAAAACAACTCATAAACAAAAAAATGGTTGCTAGAAGTTCGAGTGCTCAGCGAGGAAAAGTTCAAAATATTCTTGTGAGAGAGGTCCACGGTGTATTTAGATGTCCAAAATACATAAAAAAATATGTTGTTTTTTGTGTTTCAAAATAATTTTCGCAAACTAGAGAGAAGCTTCAAAGTGATAACAACCGAAGTTCACGTACTACATGGTGTGTATTTCATATAATTAATAAATACAAATAAAGTGAAACAAAGTGAAGTTCAAACAGACATGCCCCAGAAGTTCAACTACTTCATGCAGTGCAAAAAACAGCACGTCAAAAACAAAGCGAAGTTCAAACAAACATGCCCCAGAAGTTCTACAACTTCACGGAGTGCATTTCCGTTCGCGATGAACGCAGAAATCATGATCTCGCCATTTTCTAATTTACCTCAAAATAGCAGGAATATTATTTGTGTAAGTTCAAGTCCTCGGTTGGAGAAAGTTAAAAAAAAATTTGTGAGAGAGGTTTGTACAAAAGAAATATCATTTGTGTAACATTGACGATTGGATGAGAAAATTACAAACGAAAATATGTCATAGAAGTTCAACGTGAAAACAACAGGAAGTTCAACTACTACAGAATATGAATTTCAAATGAAAAACTTTTAAAATTGTCGCGAGTATGAAAAAATGATTAATACAGGAAAGTTGCGTGTTTACAGCAGCTTTCCATCGTTATATCACCCGCTCAATTCCCATGAGTGGATGGAGAGCTACGAGCAGTGGATGAAGATCTACTAGCAAAAAAATCACGTGAAAAACAGAGTGAAGTTCAGGAACACGCACTGAGAAATTCAGGTTCTTCACGCGGTGCATTTTCGAAGAATCTGTTTCGCGATAGAGGCAGAACGAACGATCCCGCCGTTTTTGAAATTACTTGAAAACGGCTAGGAATCAGAGAAAACCATCAGCATGAAAAAGTTTCGCATTTTCCGTAGCTTTTCAATGGTATATTATTTGCCTATAAAGTTTGTAGAAATTATGGCGAAAATACATTTTTCGCCATTTTCGAAACTGACTTAAAACCATAAAGAATTTGGAGAAACAATACATACCAAAAGTTTCTCATTTGTTCAAGCTTTCCAATGCCATATCATTTGCTGCATTCGGACGCACGGTTAAAAAATTAGCTAAAAAATACGAACTCGGTAGGACTTGGACCATTTTCTAAATTACTCTTAAACCATTCAAAATTAGAAAAAAACTTTTAAGATTAAAAAGTAGCGCATTTTCATAAGCTTTCCAACGCCATATCATATGCCTCCATTGGATTAGCCATTTAGAAATGACATCGAAAAAACTAGCTCAGCTGTTCGGTTTACGAAATTATACTTTTTTCAAATTACACTTTAACCATAGGGAACTAGAGAAAACTTTCATAATGTGGAAGGAGCGGTTTTGCAGCAGCTTTCCAACGCCATATTATATGCCTCATTCCGACAAACGGTTTAGAAATGCGATCAAAAATACGATTCACATTTTTTGTGTGAACAAAAAACAGTTTTCAAAACTGCTCTTAACCCGCTTATATCTTGCCAAAAATTTAACTTGGGTCATGATACTGATGTTCATAGCTTTCTAATGGTATATCGCAAGCCCCGTTTGGGCAATGTTGGTAGAAGTTCAACGTAGTTCACAGGGAAGTTTAGCGTACTACTAGCGAGGCAGGTCAGGTTGTGATCAGAATATTATTCTGATCCCGTGATCAGAATAGTGTTTATGTGTGTGTGTGTGTGTGTATATATATATATATATATAAGATGCGGTTGCAAAATGATAGGATCATCATGGATGTGCCAGGGGCCACGACCGAAGTGGCGATCCTGAAGCAAGCGCTGTCCGAGGCCAAAAACAAAGCGGCCAAGGAGCGCACCGAGCAGGAGAAACAAGAGACATGGGTGGGCGAGGTGCAGCAAGAGCTCCAGGCTCTCGTGAAGAAGCACGAGGCTTTGGAGCTTGACTCGAAGACGCGAGAGTCCGAGCTTTCCGCGGCCCTCGAGAGCACAAAGCATGCCAAGGCTGATGCCCAAAAGGCCCTCCAAGAGATTGAGGTGATGAGGAAGATAGCGGCGGGTAAGGCATTCAATATGAAAAGCAAGCATGTGAAAGTAAATTACTTGTTACTTACCCCAGTCCGGAGCTCTCCAGGAGCATTCACAAATTTTCCCCGCAGCATGTCGGATGCCGCGAAGTATTACCAGGTCGAGGAGGGAAGCTCGACGGAGAAGTTGTTCTGGTCTCAGTATACTGGGACCGAACACCCGATGCCTGTGAGCGACTAGCTGAAGCAACTAGTCGAGCTGTACAAGGCGGCCGAATAGGCCATGAGGGGCCTTATAGTCCGGATGTGGCCTGGCGACTCCCTTCCCAACAGCTACTTCGGCCTGGTGAGGCGGCTTGTGGATGCCTGCCCACGGCTGGAAGTCATAAATTGGTCCGTCTGCATCGAAGGTGCACGCCGGGATTTTGACCGTGCGAAGGTGCACTGGGCCAATATGGACGTCGAGAAGCTGGTGAAGGAGGGCCGCCGCAGGGCAAGGAGCATCGCCATCCCAAAATGTATTATGAGGGTATCCTGAAGGGTGCCCGTCTTGTGGTGGACGAGTGTGGAAGGATGTAATTTTTGAATGAACTCGCTCGTGTGATCCTATATTATGAAAACTTGTTCATGTGCGCTATGCAACGCATGTTCGAATTGAAAATATTACCTTCTGGGCGACTATTTACCAAATCTGAGAGATGGCCAGTTGAGGGAGTCCTGGATTAGGTGGTCTTCAGACAGCCGGACTATATCCTTTGGCCGGACTATTAGACTATGAAGATACAAGATTGAAGAATTCGTCTCGTGTCCGGATGGGACTCTACTTGGTGTGGAAGGCAAGCTAGAAAATAGGGATATGAATATCTCCTCCTTTGTAACCGACCTTGTGTAACCCTAGCCCTTTCTGGTGTCTATATAAACCGGAGGGTTTTAGTCCGTAGGACAACAGACAATCATACCATAGGCTACCTTTTAGGGTTTAGCCTCTCCGATGTCGTGGTAGATCAACTCTTGTAATACCCATATCATCAAGAATAAATCAAGCAGGATGTAGTGTTTTACCTCCATCAAGAGGGCCCGAACCTGGGTAAAACATCGTGTCCCCTGCCTCCTGTTACCATCCGCCTTAGACGCATAGTTCGGGACCCCCTACCCGAGATCTGCCGGTTTTGACACCGACATTGGTGCTTTCATTGAAAGTTCCTCTGTGTCGTCGCCGTTAGGCTTGATGGCTCCCACTACATCGATAGCGATGCAGTCTAGAGCGAGACATTTCTTCCCGGACAAATCTTTGTGTTCGGCGGCTTCGCACTGCGGGCCAACTCGCTTGGCCATCTGGAGCAGATCAAAAGTTATGCCCCTGGTCGTCAGGTCAGTTTTGGAAGCTTAAACTACAAGGCCGATATCCGCGGAGACTTGATATTCGACGGATTCGAGCCCATGCCTTGTGCGCCATGCGGTCACGATGAGTACGATTTAGCTTTGCCATCGGAGAGTGTTCAAGAAACCACCCCGGCAGCCGCTCCGACCCTTAATTCGTAGCCAGTTGCGCCTCCCATGGACGGGTGGATAGACCCCGCCACAGAGGCCGTATCCCCAACGACGATCGAGCCGAATATCGACCTTACCCTTCACGAGAGCCGTGTTGCTAAACTGCCGGATTCTTCTCCGGCCACGGACTGCGAACCGCCTGCGCCCGTTCCTATCGAATCCGGTAGGGTGCCGATCATGGAGTTTACCTCCGCAGATATTTTTCAGCACTCGCCCTTTGGCGACATACTGAACTCATTAAGGTCTCTCTCCTTGTAAGGAGGATCCTGGCCGAATGTGGGGACCCCGACTCATAAGTCGAGATCACCGAATGCACGTGTACAGTGATCCCAGAGATCAATGCTCACTGAACACACAGAAGCTGAATAACAAGAGTCTTACATCCATACATACCGTTCTACACAAGTAGGACCATTATGGTCAAGTCTTGAGTGTATCATCGCAGCGGAAATCTTCAATAACAACTTCGACCCATGCCATCTGCCTTAACCCTACAGGAATTCTGACTGAGAAGCGTCCTAGCTCGCATGTTCGTCGCCGAATTATTCTTCATTATATCTTGTTCTTTCATGCCTGGCCAATAAAATAACCAGTGGCAAGCCAATGAGTACTTTGAATGTACTCACAAGCAACCATGTTTTGTCTCAAGATACATCAATGCATGATATAGGTAAATTTTTGCAGAAAGCTAGTTTTGAGTGCAATGACATGTTCAACAACTTGTAAGACATGCATCAGGAGAATTCAAGTAACCATAAGGACGGTTAAAGATATCAACATAAATAGAGTGGGCACCAATGTAACGCCCCGAGACCGATGTGCCAGTTGTCCTCCAGTTATTCGCTATTATTGCCTTGTCATTGCTTGCGTGTCATGCATTACATATCATGTCATCATGTGCATTTCATTTGCATACATGTTCGTCTCATGCATCCGAGCATTTTCCCCGTTGTCCGTTTTGCATTCCGGCGTTCCGTTCTCCTCCGGTGGTCAATTTTTACCTTCCTTTCGTGTATGGGGGTTAAACATTTCCGGACTGGACCAAGACTTGCCAAGCGGCCTTGGTTTACTACCGGTAGACCGCCTGTCAAGTTTCGTACCATTTGGACTTCGTTTGATACTCCAACGGTTAACCGAGGGACCGAGAAGGCCTCGTGTGTGTTGCGGCCCAACACCTCTAAAAAGTGGCCCAAAACCCACCTAAACCTCCTCCATCATCTCGGTCGTTCGATCACGATCGTGTGGCCGAAAACCGCACCTCATTTGGACTCTCCTAGCTCCCTCTACCTATAAATATGTGGCTCTCCCCGATTTTTTCGCGCAGTCCAAACCCTAACCCCCGCTCCTCCCGCGCCGCCGGACATGTCCGCCCGCCGGCGGACGCGTCCACCCCGCCGCAATGTCGCCCCGACCTATCAGGAGCTGCCACATCATCGCCTCCTCCGCCTCAGCCACTCAAGCGCCGCCACGTCGCCATCCCGGCCCCTCCTACACTCCGCCAGCCGCCGCGGCCCGCCCGGCCCGAAGCCGGCCCACCCGAGCCGCTCCGGGCCCGAGTCACCAGCACGCGTCGCCGGCCACCGCCTTCGTCCGCCCCGCCGCCCCATGCCTCAGCGCCGCCGCCTGCCTCCCCGCCGGCGAGCATCTCCGCCGCCTCGCCGGCGCTGCCCCGGCCTCGTCCCGCAGGCGCGCCACCGCGTCGCCCGCGCAGGTCGCCGCCCGCTCCGGTTTCCGCGCCTTGTCGTGCCGCTCCGAGCCGGCGAGCTTTTCCTCTCCGGCGAGCTCCTCGATGAGCGTGCCCCCGACGGCCACCTCTTCTTCTCCGGTAGCTACAGTAACTCCAGCGCGGCCATCCTCGAAGTTCGTGCAGCTACAGTGCGAGATCCGGATCAGGATCTGGATCCCCTCGGGTTAACTTTCTCTCCCAAACCCTAATTTCCATGCAATCTTTGACATGCCGTAACTCTGCATCCGTAACTCTGTTTTGCACATGTAGCATATCAAAATGTTCATCTCAGAGAGTGCATCATTTCATCTCACTGCATCATTTTCATTTGAGCTCATCTTGATGCCCGAAATGCTGTTGGAAGAGAGCTATTTGAGATAATTGTCAGATCTGCTGCTCCAATTAGATATTTGTCATTTTTGCCATGATTATTGTGTGCATGATAAGCCCCTGAGCTCTACATGTGTTTTGTCATATGCTTTGCCATCTTTCCAGAGGTGCAACCCATGTATTTTTGTGATGTGTGGGGTGACTAGCACAAGCTTGCAAAGTGGTCCATTCGTTAATGCTGATTTCAGGGACTTAGCATTTCCACCAAGTCCTTGATCTGTTTATTTTAATATGCCATATGTTCATGTTGTTTCCTAGTGATCCGTGCCTCTTTTGAGGATGATCAGTAAGGATGTTTTGTTAATCTTGTAGTGATCTATCCATCCATGTCTTTGTTTGCAATTATGGAGCACCCTAACTTGAGTCAATCGAGCTCTACTTTTGCTATTTCGTGAATCTGGGCAGATTATCTACTTGTTAGCGATATTGCCGAGGATGTTGTAGTTGATCCGTGCATGCTATGTTGTTGCTCTTGCCATGTCTAGCTTGTATAATGTGTATTCTTGATGGGTGTATGCTTTGATTGTCATGACTTGCTCTATAGTGAGTGCATCGAGCTCGTAAACATGCCTACTTGATATCTGTTTTGCATGCTCCAGTTTTTCACCAAGTCTGTGATCTGATTATGTTTTTGCCATGTTCACATGCTTGCAAATGTATTTTCTGATCCCTTTTGGCTCAAGGTCACTAAGGGACTTTTGTTAAGCTCTTTGAGTAGCTCCATGCCATGCTTTACTTTGCCATGTTCAGGTCCTATAGCATATAGTTTTCATGCTCCAAAGTGTGCTACCTGATCTGAAATTCCAGGCTTGTGTTAATTTCACTGTCTGAAATCTGTTTACCGTTTGCACTTTTGCCATGCTTGTCTCAACCTGTTAATGGATGAATTGGCCATAGCTCAATGTTCATCTTTTGTTAAGCATCATGAGTGGATCCCTGCCATGTATTTTGTTGCCATGTTTGAGTGTTGTAGCATGAGTATCTTGATGCATCTAGATGGCTACTTGTTGTTTATCGCAGACCGGTGCCATAATTGTTTTGCTTGCCATTTCCAAACCGTGCATCCGATTTCGGCATTCTTTATATCGATTTCAACCGAAATCATCTCCCCTTTCCAGTGTCACACTTGGATTTCCATGTTGAGGCCAGGTTCAATCATTCCTTGTCAAATCATGCATATGCATCGCATACCGCATCCCGCATATCATATCATGTACATGTGTTGGTTGTTTACTATGTTGTGTGCTTCTTTCCGGTGTTTGCTTCTTCGGGTTGGTTCCGGTAACGTGCATTTGTGAGGACCCGTTCGTCTACATCCGTTTGTCTTCTTCATGGACTCGTTCTTATTCCTTGCGGGATTTCAGGCAAGATGACCATACCCTCGAAATCACTTCTATCTTTGCTTGCTAGTTGCTCGCTCTTTTGCTATGCCTATGCTGCGATACCTACCACTTGCTTATCATGCCTCCCATATTGTTGAACCAAGCCTCTAACCCACCTTGTCCTAGCAAACCGTTGTTTGGCTATGTTACCGCTTTGCTCAGCCCCTCTTATAGCGTTGTTAGGTGCAGGTGAAGATTGAAGTTTGTTCCTTGTTGGAACATGGAGATGTTGTTCCTTGTTGGAACATGTTTACTTGTTGGGATATCACAATATATCTTATTTAATTAATGCATCTATATACTTGGTAAAGGGTGGAAGGCTCGGCCTTATGCCTGGTGTTTTGTTCCACTCTTGCCGCCCTAGTTTCCGTCATATCGGTGTTATGTTCCCGGATTTTGCGTTCCTGACACGGTTGGGTTATAATGGGAACCCCTTGATAGTTCGCCTTGAATAAAACTCCTCCAGCAAGGCCCAACATTGGTTTTACCATTCGCCACCTAGCCTCTTCTTTCCCTTGGGTTAGGCCAGCCAAGGGTCATCTTTATTTTAACCCCCCGGGCCAGTGCTCCTCTGAGTGTTGGTCCAACTGAGCGATGTCCAGAGCTACCAGGGGCAACTCTGGGCTGGCCCACCCGACGTCTTGCTCATCCGGTGTGCCCTGAGAACGAGATATGTGCAGCTCCTATCGGGATTTGTCGGCACATCTGGGTGGCTTTGCTGGTCTTGTTTTACCATTGTCGAAATGTCTTGTAACCGGGATTCCGAGTATGATCGGGTCTCCCCGCTAGAAGGAATATCCTTCGTTGACCGTGTGAGCTTGTGATGGGCTAAGTTGGGACACCCCTGCAGGGTTTTGAACTTTCGAAAGCCGTGCCCACGGTTATGGGCAGATGGGAATGTGTTAATGTCCGGTTGTAGAAAACCTGAAGTTGAATTTAATTAAAATGCATCAACCGCGTGTGTTACCGTGATGGTCTCTTTCCAGCGGAGTCCGGGAAGTGAACACGTTGTTAGAGTTATGCTTGACGTAGGTTGTTTTCGGATCACTTCTTGATCATACTTTTATCGACCGTGCTTTTCCTTCTCTTCTCGCTCTCATTTGCGTATGTTAGCCACCATATATACTAGTCGCTTGCTGCAGCTCCACCTCATACCTTTTACCTTACCTATAAGCTTAAATAGTCTTGATCACGAGGGTGCGAGATTGCTGAGTCCCCGTGGCTCACAGATAATTCCAAAACCAGCTTGCAGGTGTCGATGAGACCGTGCAGATGACGCAACCAAGCTCAGGAGGAGCTCGATGAAGATCTTGTCCTTTGTGTTGTTTCGTTCTAGTTGTTCAGTAGTGGAGCCCAGTTGGGACAATTGGGGATCTGTGTAGCTTTTGGGGTAGTCTTCTTTTATTTTGGTTCCTTAGTCGGACCTTGATTGTATTTGGATGAATGTAATGCTTTATTCATGTATTGTGTGAAGCGGCGATTGTAAGCCAACTATGTTACTCTTTCCCTTATGTATTACATGGGTTGTGTGAAGATTACCTCACTTGCGACATTGATTTCAATGCGGTTATGCCTCTAAGTCGTGCTTCGACACGTGGGAGGTATAGCCGCATCGAGGGCGTTACAAGTTGGTATCAGAGCCTTCCCCGACCTTAGGAGCCCCCACTGCTTGATCGTTTTTAGCAGCCGTTGTTGAGTCTAGAAAGATGTTTTGAGTCATTTAGGAATTATATATTAGAGAGTTTAGGAATTCTTTTTACTCCCTAGTCTCCTCATCGCTCTGGTAAGGCATCCTAACGTAGAGTTTTGACTCTTCTCTTCTCAAATTTCACTAAAAAAAATTTAGGTTCGCGCGAGTATCTTGGAATCGTTTCGATGGTTTTGTGACGAGAACATTGTTCTTGGTGCCTCCTGTCTTTAGGGGTTGTGGAAGTGTCCCGGGGAGTTGAGCTCCGAGGTGTTGTCGTCACAATTTTATCGTTGCAGTTCTGGAATACCTGATATTAGTTTCGCCGACATCGAAAATCTCTTTTATGCAGTTGTTGGTGAGATAACCTCGACGCCACCCAGTACTGGGGCGGGAGTTTGGGAGTATTGCCATAACTTGTATAACGGATGCTTTTCGAAGGTTGAGGTAGATGATTTCCGAAGGTTTCTTGGTTATGTGTTGAAGGATGGATACAGCTGGATGTAGGATTTGTTAGTTTGGGTGAGATATTATGCTTCCTCTGTATCCCCAACACCTGATTGCATAACTGGAAAATTTCGGGAGTTTATAAGTGCGAATTCAAGTAGATCTTAGGATATCTTTTCGACAGATGTATGATATGAAATTGGGGTTCGACGTCTAGTGGTCCGCCTATCCACGGTCGGTTTTACAGTGGTCTCGTTGTGTCTTAAAGAGTCCTTGGCTATGCCGACTCGAGGACACTTCGTATGTCATGTGCACTGCCTTGTACATGATGGTGGTGTATGATCGAGCCCGTGTAGGCCCCACCACGAAAACTTCGGACGAAATCTCTATCATATGTTTGTTCCGGCTTATTCTGCAAGCCAATCCTTTGTTTTTGTTTTTGAGTTGTGGTATTCGAGTTGCTTCAAAGTCAAATGTTGATTCCATACCTTTCCTAAATGGTGTTCTTATACTCCGATGTGAATACTAATCTTTCTCGATAATCAAGATTGTCATATCACTCCTTTTCACCGATGTGTTTCTCTTCAAGTGGATCCAATCATTTTCAACATCCGCAAGATCAACTCAAATTTTGGTCAACGGTGTTTGTTTCATCCATCTCCAAGTTGTCTTTGTTTTCCCACCCTCCCACCCCTTTTCTTCAAGGACTCAGATTTCTTAATCAAGCATCCTTTTATTCATGAGAATTCTCTCCATTCTTTTTCCTTCATGTTTTTACCCGGTGTTTCTCATGAAGATGTCCTACTAGTTCATCATTCTTCGTTCTTTTCTTCTCCGGTGGATTCAAATTAAGATTTGGTGTTGATCATATCCTTTTTCCTTGTTTCAAATGCTTTCTCATGCCAGTGCACCTCGTAATCATCCACTTCTCGCTATTCAATTGTTTCGGGGTGTTCAAGATATCTCGAGTCTGTTATCTCATTCAAGTCTTTTAATTCAACCGGTGCAACCTCTCTTTTAAATCATTTCAACGGTGTTTCTTTTGAGTGGGCCCTAACCCACAGGTCTTTCCCCAGGATCTTACCTGACTCTTCTTATTTTCCCGGAGTTATTCTCAAATTCTTTTTGAAGTTTGACGTAAGAATGAGCTATCATCAGTCAAATGTCTTTCTCCAAGACCTTTCAAATTCTTTTCATCGTTGGCTCAACCTTTCTATTCTTCATTCCGGAGTGCCTCAACAATTTTTGTTGGTGTTTCTCATCGTCATTCTCGGATTTGAAGCCCGAAGAAGATTTTCCTCTAAATCTTGCTCCTTTCTCTTCATGATTCATTGTTCTAGCGTTACTCCATCCTCTCATAATTGTTTTTGATTGTGAGATTTCTTTTCACCCATCTGGAGTAACTCAGGGTATTTTCAGTTTGATTCTTCGGAGCCCATCGCCTCATAATTATTCATTCCCAGCTTTCAGTTATCATTCTCCAATCTTACCGGTGCTTCGTTCAAGTTTTCTCTAATCAGTTCGTGATCCCTTCATTCTCATGTACCTAGTTTCTCTCTAGCATCTTCGTTCATCTGCAAATTCTTCTCGGTGATTCATTATCTTTTATTCGTTCATTTTCAATTCTTACGGTGGGTCGTTCAAGATTTCTTCTTCTTTCTTATCATATCAATTTATTCGTTGTTTTCAACCCTTCCGGTGGTGCGTTCAATACCTTCTCAAGTTTGCGCTATATCTCTCTTAATCCTTCCAACGGGAATAAGTTGTTTGCAATCCGTTGTTTGTCATCAATTTAAATTTGTGAAGGATACACATAATGTAATTCTTATTCTTGTGTCATCCTAATGATTAATTCTTATTCCAGAGGCCCTTCAAACTCTCGGCTTCATTTGTTTCATCTTCTCTTTTTCCGGAGTCCAACCTCTTTCAATTATATCATCACGAAGATCCATCTAAATCATTACAAGGACCGATGTGCCAGTTGTCCTACAGTTATTCGCTGTTATTGCCTTGTCATTGCTTGCGTGTCATGCATTACATATCATGTCATCATCTGCATTTCATTTGCATACATGTTTGTCTCATGCATCCGAGCATTTTCCCCGTTGTCCGTTTTGCATTCCGGCATTCCGTTCTCCTCCGGTAGTCATTTTTACCTTCCTTTCGTGTGTGGGGGTTAAACATTTCCGGACTAGACCGAGACTTGCCAAGCGGCCTTGGTTTACTACCGGTAGACCGCTTGTCAAGTTCCGTACCATTTGGACTTCGTTTGATACTCCAACTGTTAACCGAGGAACCGAGAAGGCCTCGTGTGTGTTGCAGCCCAACACCTCTCCAAAGTGGCCCAAAACCCACCTAAACCTCCTCCATCATCTCGGCCGTTCGATCACGATCGTGTGGCCGAAAACCGCACCTCATTTGGACTCTCCTAGCTCCCTCTACCTATAAATATGTGGCTCTCCCCGATTTTTTCGCACAGTCCAAACCCTAACCCCCGCTCCTCCCGCGCTGCCGGAAATGTCCGTCCGCCGGCTGACGCGTCCACCCCGCTGCCATGTCGCTCCGACCTATCAGGAGCTGGCACATCATCGCCTCCTCCGCCTCAGCTACTCAAGCGCCGCTACGTTGCCACCCCGGCCCCTCCTCCACTGCGCCAGCCGCCACGGCCCGCCCGGCCCGAAGCCGGCCCGCCTGAGCCGCTCCGGGCCCGAGTCACCAGCACGCGTCGCCGGCCGCCGCCTTCGTCCGCCCCGCCGCCCCAGGCCTCAGCGCCGCCGCCTGCCTCCCCGCCAGCGAGCATCTCCGCCGCCTCGCCGGCGCTGCCCCGGCCTCGCCCCGCCGGCGCGCCACCGCGCCGCCCGCGCAGGTCGCTGCCCGGTCCGGTTTCCGCGCCTTGTCGCGCCGCTCCGAGCCGGCGAGCTTTTCCTCTCCGGTGAGCTCCTCGACGAGCGCGCCCCCGCCGGCCACCTCTTCTTCTCCGGCAGCTACAGTAACTCTGGCGCGGCCATCCTCGAAGTTCGTGCAGCTACAGTGCGAGATCCGGATCTGGATCTGGATCCCCTCGGGTTGACTTTCTATCCGAAACCCTAATTTCTATGCAATCTTTGACATGCCGTAACTCTGCATCCGTAACTCCGTTTTGCGCATGTAGCATATCAAAATGTTCATCTCAGAGAGTGCATCATTTCATCTCATTGCATCATTTTCATTTGAGCTCATCTTGGTGCCCGAAATGCTGTTGGAAGAGAGCTATTTGAGATAATTGTCAGATCTGCTGCTCCAATTAGATATTTGTCATTTTTGCCATGATTATTTTGTGCATGATATGCCCCTGAGCTCTACATGTGTTTTGTCATATGCTTTGCCATCTTTCTAGAGGTGCAACCCATGTATTTTTGTGATGTGTGGGGTGACTAGCACAAGCTTGCAAAGTGGTGCATTCATTAATATTGATTTCAGGGACTTAGCATTTCCACTAAGTCCTTGATCTGTTTATTTCAATATGCCATATGTTCATGTTGTTTCCTAGTGATCTGTGCCTCTTTTGAGGATGATCGGTAAGGATGTTTTGTTAATCTTGTAGTGCTCTATCCATCCATGTATTTGTTTGCAATTATGGAACAACCTAGCTTGAGTCAATCGAGCTCTACTTTTGCTATTTCGTGAATGTGGGCAGATTGTCTACTTGTTAGCGATTTTGCCGAGGTTGTTGTAGTTGATCCGTGCATGCTATGTTGTTGCTCTTGCCATGTCTAGCTTGTATAATGTCTATTCTTGATGGGTGTATGCTTTGATTGTCATGACTTGCTCTGTAGTGAGTGCATCGAGATCGTAAACATGCCTACTTGATATCTGTTTTGCATGCTCCAGTTTTTCACTAAGTCTGTGATCTGATTATGTTTTGGCCATGTTCACATGCTTGCAAATGTATTTTCTGATCCCTTTTGGCTCAAGGTCACTAAGGGACTTTTGTTAAGCTCTTTGAGTAGCTCCATGTCATGCTTTAATTTGCCATGTTCAGGTCCTGTAGCATATAGTTTTCATGCTCCAAAGTGTGCTACTTGATCTGAAATTCCAGGCTTGTGTTAATTTCACTGTCTGAAATCTGTTTACCGTTTGCACTTTTGCCATGCTTGTCTGAAGCTGTTAATGGATGAATTGGCCGTAGCTCAGTGTTCTTCTTTTGATAAGTAACATGAGTGGATCCCTGCCATGTATTTTGTTGCCATGTTTGAGTGCTGTAGCATGAGTATCTTGATGCATCTAGACCGGTGCCATAATTGTTTTGCTTGCCATTTCCAAACCATGCATCTGATTCGGGCGTTCTTTATATCGATTTCAACCGAAATCATCTCCCCTTTCCAGTGGCACGCTTGGATTTCCAAGTTGAGGCCAGGTTCAATCATTCCTTGTAAAGTCATGCATAGGCATCGCATCCCGCATCCCGCATATCATATCATGTACATGTGTTGGTTGTTTACTATGTTGTGTGCTTCTTTCCGGTGTTTGCTTCTTCGGGTGGGTTCCGGTAACGTCGCGTTTTTTAGGACACGTTCGTCTACGTCCGTTTGTCTTCTTCATTGACTCGTTCTTCTTCCTTACGGGATTTCAGGCAAGATGACCATACCCTCGTAATCACTTCTATCTTTGCTTGCTAGTTGCTCGCTCTTTTGCTATGCCTATGCTGCGATACCTACCACTTGCTTATCGTGCCTCCCATATTATTGAACCAAGCCTCTAACCCACCTTGTCCTAGCAAACCGTTGTTTGGCTATGTTACCGCTTTGCAAAGCCCCTCTTATAGCGTTATTAGTTGCAGGTGAAGATTGAAGTTTGTTCCTTGTTGGAACATGGAGATGTTGTTCCTTGTTGGAACATGTTTACTTGTTGGGATATCACAATATATCTTATTTAATTAATGCATCTATATACATGGTAAAGGGTGGAAGGCTCGGCCTTATGCCTGGTGTCTTGTTCCACTCTTGCCGCCCTAGTTTCCGTCATATCGGTGTTATGTTCCCGGATTTTGCGTTCCTTACGCGGTTGGGTTATAATGGGAACCCCTTGACAGTTCGCCTTGAATAAAACTCCTCCATCAAGGCCCAACATTGGTTTTACCATTCGCCACCTAGCCTCTTCTTTCCCTTGGGTTAGGCCAGCCCAAGGGTCATCTTTATTTTAACCCCCCCGGGCCAGTGCTCCTCTGAGTGTTGGTCCAACTGAGTGATGTCCGGAGCTACCAGGGGCAACTCTGGGCTGGCCCACCCGATGTCTTGCTCATCCGGTGTGCCTTGAGAACGAGATATGTGCAGCTCCTATCGGGATTTGTCGGCACATCTGGGTGGCTTTGCTGGTCTTGTTTTACCATTGTCGAAATGTCTTGTAACCGGGATTCCGAGCCTGACCGGGTCTCCTCGCTAGAAGGAATATCCTTCGTTGACCGTGAGAGCTTGTGATGGGCTAAGTTGGGACACCCCTGCAGGGTTTTGAACTTTCGAAAGCCGTGCCCGCGGTTATGGGCAGATGGGAATTTGTTAATGTCCGGTTGTAGAAAACCTAAAGTTGAACTTAATTAAAATGCCTCAACCGCGTGTGTTACCGTGATGGTCTCTTTCCTGCGGAGTCCGGGAAGTGAACACAGTGTTGGAGTTATGCTTGACGTAGGTTGTTTTAGGATCACTTCTTGATCATACTTTTATCGACCGTGCTTTGCCTTCTCTTCTCGCTCTCATTTGCGTATGTTAGCCACCATATATGCTAGTCGCTTGCTTCAGCTCCACCTCATACCTTTTACCTTACCTATAAGCTTAAATAGTCTTGATCGCGAGGGTGCGAGATTGCTGAGTCCCCGTGGCTCACAGATACTTCCAAAACAAGCTTGCAGGTGCCGATGAGACCGTGCAGATGACGCAACCAAGCTCAGGAGGAGCTCGATGAAGATATTGTCCTTTGTGTTGTTTTGTTCTAGTTGTTCAGAAGTGGAGCCCAGTTGGGACGATCGGGGATCTGTGTAGCTTTTGGGGTAGTCTTCTTTTATTTTGGTTCCGTAGTCGGACCTTATTTGTATTTGGGTGAATGTAGTGCTTTATTCATGTATTGTGTGAAGTGGCGATTGTAAGCCAACTATGTTACTCTTTCCCTTATGTATTACATGGGTTGTGTGAAGATTACCTCACTTGCGACATTGCTTTCAATGCACTAATGCCTCTAAGTCGTGCTTTGACATGTGGGAGATATAGCCGCATTGAGGGCGTTACAAGTTGGTATCAGAGCCTTCCCCGACCTTAGGAGCCCTCACCGCTTGATCGTTTTTAGCAGCCGTTGTTGAGTCTAGAAAAATGTTTTGAGTCACTTAGGAATTATATATCGGAGAGTTTAGGAATTCTTTTTACTCCCCAGTCTCCTCATCGCTCTGGTAAGGCATCCTGACGTAGAGTTTTGACTCTTCTCTTCTCAAATTTCACTAAAAAAAATTTAGGTTCACGCGGGTATCTTGGAAGCATTCCGATGGTTTTGTGACGAGAACATTGTTCTTGGTGCCTCCTGTCTTTAGGGGTTGTGGCAGTGTCCCGGGGAGTTGAGCTCCGAGGTGTTGTCATCACAATTTTATCGTTGCAGTTCTTGAATACCTGAGATTAGTTTCGCCGACATCGAAAATCTCTTTTATGCAGTTGTTGGTGAGATAACCTCGACGCTACCCATTACTGGGGCGGGAGTTCGGGAGTATTGCCATAACTTGTGGGACGGATGCTTTTCGAAGGTTGAGGTAGATGATTTCCAAAGGTTTCTTGGTTATGTGTTGAAGGCTGGATACAGCTGGATGTAGGATTTGTTAGTTTGGGTGAGATATTATGCTTCCCCTGTATCCCCAACACCTGATTGCATAACTGGAAAATTTTGGGAGTTTATAAGTGGGAATTCAAGTAGCTCTTAGAATATCTTTCCGACGGATGTATGATATGAAATTGGGGTTCGACGTCTAGTGGTCCGCCTATCCACGGTCGGTTTTACAGTGGTCTCGTTGTGTCTTAAAGAGTCCTGGGCTATGCCGACTCGGGGACGCTTCGTATGTCATGTGCACTGCCTTGGACATGATGGTGCTTTACGATCGAGCCCGTGTAGGCCCCACCACAAAAACTTCGGACGAAATCTCTATCATATGTTTGTTCCGGCTTATTCTGCAAGCCAATCCTTTGTTTTTGTTTTTGAGTTGTGGTATTCAAGTTGCTTCAAAGTCAAATGTTGATTCCATACCTTTCCTAAATGGTGTTCTTATACTCCGATGTGAATACTAATCCTTCTCGATAATCGAGATTGTCATATCACTCCTTTTCACCGGTGTGTTTCTCTTCAAGTGGATCCAATCATTTACAACATCCGCAAGATCAACTCAAATTTTGGTCAACGGTGTTTGTTTCATCCATCTCCAAGTTGTCTTTGTTTTCCCACCCCCACCCCTTTTCTTCAAGGACTCATATTTCTTAATCAAGCATCCTTTTATTCATGAGAATTCTCTCCATTCTTTTTCCTTCATGTTTTTACCCGGTGTTTCTCATGAAGATGTTCTACTAGTTCATCATTCTTCATTCTTTTCTTCTCTGGTGGATTCAAATTAAGATTTGGTGTTGATCATATCCTTTTTCCTTGTTTCAAATGCTTTCTCATGCCGGTGCACCTTATAATCATCCATTTCTCGCTATTCAATTGTTCCGGAGTGTTCAAGATATCTCTAGTCTGTTATCTCATTCAAGTCTTTTAATTCAACTGGTGCAACCTCTCTTTTAAATCATTTCAATGGTGTTTCTTTTGAGTGGGCCCTAACCAACAGGTCTTTTCCCAGGATCTTAGCTGACTCTTCTTATTTTCCCGGAGTTATTCTCAAATTCTTTTCGAAGTTTGACGTAAGAATGAGCTATCATCAGTCAAATGTCTTTCTCCAAGACCTTTCAAATTCTTTTCATCGTTGGCTCAACCTTTCTATTCTTCATTCCGGAGTGCCTCAACAATTTTTGTTGGTGTTTCTCATTGTCATTCTCGGATTTGAAGCCCGAAGAAGATTTTCCTCTAAATCTTGCTCCTTGCTCTTCAAGATTTATGGTTCTAGCGTTACGCCATCCTCTCATAATTGTTTTCGATTGTGAGATTTCTTTTCACCCATCCGGAGTAACTCAGGGTATTTTCAGTTTGATTCTTCAGAGCCCATCGCCTCATAATTATTCATTCCCAGCTTTCAGTTATCATTCTCCAATCTTACCGGTGCTTCGTTCAAGTTTTCTCTAATCAGTTCGTGATCCCTTCATTCTCATGTACCTAGTTTCTCTCTAGCATCTTTGTTCATCTGCAAATTCTTCCCGGTGATTCATTATCTTTTATTCGTTCATTTTCAATTCTTATGGTGGGTCGTTCAAGATTTCTTCTTCTTTCTTATCATATCAATTTATTCGTTGTTTTCAAACCTTCCGGTGGTGCGTTCAATACCTTCTCAAGTTTGCGCTATATCTCTCTTAATCCTTCCAACGGGAATAAGTTGTTTGCGATCCGTTGTTTGTCATCAATTTAAATTTGTGAAGGATACACATAATGTGATTCTTATTCTTGTTTCATCCTAATGATTAATTCTTATTCCAGAGGCCCTTCAAACTCTCGGCTTCATTTGTTTCATCTTCTCTTTTTCCCGGAGTCCAGCCTCTTTCAATTATATAATCACGGAGATCCATCTAAATCATTACAAGGACCGATGTGCCAGTTGTCCTCCAGTTATTCGCTGTTATTGCCTTGTCATTGCTTGCGTGTCATGCATTACATATCATGTCATCATGTGCATTTCATTTGCATACATGTTCGTCTCATGCATCCGAGCATTTTCCCCATTGTCCGTTTTGCATTCCGGTGTTCCGTTCTCCTCCTGTGGTCATTTTTACCTTCCTTTCATGTGTGGGGGTTAAACATTTCCGGACTGGACCGAGACTTGTCAAGCGGCCTTGGTTTACTACCGGTAGACCGCCTGTCAAGTTTCGTACCATTTGGACTTTGTTTGATACTCCAACGGTTAACCGAGGGACCGAGAAGGCCTCGTGTGTGTTGCAGCCCAACACCTCTCCAAAGTGACCCAAAACCCACCTAAACCTCCTCCATCATCTCGGTCATTCGATTACGATCGCGTGGCCAAAAACTGCACCTCATATGGACTCTCCTAACTCCCTCTACCTATAAATATGTGGCTCTCCCCAATTTTTTCGCGCAGTCCAAACCCTAACCCCCGCTCCTCCCGCGCCGCCGGACATGTCCGCCCGCCGGCTGAAGCGTCCACCCTGCCGCCACTTCGCTCCGACCTATCAGGAGCTGCCACATCATCGCCTCCTCTGCCTCAGCCACTCAAGCGCCGCCACATCGCCACCCCGGCCACTCCTCCACTGCGCCAGCCACCGCGGCCCGCACGGCCCGAAACCGGCCCGCTTGAGCCGCTCCGGGCCCAAGTCACCAGCACGCGTCACCGGCCGCCGCCTTTTTCCGCCCCGCCGCCCCATGCCTCAGCGCCGCCGCCTGCCTCCCCGCCGGCGAGCATCTCCGCCGCCTCGCCGGCGCTGCCCCGGCCTCGCCCCGCCAGCGCGCCACCGCGCCGCACGCGCAGGTCGCCGCCCGCTCCGGTTTCCGCGCCTTGTCGCACCGCTCCGAGCCATCCCGGCCCCTCCTGAGGCCAGGTTCAATCATTCCTTGTCAAATCATGCATATGCATCGCATACCGCATCCCGCATATCATATCATGTACATGTGTTGGTTGTTTACTATGTTGTGTGCTTCTTTCCAGTGTTTGCTTCTTCGGGTTGGTTCCGGTAACGTCGCATTTGTGAGGACCCGTTCTTCTACGTCCGTTTGTCTTCTTCATGGACTCGTTCTTCTTCCTTGCGGGATTTCAGGCAAGATGACCATACCCTCGAAATCACTTCTATCCTTGCTTGCTAGTTGCTCGCTCTTTTGCTATGCCTATGCTGCGATACCTACCACTTGCTTATCATGCCTCCCATATTGTTGAACCAAGCCTCTAACCCACCTTGTCCTAGCAAACCGTTGTTTGGCTATGTTACCGCTTTGCTCAGCCCCTCTTATAGCGTTGTTAGTTGCAGGTGAAGATTGAAGTTTGTTCCTTGTTGGAACATGGAGATGTTGTTCCTTGTTGGAACATGTTTACTTGTTGGGATATCACAATATATCTTATTTAATTAATGCATCTATATACTTGGTAAAGGGTGGAAGGCTCGGCCTTATGCCTGGTGTTTTGTTCCACTCTTGCCGCCCTAGTTTCCGTCATATCGGTGTTATGTTCCCGGATTTTGCGTTCCTTACGCGGTTGGGTTATAATGGGAACCTCTTGACAGTTCACCTTGAATAATACTCCTCCAGCAAGGCCCAACATTAGTTTTACCATTCACCACCTAGCCTCTTCTTTCCCTTGGGTTAGGCCAGGCCAAGGGTCATCTTTATTTTAACCCCCCCGGGCCAGTGCTCCTCTGAGTGTTGGTCCAACTGAGCAATGTCCAGAGCTACCAGGGGCAACTCTGGGTTGGCCCACCCGATGTCTTGCTCATCCGGTGTGCCCTAAGAACGAGATATGTGCTGCTCCTATCGGGATTTGTCGGCACATCTGGGTGGCTTTGCTGGTCTTGTTTTACCATTGTCGAAATGTCTTGTAACCGGGATTCCGAGTCTGATCGGGTCTCCCCGCTAGAAGGAATATCCTTCGTTGACCGTGAGAGCTTGTGATGGGCTAAGTTGGGACACCCCTGCAGGGTTTTGAACTTTCGAAAGCCATGCCCGCGGTCATGGGCAGATGGGAATTTGTTAATGTCCGGTTGTAGAAAACCTGAAGTTGAACTTAATTAAATTGCATCAACCGCATGTGTTACCGTGATGGTCTCTTTCTGACGGAGTCCAGGAAGTGAACACGGTGTTGGAGTTATGCTTAACGTAGGTTGTTTTAGGATCACTTCTTGATCATACTTTTATCGACCGTGCTTTGCCTTCTCTTCTCGCTCTCATTTGCGTATGTTAGCCACCATATATGCTAGTCGCTTGCTGCAGCTCCACCTCATACCTTTTACCTTACCTATAAGCTTAAATAGTCTTGATCGCGAGGGTGCGAGATTGCTGAGTCCCCGTGGCTCACAGATACTTCCAAAACCAGCTTGCAGGTGCCGATGAGACTGTGCAGATGACGCAACCAAGCTCAGGAGGAGCTCGATGAAGATCTTGTCCTTTGTGTTGTTTCGTTCTAGTTGTTCAGTAGTGGAGCCCAGTTGGGACGATCGGGGATCTGTGTAGCTTTTGGGGTAGTCTTCTTTTATTTTGGTTCCGTAGTCAGACCTTGATTGTATTTGGATGAATGCAATGCTTTATTCATGTATTGTGTGAAGTGGCGATTGTAAGCCAACTATGTTACTCTTTCCCTTATGTATTACATGGGTTGTGTGAAGATTACCTCACTTGCGACATTGCTTTCAATGCGGTTATGCCTCTAAGTCGTGCTTCGACACGTGGGATATATAGCCGCATCGAGGGCGTTACAACCAACCCAATTCAATCATGTCAAGTCCTTTGACTTGAGCCAAGTAGTTCTTCCCACTTATCCAAACACATACACTGGTTTGTAAACATGTGGACGCAGTTTAAGCAGCACCGCCCAACTGTCCTTGACCGTGGACACGGCTATTCGAATAGTTTTACACTTTGTAGAGGTTGCACACTTTACCCACAAGATCCGGGGAGCTTCCGTGTCATCCACGACCCGCGGTACCTCAAGTACCCGGGGTAAGCACCCGATCACTATCTTTCCCTAGACGACACTAACATGGAGTCCACTCAATTGGTAGTAACCCCCGTGCCCAACATTTCACAACTTTAAAAATGGTGGAGCCTCGCTCCCATATTCATCACATACCACTAGCACGGGGTACCAACGGTGTGTCCGGTGCCCCATTAAAATGTTCTTGGCCGCCCTACCTGGCACGACCCCGTCCCGAGAGAGTGCACCAACAACTCTCCCGTCACTAGTATTGCGGGCTCCAAGCTAGTATCGACCTAGGTAATCAATAATGCCCTTTCCCATACAAGGGTAGAGTGGTTGCGCATGTAAGGTTGGGACAGTCGACAAATCTTAAATCTAATCCGTTTTTGAAAACAACACACACAATTGCCTCGGTATACCACTTCGTCATCAAGTGGTTACCCATCTCATTATCTCCCCCGGGCATAAGTGGCACCCGACGGGGTTTTTGAAAAGTCTTTTGAAAATACCTTGTCTCCATCACCATGCACATTCCCGTCCCTTTTTGCGTAGCAACTACTTTAGCATCCTATCTACTCCACCGGCATAACCCTCATAAGAAGGTAGGGTCATGCACAATGCAAGTATCAACAAGGAGGAAATGGAGGCAACCCACAAAAGTGGCTACCATCTCATCATGATTCCGATGCAACAATAATAAAGTGCTATATGAAATGCATAAAAAGGATTTCATAGACATGGTCAAAGGGCTGCTTGCACGTTTTAACAAAGTCTTCGAGGTCTTCAAATACCTATGGTCCAACTCCGAGCATTTCGTCTACTTCCTCAACTATCGTCGAAAGCAACCATAATAAGCAACATAACAAGGCAGGAAATAAAAGTGCTCTAAAAATATTAATTTGACTTTTCTAGGACATCTCTGGTTATATGAAAAATAACCAGAGTGGTTTCATTGGAATTGGGTCAGTGGATATTTCTAAACATTTTGATATGATGGAATCAAGGGGTTTATGGGTTTGCAAGAAGTGTATAGAAATATATTTTTGAAAAATGAGCAAAGGCACCAATTTAACAAACCATGATTTTAGAAGCATCTAGGAGTTGGTTTCACTGGATTTGGAGTTCAAATGAATATTCTATGGATTTGCAAAGTTGACAAACATGAAGAAATGGCTCATTATTTTGTGGGGTACAGAAAGTATTAAGAAAAATGTTCATAAACTAAGTTATGAACATAGAAACATCTAGGAATTGGAATCATGGCATTTGGATTAAATTTGAGCTCTCTGTGATTTTCTAAAGTTCATCACAGAAATGGAAAATGGGATTTTGATAAATATTTCTAAGGAGAAAGTTTCTGGAAAAACGTGCAAATAGCACCATGTGATAGATCATGATTTGTGGATCCCCTAGAAATTTGAATCATCAAATTTGGATATCATTTGAATTATTTGTGGATTTTACAAGTTTACAGAAAAAAGAAAAAGAAAAAGAAAAGGGCTCTATGCCTGCTGGGCCAGAACAGGCGCAGCGCAGCAGGCCCAGCCAGAGAGGTGGCCTGGCGCACTGGTGCACGCGCGCGCGCCAGATTTAAACCTGACGGGCGGGGCCCAGGCGTCAGGATGTGAGGCTAACGGACGGGCCCCACGCCGTCGTCGTCAAACCTGGGTCAGAGAGGGCGGCGAGCTCACCGGCGATGATGCAGGGCACGGCGAGGTAGGGCGAGGGCTCGGCTGGGCTCAGCGTCGTGTCGCCGTTCGGGTGGACGTGGAGTTGGACACCAGAGCAGCCTGGTTCGCCGGCGACGAGGTCACGCGGCGGAGGTGCTCCGGGCGTCGATGGTTCCGGCCGTTCCCAGCTGCAAAAGAGTGGGGAAAGAGAAGGGACGGGGTCAGTGGTGCCGTGTGGTTCCAGATCGTGAGAGAACGGGCCCGGAGGAGGCCTGTACCACGTGAACGCCGACGAGCCGAGGCGGCGGAGCTCGAGCTCAATCTCGAGCGGCTCTAGGGACAAATGGGTGGTGCGGGAGGTGGATTAGGAGTGTGGGGGAGCGACAGGGAGTGATAGAGATGCTCGGGGTTGCCTTTTATAGGCAGGCAGAGGTCCACTATAGGCGCGGCCTACGGGTGCCCGCGGGATCGGCTCGGGTGTCCGTTAGAGAGGGAATGGAGGGCTCGGGGGTGTTTGTGAGAGTGGTCTAGGGTGCCAGGGAGAGAGAGGAGGAGTGGGGCGAGCTGCAGGCGGGCCATAGGAGCGGCGCGAGCATTGGCCGAATGGGGCGGCGTTCTGGCGCGAGCTGCAGGAGAGAGAGGAGGGCGCGGGAGCAAGTGGGCGTCCTGCTGGCGTGGAGCGGACGTCGAGGGGCATCGACTGGCGCGCGGGGAGGCTCGAGGTGGCCGGGAGGCGCGGCGTGAATGGTCGGGTGCCCTGTCAGGCGCTCTAGAGCGCGACTTTGGCCGGCATCCGCAGCTTTCGCGCGTCCGCGCGCGTCCACTTGCGTCTGGCAGCTGAAGGGGGCATGGGCAAAAGCTGGGGAGTGCCTTGGATGCTCTGGAAGGCTGAGAGGAGAGAGGGAGGCTGAGAGAGAGAGAGAGAGAGAGAGAGAGAGGAATCCACTGTCCAGAGAAGAAAAATGGGGTTCTCCCCCCTTCATCATTGCTTCCTCGGGCATCAAAGCACACAGGTGCTTGAGGTGGACTAGGATGGGTCGTGGTAGAAAGTTGAGCCTACGGAGATTAGTGGAAGAGGCCAAAAATGGGATTTTTGTAAAGTGGCAGAAGGTGTTTGATGCTGGTTCGGGCAAGTAGATGGTTTCCATTTGCCATGAGACTCCACAGGGTGGAATGAAAGATATAATTAGGGCCTTCCACCAATTTTGAGCTTATTTGGACAAAGTTGCCAATGCAATTTTTGTAAACCCTAGAAATTAGCAGAAATGGACTTTTCAAGATTTAGTCATGAAAATCTATTCTCCTTGATGCACCACTTAGTGTAGTGTCATCATTTGAGGCTCTGAACATGTGCACAAAAGTTGAGGTCAAAAGGACACACTTGGCAATGTAGAGTTGTTCAAACTTGGATCTAGACAGAGAGGGTTTTGGGGCACTTTTGTGAACCATAGTTATTTTGATTGATATGAAACTTTGCAAGATCATCACATTATGAATATGTGACTTGCTAGAATTTTCCTGGATTTATTTGAAAATATTTCTTATCGAAATATTTCAAATATTTGAAATGAGCTGAAATGGTTCTGGAGGGTTTTGTCCAATATTTTGATCATGACCATGTGTTTAAACTCATATATATGGACAATATATGTCCACTGAGCTTCCCTGATTTTTCTCAAATATTTTTGAAGCTTTAAAATAATTTTAACCTATTAAAGACCATCTCTGGCCTAAAGAAAAAGCCTTTAAATAAAATAGGAAAATAACTTTCAAAATTATATTTTTGTGGTTTCTGGGTGTCCTATATCTAATAGGAGTCAAACATATTTTTCGAAAGATTTTTACTGCTTTTAATTAAGTACTTGCAGTGCAAACCTCAATTCAGGGGTTTTTGGAAAACTAATTTTTGAAAATACTATTTGGCCAAATTATTTTTGTAAGAAAATACTATATTTTTCTATACACATCGTATGATCATTGGCAAAAGGTTTTGGATCAAGGAGAAGGAGTATAAGAGTTGGAGGATTTATTTGATTTTTAGAGCACTTGCAAACAATAGTCAAACATTCAATCAAAGCTAAGACAAAACACTAAAAAGTTTTTGTCAAACCACATTTTATCATGATTTATTAGCTTAAGTGTTGTGGCATGAAAATCAGGGTGTGACAGACCTACCCCCCTTACAAGAATCTCGTCCCCGAGATTCCCAAACTAGGTGCGGGAAGAAATACGGAAACTTGGATTTGGGGTAGTCTTCACGTCCTCATACTACTTCTGCTTCCGTTTGGTGCTCCATTGAACCTCGAAGTACTCGATGGCGTGGCTTCGTGTTTGTCGTCCTGCTTGATCCAGATTGCAATTGGGGTCTCTCGCGTAGGTCATATTGGGCTGGAGGTCGATGGCTCGGTGATCGATGTCCTTGCTAGTGATCGGGCTAGCTAAGAAGTCGAAAACACTTCCGGAGTTCTGTCATGTTGACACATTACGCACAGTGGGTAACTCAGGTGGTAACTCCATCTGGTAACTGTCTTCTCTTCATCTTGTGACGATCTCAGTGGGGGTTGTTAAATCTTGGTGTGAGCTTCCTTTTGACATGGAAATGCTTGGTTCTTCTAAGAGGAGTGACGCGTTGGTGCACATGGTCTTCGACGCCGGAGTTTACTTCTTCACGATGGCGGTTGGTTTAGTTCTTCCGCCTTGACATGGCGGTCTTTAGATGTTCCTTAACCAACTGAACGACTCTTCTTCCGTCTTCGGGTAGACAAGTAGGTTACCCAATAATGATGACAACTATCTTGTCTAGGTACTCCATGGAGACTTGTTCATGGGATACATAAAGTAGGCTAGGGAGTGGTGGTGATCATGGTTGAGTGTTGGTCAAGGTCTACTTGACCTACAGCCCAAGCTCATGGTCATAATCCGACCATGTAGTGGCTTGGTAGGGCTTAAGGGTTTCAAGGATTCTAGTGTGTGGGTGAACGTTTATTATCTTATCCTTAAGCACATTTCCTGAGATGCCAATAGTCTATCTAGTCCTTCAAATAAATAACCTTATACCACCGAAAGCATCATCTCGTATAGGCCAAATCCAATCATCACTCCTGTGATCCATATGCTCGTGACTCCCAAGGGGAGGTCTAACAAAATCATATATGTCTACGATCCCCAAACTCATATGTATGGCTACCCCTAAAAATCCATGGGTAGAGAATATAAGCCGCTAAGATTGAACGTGACAATCAAAGTGCTCAGCCTATTCTTCCAAGGTCTAAGATAAAGCACCTCTATCCTAAGGAAACACGTCACATGCCACTCCAAAATCTTGTTTCCTTCCTATGAATCAACTCCAACAACCCGTTAACTACCACTAATCACTACATAATCCTTTAATTCTACAAATCCAGTGTCTATGGTGTTCCACATGATCTCATAAAGTCCTACAATCCCAAAATACTTGAAAAGGCTATATCTACTATAGTCAGTCCACCAATTTCCATTACCATGGTCAAGTAAACTCCAAGGTCAAGCTTATATCAACTCCGACAATTAATCCAATCTCCTAGTTTATCGCCCGTCGAGAAACATGGTATCGCGATCGAGATCATCAGTCTAAATCCAATTTACTCTGAACCATGTAGACTTACTCAGCATCTATCTTCAACTAGAATAACCTGCTTAAATCCAAATCTCATGTCCAACGAGAATTCCTACATGTTTCCCTCAAGTTATCATCGTAATGCCAAGTATCTCCTATCAATATCCCTTGGCTATGTCTAATCCTCATGCGTCCAAGAATTTCAGCTTGTGACCATAATTGTCCTACTAAATCCAATTTACTCAGGGGTAATGAAAGCTATGCTTCCATATTAACATGTTCCCACCGAGTTCACCTACCAACATGAAAGCCTCACAATCCACCAAATAGTCTCAGATAAATCCCTCTAGGTCACTGATATAAACTCATCAAGTCATTTGTCCTCTATTCCTATATCCTCAATTTGTCTTCCCTATGGCATCATCAGTTCTGGTGCTACCTTAGGATGATAATGTGCTCGTTCACTATGCCCATTAGTTCCATAATGAACCCAGTGATAAGCAAGGACTTCTGTAGCTTAACTTGTTTTCTTGCAATTTTGTGGGTTAAGCACATGGTTAAGGATTTGAGCTGGGGTATCTTGTGAAGTCTCGAAGGGTCTAGGAATGGGTTTCTAGTCTTGAGGGGCAACCATAACTCTACGGGGCTGCACTTGGTCTAGGAGGTTGTAGCAAAAGTCTTTAGTGCTAGTTGGCTGTCGAGGTGGAATTCTTGGTGCATCTTGTCTTGCTAGCCTTCAGTTTATGAGAGAGATGAGAGGGAGAAGTAGCATAGAGGAGGGGAATGCCTAAAGGGGGTTCTATAGTGCAGGTGCAAACAAACGGGTGCCAAAAGGGCCAAACAATAGAAATAGGGTAAGGAAGGTGATATAGTCGCATACTTGTTGCCTAGGGCAAAAGTGCGACCTACATCAAAACACAAACAAATAAAAACAAGAAACACACAATCATGGTTCTATTCGAACCATCATACAGACTCGACTGCGCATAGGGGGTACACGACTCATCCTACCCTAGGGGTTCTCGGATTCAATAGTCGTGCCTTGTGCCTCATGCAGTCTTCTGAGATTTCCTCAGGTGTTTCTACGTCTCTTGTAGTTGTTTGATGAAATGATCTGGGTTGAGCCTGAAGAGTCTTCAACAACTTCTCGCCTGTTGAAGTGATGGGGTGAAGGTGGCTCTTCGTAGCTGGCATTGACTTGTTCTTCTCTTGTCTTCTTAATCATGACGATCCCTTTTGCCTTCTAAGGCATTGACGGTACCAGGCGGGCAATCCTTTATGCACTGATATTGGCAAGGCATGGTAGAGGTCCAACATGTTGGTTACGTTGATGACAACATCAACACCAAGAGCGGGGGATGAAGAGAACTGTTTTCCTGCTCACTATAGTGAGGTGGACCAAATGGCGAGGTTCTCATCCACCGGTGGTTGCCGATACAACAACGGTAAGGACAGGATTGCTCTAATAGCAATTTATATCATGGTCTTGCATATCTTACCCCCTGATCGTCATAGGGCAAGGTTGCATCATCCTGGGGCAAATTCAAAGGTGTCACCATCCTCTGGGTCTTCATGTCCTCATTCTTCAAAGGCATATCTTCTGTTGGCATCGTCTTGTTGTGGTGTTGCCAATCTTGGGTTCAGAAGAGGTGGGTGAATGTCTGGCAAGGCATCTTCCTTCTAGATTATCCCAATTTCCAGTGGTCAAGGGCATAAGGGTTCTAGCGACCAAAGGTTTTGAAGGGAAGAGATCGATGGGGAAAGTATACCTTAGTTTTTCAGAAAAACTTAGAAGGGAAGAGAAGTATAGATAGTTTTGAAAACATGTAATAGTTTTGGAAATAGTTTTACCCTAACTAACGACCATGCTAACTAACGCTTCCTACAGTCAGGATGGCTCTGATACCAGCTCTGTGGGGACCCTGACTCATAAGTCGAGATCACCGAATGCATGTGTACAATGATCCTAGAGATCAATGCTCACTGAACACACATAAGCTGAATAACAAGAGTCTTACATCCATACATACCGTTCTACACAAGTAGGACCATTATGGTCAAGTCTTGAGTGTATCATCGCAGCGGAAATCTTCAATAACAACTTGGACCCATGCCATCTGCCTTAACCCTACAGGCATTCTGACTGGGAAGCATCCTAGCTTGCATGTTCGTCGCCGAAGTATTCTTCATTATATCTTGTTCTTTCATGCCTGGCCAATAAAATAACCAGTGGCAAGCCAATGAGTACTTTGAATGTACTCGTAAGCAACCCATGTTTTGGCTCAAGATACATCAATGCATGATATAGGTAATTTTTTGCAGAAATCTAGTTTTGAGTGCAATGAAATGTTCAACAACTTGTAAGACATGCATCGGGAGAATTCAAGTAACCATAAGGACGGTTACAGATATCAACATAAATAGAGTGGGCACCAACCCAATTAATTCATGTCAAGTCCTTTGACTTGACCCAAGTAGTTCTTCCCACTTATCCAAACACATACACTGGTTTGTAAACATGTGGACGTAGTTTAAGAAGCACCGCCCAACTGTCCTTGACCGTGGACACGGCTATTCGAATAGTTTTACACTCTGCAGAGGTTGCACACTTTACCCACAAGATCCGGGGAGCTTCCGTGTCATCCACGACCCGCGGTACCTCAAGTATCGGGGTAAGCACCCGATCACTATCTTCCCCTAGACGACACTAACATGGAGTCCACTCGATTGGTAGTAACCCCCGTGCCCAACATTTCACAACTTTAAAAATGGTGGAGCCTCGCTCCCATATTCATCAATACCACTGGCACGGGGTACCAACGGTGTGTCCGGTGCCCCATAAAAATGTTCTTGGCCTCCCTACCTGGCACGACCCCGCCCCGAGAGAGCGCACCAACAACTCTCCTGTCACTAGTAATGCGAGCTCCAAGCTAGTATCGGCCTAGGTAATCAATAATGCCCTTTCCCATACAAGGGTAGAGTGGTTGCGCATCTAAGGTTGGGACAATCGACAAATCTTAAATCTAATCCATTTTTGAAAACAACACACACACTTGCCTTTGTATACCACTTCGTCATCAAGTGGTTACCCATCTCATTATCTCCCCCGGGCATAAGTGGCACCCGACGGGTTTTTTGAAAAGTCTTTTGAAAATACCTTGTCTCCATCACCATGCACATTCCCGTCCCTTTTTGCGTAGCAACTACTTTAGCATCCTATCTACTCCACCGGCATAACCCTCATAAGAAGGCAGGGTCATGCACAATGCAAGTATCAACAAGGAGGAAATGGAGGCAACCCACCAAAGTGGATACCATCTCATCATGATTCCGATGCAACAATAATAAAGTGCTATATGAAATGCATAAAAAGGGTTTCAAAGACATGGTCAAAGGGCTGCTTGCCTATTTTAACAAACTCTTCGAGGTCTTCAAATACCTCTGGTCCAACTCCGAGCATTTCGTCTACTTCGTCAACTATCGTCGAAAGCAACCATAATAAGCAACATAACAAGGCAGGAAATAAAAGTGCTCTAAAATATTAATTTGACTTTTCTAGGACATCTCTGGTTATATGAAAAATAACCAGAGTGGTTTCATTGGAATTGGGTCAGTGGATATTTCTAAACATTTTGATATGATGGAATCAAGGGGTTTATGGGTTTGCAAGAAGTGTATAGAAATATATTTTTGAAAAATGAGCAAAGGCACCCATTTAACAAACCATGATTTTAGAAGCATCTAGGAGTTGGTTTCACTGGATTTGGAGTTCAAATGAATATTCTATGGATTTGCAAAGTTGACAAACATGAAGAAATGGCTCATTATTTTGTGGGGTACGGAAAGTATTAAGAAAAATGTTCATAAACTAAGTTATGAACTTAGAAACATCCAGGAATCTGAATCATGGCATTTGGATCAAATTTGAGCTCTCTGTGATTTTCTAAATTTCATCACAGAAATGGAAAATGGGATTTTGATAAATATTTCTAAGGAGAAGGTTTCTGGAAAAATGTGCAAATAACACCATGTGATAGATCATGATTTGTGGATCCCCTAGAAATTTGAATCATCAAATTTGGATATCATTTGAATTATTTGTGGATTTTACAAGTTTACAGAAAAAAGAAAAATAAAAAGAAAAATAAAAAAAAAGGGCTCTATGCCTGCTGGGCCAGAACAGGCGCAGCATAGCAGGCCCAGCCAGAGAGGCAGCCCGGCACACTGGTGCACGCGCGCGCGCCAGATTTAAACCTGACGGGCGGGGCCGAGGCGTCAGGACGTGAGGCGGACGGACGGGCCCCACGGCCATCGTCGTCAACCCTGGGCCAGGGAGGGCGGCGAGCTCACCGGCAATGATTCAGGGCACGGCGAGGTCGGGCGAGGGCACGGATGGGCTCAGCATCATGTCGCCGTTCGGGTGGAGGTGGAGTTGGACACCGGAGCAGCCTGGTTCACCGGCGACGAGGTCACGCGGCGGAGGTGCTTCGAGCGTCGATGGTTCCGGCCGTTCCCGGCTGCAAAAGAGTGGGGAAAGAGAGGGGAAGGGGTCAGTGGTGTTGCGTGGTTCCAGATCGAGAGAGAACGGGGGCGGAGGAGGCATGTACCGCGCGAACGCCGACAAGCCCAGGCGGCGGAGCTCGAGCTCGATCTCGAGCTCGAGCGGCTCTGGGGACAAATGGGTGGTGCGGGAGGTGGATTAGGAGTGTGGGGGAGCGACAGGGAGTGATAGAGAGGCTCGGGGTCGCCTTTTATAGGATGGCCGAGGTCCACCTTAGGCGCGGCCTACGGGTGCCCGCGGGATTGGCTCGGGTGTCCGTTCGAGAGGGAATGGAGGGCTCGGGGGTGTTCGTGAGAGTGGTATAGGGTGCCAGGGAGAGAGAGGAGGAGTGGGGCGAGCTGTAGGCGGGCCATAGGAGTGGCGCGAGCATTGGCCAAATGGGGCGGCGTTCTGGAGCGAGCTGCAGGAGAGAGAGGAGGGCGCGGGAGCAAGTGGGCGACCTGCTGGCGTGGAGCGGACGTCGAGGGACATCGACTGGCGCGCGGGGGAGGCTAGAGGTTGCCGGGAGGCGCGGCGTCAACGGTCGGGTGCCCTGTCAGGCGCTCCAGAGTGCGACTTTGGCTGGCATCCACGTCTTTCCCGCGTCCACGCACGTCCACTTGCGTTTGGCAGCTGAAGGGGGCATGGGCAGAAGCTGGGGAGTGCCTTGGATGCTCTGGAAGGCTGAGAGGAGAGAGGGAGGCTGAGAGAGAGAGAGAGGAATCCACTGTCCAGAGAAGAAAAATGGGGTTCTCCCCCCCTCATCATTGCTTCTTCGGGCAGCAAAGCACACAGGTGCTTGAGGGGGACTAGGAGGGGTCGTGGTTGAAAGCTGAGCCTACGGAGATTAGTGGAAGAGGCCAAAAATGGGATTTTTGTAAAGTGGCAGAAGGTGTTTGATGCTAGTTTGGGCAAGTAGATGGTTTCCATTTGCCATGAGACTCCACAGGGTGGAATAACAGATATAATTAGGGTCTTCCACCAATTTTGAGCTTATTTGGACAAAGTTGCCAATGCAATTTTTGTAAACCCTAGAAATTAGCAGAAATGGACTTTTCGAGATCTAGTCATGCAAATCTATTCTCCGTGATGCACCACTTAGTGTAGTGTCATCATTTGAGGCTCTGAACATGTCCACAAAAGTTGAGGTCAAGACACACTTGGCAATGTAGAGTTGTTCAAACTTGGATCTGGACAGAGAGGGTTTTGGGGCACTTTTGTGAACCATAGTTATTTTGATTGATATGAAACTTTGCAAGATCATCACATTATGAATATGTGACTTGCTAGAATTTTCCTGGATTTATTTGAAAATATTTCTTATAGAAATATTTCAAATATTTGAAATGAGCTGAAATTGTTCTGGAGGGTTTTGTCCAATATTTTGATCATGACCATGTGTTTAAACTCATATACATGGACAATATATGTCCACTGAGCTTCCCTGATTTTTCTCAAATATTTTTGAAGCTTTAAAATAATTTTAACCTATTAAAGACCATCTCTAGACTAAAGAAAAAGCCTTTAAATAAAATAGGAAACTAATTTTCAAAATTATATTTTTGTGGTTTCTGGGTGTCCTATATCTAATAGGAGTCAAACATATTTTTGGAAAGATTTTTACTGCCCTTAATTAAGTACTTGCAGTGCAAACCTCAATTCAGGGGTTTTTGGAAAACTAATTTTTGAAAATACTATTTGGCCAAATTATTTTTGTAAGAAAATACTATATTGTTCTATACACATGGTATGATCATTGGGAAAAGGTTTTGGATCAAGGAGAAGGAGTATAAGAGTTGGAGGATTTATTTGATTTTTAGAGCACTTGCAAACAATAGTCAAACATTCAATCAAAGCTAAGACAAAACACTCAAAAGTTTTTGTCAAACCACATTTTATCATGATTTATTAGCTTAAGTGTTGTGGCATGAAAATCTGGGTGTGACACCGAACTATGTCCGGCAGGATTGGGATGCGGATGATGAAGAAATTGGCTGCCCACCCACCACCCACTTAGTAGCCACTGTCGACGACTTAACCGACACGCTCGACTTCGACTCCGAAGACATCGACGGTATGGACGACGATGCGGGAGACGAAGAGGAGCCACTGCCCACAGAGCACTGGACGCCCACTTCATCACATGACGTATACATGGTGGACACACCAAAACAAGACGACGACGAGGAATGGAAGGACGCAACGAAGGGTTGTCCCCTCGAGAAGCAGTCAAAGCGGCGGCGTAAGCGCCGCTCCAAATCCCGCCTCGGCAGAAACAACGATCATATGGACCCAGGGTTAGAGCAGGGTGAACCATCGCCGGACCACGGCAACACGGAGAATCAAACCAAACAACCCGACTCTGTCAAAGATAATAGTCCGGACGACATCACACCGGACAGACACCTGGATCAATAGAATGCCCATCAAAGGCTTGTTGCCACCACGAGGAGTCTAAAAAAGCAGAAGCAAAGGCTCAAGGCTGCGCAAGACACACTCAGAATCAGATGGAGTAATGTACTCAACACAGCAGCGAAGTACGGCGGTAATCGCCACTCCAAGAGCTACCCGAAGCAGAAGTTGCTACCTGAATTCGATGAGGAGGCCTTAGATCCCCCGCAACCAAACATTAAAACGGCCATCCGGCCGGATAGACGACCTCACGGCAAACATAGAGCGGCAAACAACACCGCACATAAGCCAATACGCGATCCACGCGAGGGCTCGCATCAAAAGGACGGCGCAACCAGATCCATTTATGGACCACGCACGCGCACTCCAGCATACGATGCAACACAACAAACATCCGAACACCACGGTACACCCAGATACAGGGGTGCCGCACACCCCCTATGTTTCACCGATGAGGTGCTGGACAATGAATTTCTAGAGGGATTCAAACCCGTAAACATAGAGGCATATGACGGAACAATAGACCCTGGGGTCTGGATTGAGGACTATATCCTCCATATCCATTTGGCTCGAGGAGATGATCTCCACACCATCAAGTACTTACCCCTCAAGCTCAAAGGGCCAGCTCGGCACTGGCTTAAAAGCCTCCCCGAAAGCTCCATTGGAAGCTGGGAAGAGCTCGAAGACGCTTTTCGGGAAAATTTTCAAGGGACTTATGTCCGACCTCCGGATGCGGACGATTTGAGTCATATAACTCAACAGCCTAGAGAGTTAGCCCGAAAGCTTTGGAACAAGTTTCTTACTAAAAAGAACCAAATAGTCGATTGTCCGGACACCGAAGCCTTGGAAGCTTTTAAGCACAGCGTCCGAGACGAATGGCTTGCCAGACACCTCGGCCAAGAAAAGCCGAGAACAATGGCAGCATTAACAAGCCTCATGACCCGCTTTTGCGCGGGCGAGGACAACTGGCTAGCCCAATGCAGCACCAGCGACCCAAGTACATCTGAAGTTAGAGATGGAAACAGGAAATAACAATGCAGCAAAAATAATAAGCGCCGAAATAAGGAATACATCCCGAAGACCACGGCGGTAAATGCCGGATTTAGAAGCTCTCGGCCAGGACAGCAAAAGCCGTCCTCTAAAGGCGCCAGAGATGAACTGTCCAGCCTAAACAAAATTCTGGACCAAATATGTCAGATCCATAGCACCCCCGATAAACCTGCAAATCATACCCATAAAGAATGTTGGGTCTTCAAGCACTCTGGCAAGCTCAACGCCAAACACAAGGGGAAGGATACACCAAGCAAAGATGAGGATGAGCCTCGCAAGCAAAGCACTGGGGAACAGAAGAAATTTCCACCAGAAGTCAAAACAGTAAACGTGTTACACATGATAAAGGGGAGAAACAAAGCGGCACTCCCAGATAAATATGCCCAATGGCCTATCACCACGGAGTTCTGCCACTGGCCGTCTCAACCAATCACCTTCGACCATCAGGATTACTTGGCAAGTATCCGGCGTGCAGGATGGGCTGCCTTGGTATTAGATCCAATAATTGATGGATAACACTTCACACGAGTCCTGATGGATGGTGGCAGCAGTCTAAACCTGATATATCAGGACACAGTCCGCAAAATGGGGATAGACCCAACGAAAATTTGCTACAGAAATACTACCTTTAAAGGAGTAACGCCAGGCCTAGGGGCTCATTGCACGGGCTCCCTCCTACTAGAGGTTATATTCGGCTTCCCCGATAACTTCCGTAGCGAAAATTTAACCTTCCACATTGCGCCATTCCAAAGTGGCTATCAAGCACTACTTGGACGTGAAGCTTTCGCTCGCTTTAATGCAGTACGACATTACGCTTCCCTCACTCTTAAGATGCCCGTTCCACGTGGCATCATTACAGTAAATAGAAATATTGAGCAATCCCTACGCGCCGAAGAGAGTGCGGCGGCCTTGGCAGCTGCACGCTAAAACGGCCTCACCAACTAAAACATTCGATAGGTCGTCAAGACCACGGACACGGTTAGACGAGTCCGGCGTAGCTATATGTAATTCATACAGGTTTGATGACCACACCCCTATTACAAATACAAGGGGCTCAACGCGCGCAGACACGTGGCATTTTTTACTCATCTTGAACTATACATGGTTTCTATAAAACCTACCTTTTTGCACGACAACTTTTCACCTAAGTTCCTCTCTTTTACAGATGGCCATCGTGCTACACCCGTCCAGGATACGACACAACGGAGACACAGGTGCAGACGTGCAGCAGGGACCCGTTCCAAGGATTCTTTTTAGATTAAGACCCTGTGTCAACCTTTTTTACTGTCTCTTGTTGATACACATCCCTCGGATTCTCAGTACAATTGAGAAGGATGCTGGCGTCTTGGCATGTGGCCACGCTAGAACAATGCACGTACCTGGACACCAGGGGCTTCTTACAAAGGGCACTGTTTAGGCCCGGTTTACACCATAAAGACCGAATACCTTAGGGAGTGTTCGGCGTCGCGAGTTTGGCCTTATATGCATCAGCTCCGAATCATGTCTTTGGTCAAATGTTGGGTTTTCCCGGCTCCTGTGTTTTGCTGCCTTATGTTCTGCTCTATCGGCTAAGGCAGCACCAGGAGAACTACTGCGATTGTGCCTTGGTTCATCCGGAAGAGCACATCAGTAGAGAAAGCCAAAAACTGACTGTCATGATATAGCGCGAGACTGGTCAACCACTCGATGACCTATCAGAATCTTAGAATTCCTCCGCCTTAACGAAAGGCCGTTTCCCGGCCAGGCATGTATGCACATCGAATGCGGGTGAGTGCGGAGCCACCAGGGGCTATATTGTAGCCCCACTGTCAAACTCCTATGGCTAAGTGAAAGTGTTAAAGCATTATAGTCCGGTTTTCTAGTTCGCTGCGCTATCACCTCCTTATTAGGACCAATACGTTGGATTAAGTGTGAATATGCGTCTTCTGCGAACACCCCCGCATTATATGCGTGGTGGTTGAAGCCGACGACTGCAATCTTTTAGGTCATTTACATGGATACATAAATGGCCGCACAGGAGGCATCACAATATTTTCGGGCACAAGTATAAATACAGCCTTGATAAATTCAATAAAACATTGTTTTTTCAATGGGAATACATGTCACTCAAACATAATATTCTTCGAGCACTGGGCCTCCATCAAACGAGCACCCTCAAGAACTTCTTCAAAATAGTGCTCGGCAGCCACTCGGCCTATGGCCGAACCCTGCGCCACAACAGTGGTACCATCCATCTCCGCCCAGTATGCTTTGACACAGGCAAGGGCCATCCGTGAGCCTTCTATGCACGCCGACCTCTTTATCGCATTGATGCGCGACACCGCTCCAAGGAACTGTTGCACTAAGCTCAAATAGTTGTTCGGCTTCGGCTTCTCCGGCCATAGATGATCTACGACGGACCTCATGGCAAGTCCGGACAATCTATTGAGTTTGGCCCATTTGGCAAGCTGATCAGTTAGTGGAAGCGGACGCTCTGGAACGTTAAACTGCGACCAGAATAGCTTGTCCACTTCACGATCTGTTTGATCTCGGAAGTATTCGGCCGCATCGACAACACTCGCCTTCAAATCCAGATATGCGTCTGCCGAACTCCATAGCCGATACAGAGGGGCATACCGCGGATCTCTGAACTTCCTCCGCAGTAAAAAGGGCTTCCCAACCACAATATCACCAGCTACATGCAGCTCTTCCTTCTTTGCCCTAATGGCAGAGCGGGTGTCTTTGGCCGCCATCGTGTCCTTTTCGAGGTCCATCGCCTTCACTCGGTTCTCTTCTTCAAGAAACTGGCAACGGTCGGCATTGTCTTTTAACTTTACAGCCATCTTAGCCATCTTCTCTTTGCTCTCGCAATGCACGGCCTTCTCGGCTCTTAACTCTTCGGCCGCCTTCAAAGCAGCCGCATTACTACTCCTTGCTTGTTCTTTGGCTCGGGCAAGTTCCGCCCGAAGGGTCTCCACGGTGGCAGCTCCATCTGCAGTCACAACATATTAAAGATACTGGCATCATGCTGCTCTTACTATGTGACATTCACCAGAAAACATCACTTACCCTGTGCCTCGTCAAGCCGCTTGTTAACAAGCTCGATGTCGGCATTTGCCGGATCTAGTTGCCGCTTTAGTTCGGCAAACTCATTAGTCCGGCTAGCCACCGGAGCTTCCACCACCTGCACATAAAAGCGGTATGGTTATTACCTGGGACTATGATCCTCTGTTTGCTGCCGTTCTCGGCGACAACCAGAGTCTCAGGGGCTACTATCTACACAGGGCACACCTAAGAATGTGCGGTACTATCACAAATGTACATCATTTCGCGTACCTCAAAACCTATCAGTAGACTCATAAAGGCTTCATGCAACCCGCATTCGACGGACGAAATCCTTTCAATCACCGTACCCGTCAATGTACGGTGTTCTTCTGAGATAGTTGCTCGCTCTAGCAGTTCCCTCAGTGCATCCGACCGCATTGCAGACAGTGCCGGATTCTTTTGGTTGCTCTCTTCAAGAGCCGGATACTGGGGACTTCGGGCGACCATAGGATTATCTTCTGGCCTCACCTGATCCGGTGAGGCCCTTCGTGATGACACTTCAAGGTCGCCCGCTTCTTGAGCGGGGGAGTTCGGGGGAGGCATTTCGCTCTCCATCATCTCCGGAAGAAGATCCCCCGAAGACGAGCTCTGTTGAGAAGGGCTAAGATCCGAACTGCAAGATAAATGCTTCGGTTATTTTCCTCAGAGGTAAGGTAGTATATTTTTACTATTAAAGTACTTTTTGATTACTTACAGCTCGTTAGAGGGCTGATCCCCGCGCGGACTTTGTGCGGCAAAAGCGCCCTCCGAGGCAGGACCCTCTGGTGGAGACTTCTTCTCCCGTTTGGAAGCCTTAGTTTCTGGATCTTCAGAGGCAGTCCTCTTCCTTCCCCGGAGCGAGAGAAGGTCAGATTCTTCCCCTGGTTATCCTCCTTCACGGAGGCGCTCATTCCCTCGGTTGGAATTGGTAGCGATGGGGGCCCGCTTTCGCCCTCATTATTCCCCCCTTTATCTTCCTTTGAGGGCTCTGGGCAAGGTGCTACCTCGAGCATCATTTCTAGTACCGGATTGTCGAAACCCTTAGGAAGGGGGGCCAAACACCGAATCATCTTCGCCTTTGTTAGCCAGTCCTGGTCAAAGAGCAATTTCTCAGAATGACGTCATGATAAATGAAAGACGATGTGTTCGGCTAGAGGATTACTTACTTGGTCGGCGGTGCGGTTGCTGCTCAGGCCCACATTCTCGGTAGTATCCGGACACTCTATTTGGGGTCCGAAGAATGATTTATACATCTCCTCATGCGTCAGGCTGAGGAAATTCTGAATAGTGCGCGGTCCTGCCTCAAAGAGATCTTGAATGCGGCTCTGCAGTATAGGCACGTCCTTGGCTGGACCCCAGCTCAGCCCTCTGCTAATCCATCACATCAGTTGTGGTGGAGGGCCCGAGCGGAAAGCAGGGGCAGCCACCCACTTGGCACTTCTGGGAACTGTGATGTAAAACCACTCCCGTTGCCATAATCCGTACACCTCTGGAAAGGAACCCTTTGGCCATGGAGCTCCAGCGATCTTGCTTATTAATGCGCCTCCGCATGCTACATGCTGCCCCTCGACCATCTTCGGCTTCACGTCAAAGGTCTTGAGCCATAGGCCGAAGTGAGGGGTAACGCAGAGGAAGGCCTCACATACGACAATAAATGCCGAGATGTGGAGAAAGGATTCCGGGGCTAGATCGTGGAAATCTAGCCCGTAATAGAACATCAAACCCCTAACGAAGGGATCCAGAGTGAGGCCTAGACCTCGGAGGAAGTGGGAGATGAACACAACGTTCTCGTTGGGTTCGAGAGTAGGCACGACCTGCCCTCGGGCAGGCAGCCGATGCGAAACCTGGGCGGTCAGGTATCTGGCCTCCCTCAACTTCTTGATATCCTCTTCCGTAACGGAGGAGGGCATCCACCGGCCTTGAAGGCTAGATCCGGACATGATTGAAAGTCCAGAGAACCTAACCTGGGCTTTGGGTGATAGAACTCGAGGCGGGGGAAGGATTTGATTGAGCACGGGAGGGAAAAAAGTAAAAGCCTTTTCCCTTTATAAAGAGGGTGAATATCAAGCGTCCTCCTGGTGGCCGTTTGGGACTTGCCTAAAATCTAGGAGTCCTAGGCCCGGTTGGGTTACCCATGACCGTATTGATGAGAATCCCGTAATTTGGGGAACATGGTCTCAGCTTTGACAAGACGTGTCAAGAAACCGCCTCGTGTTATGTGTGGAGCTGGTTGAAGAAAAATGGTTCGAATAATCACCGAGCCATGGCATGATGCCATGTTGCCAAAACGTGTTAGCAGATTAAGATTTGTGGAAATATTATTCTCTCTTTGGTGGTATGTGGAATTTATTTTGCAGGGTCGGACATGATCCTCGTGTTCAAAATCTTCTATGAAGTATTCGGAGGAGGAACCCGCCTTGCAATGCCGAAGACAATATTGCGCGCCGGACTCATCGTCATTGAAGCCTGGTTCAGGGGCTACTGAGGGAGTCCAGGATTAGGGGGGTCTCCGGACAGCCGGACTATATCCTTTGGCCGGACTGTTAGTGTCGGTGTCAAAACCGGCGGATCTCGGGTAGTGGGTCCCGAACTGTGCGTCTAGGCCGGATGGTAACAGGAGGCAAGGGACACGAAGTTTTACCCAGGTTCGGGCCCTCTCGATGGATGTAAAACCCTATGTCCTGCTTGATTAATATTGATGATAAGGGTAGTACAAGAGTAGATCTACCACGAGATCAGAGAGGCTAAACCCTAGAAGCTAGCCTTTGGTATGATTATTGATGTGTATGTTCTCCTATGGACTAAAACCCTCCGGTTTATATAGACACCGGATAGGGTTAGGGTTACATAGAGTCAGTTACAATGGTAGGAGATCTGAATATCCGTATCGCCAAGCTTGCCTTCCACGCCAAGGAAAGTCCCTTCCGGACACGAGACGAAGTCTTCAATCTTGTATCTTCATAGTCCAGGAGTCCGGCTGAAGGTATAGTTCGGCTATCCGAACACCCCCTAATCCAGGACTCCCTCAGTAGCCCCTGAACCAGGCTTCAATGACGATGAGTCTGGCGCGCAAATTGTCTTCGACATTGCAAGGCGGGTTCCTCCTCCAAGTACTTCATAGAAGATTTTGAACACAAAGATAGTGTCCGGCTCTGCAAAATAAGTTTCCACATATTGCCATAGAGAGAATAATATTTACACAAATCTAATCTGCTGACGTATTCCGTAGTGTGACATCACACCACAGCCAAGCTTTTATTCGAACCGTTTTACTGTCCCATCTCAGCGCGTTATGCGAGGCGGCTTCCTTGGCATGTCTTGTTAAAGCAAAGATCGTGTCCCCTTATTCTGGGATTCTCATTAATACGGGCCTGGGTAACCCAATCGCGCCATAGATTACGGCGCTTGGAAGATAAGTGAGTTTTACCAGGCTGGTGGGGACACGTAGACTTACTAGCACACTCAATATTCCCTTTATACTTTGATAACCAATCCATGCCTAATGTCACATCCAATCCTTGAGATTCCAATACTATTAGGTCTGAGGGATAAACATAGTTACCAATCCTTAATGGTAACCGATCACACCATAAACTTGCCACACACTCTGCGCCTGGCGAGGTTACTAACATGTGACCTAAGGGCTTGGGTTGGTAGGTTATACTTATCCACAAATCCCCTTGAGATGTATGAATGCGATGCACCCGTATCAAAAAGAACGGGTGCAGTAAATGACTTAACCAAAAACTTACCTATTACTGCATCAGGCTGAGCTTCAACCTCCTCCACATTAACATGGTTCACCTGTCCCCTATGGAAAGGGTTCGGCTTCTTTCCAGAACTTCCATTGCCGTTTTGTCCTTCAGGACAGTCATTTACATAATGTCCTGACTTCGAACACTTATAGCAAGTGACATGGCTCAAATCCTTCTTGGCTGGGGTGGATGGGGTGCTACGGTTCTATCCATTACTTCCTCCATTCCCATTACCATTCTTGGTGCCATTGTGATTGTGCGAGCTACCTACTCCATGGGTATGCTGAAAATGTCCTCCTGGTCTAGGGGTAAAACGAGGCTTCTGCTGAGCTCCTGAATTATACTTTCCTTGTCCATACTTCCTCTTGCGGTTCTCAATTTGCTGCTGCTTCCCTTCAATCATAAGAGCATGATCTACCAACTCCTGGTAGTTGTTGAAGGTGGCTACCATCAACTGCATACTCAACTCATCATCCAGTCCTTCCAGGAATTTCTCCTGCTTAGCTGCATCTGTAGCAACGTCATCTGGGGCATAACATGCTAACTTACTAAACTCCTCCACATACTGGCCAACTGTCCGTCCTCCTTGGCGCAAGTTACGAAACTCATGCTTCTTCATGGCCATTGCTCCTGCTGAAACATGGGCAGTACGAAAAGCTTGCTGAAACTGGTCCCATGTGACAGTGTCGACTGGGAAGGTGGCTGTGAAATTCTCCCACCAAGATGCTGCGGGTCCTTCTAACTGATGTGCGGCAAACTTAACCTTCTCCACATCTGTGCATCCTACGGTGGTCAACTCCCTAGCTATCTTGCGGAGCCAATCATCTGCTACTATCGGCTCGGTGCTACTGGAAAACACCGGCGGATTCAGCCTAAGAAAACGGGCTAAGTGGTCAACAGGTGGTGGTGGTGGTGGTGGTGGGTTGTTGTTGTTGTTCCCCTGATTCTGATTCTGAACTAGCAACTACATCAAGGTGTTCTGCTGCTGGATCAACTGGGTGAGCTCCGGCGGAAAGGAAAATCCGGGGTCACGTCTCGGAGGCATTTGAGGGTTTAGAATAGATGAGATATAAGAATAGAGGGGGTCTAAAGGGAAAACACTACCCATATGCACATGAGGCAAAAGCACACAATTCACTTCAATCAATCAAACAAAGGCATACAATCGATCTAAATATCGCAAAAGTGCTCGGACTACTATTTTTACATGGTGGACTACTACTACTGATGAGGTGGTCTACTAGAAATATTCTACGGTTGTAGACTCCATGATAGCTGCTCCTGCTTCATCCACATAGTCATCATCACTACTATCTTGTTCCGAGTCGGTGTCGTCAATGATGATGTAGTCCTCCGGGCTAATCTCCTTGGGTTCTTCGTCTTCATCTATTGGTGTTGGGCCTCCCATAAATATGCCAATCTTCTTTGTTAGGTCGGCATTCTTCTCCACCAATACTTCAATTTCTTCTTCATAACCTTCGCGTGTAGCCTTGAGTTCTTCCTCCAGTTCATCGATTCTAGTCTTAGCCTTCTTCAGATCTATCATGTCAGCGCACATCTGATTCTCCTGTCGTCGAATGTGCTGGTTTAACTCCTGAATAAAATATGCTATGGATCTATCTTTCCTGGTGCTGATCATCTCCCAGTGTTCATCTTGGGGCCCACAAATCTGGTAGATAGTATCCTTGAGATCCTTGCGGTAGACTTCTCCAATGCGTCCCATGGCGATATGAGCTGCCATACTCTTTCCTAGACTCCAAGTTGGTGCATCAAAAGAAAACTCTATGGGCTCAGTGACTGGCATGAACGTCCTTCCTGAAACTTGAACTTGAATCATCCAGCGCTCTTCTTCGGGTAAAGTGACGTTGTAGGTTCCCGTGAAGCTTGGTATTCCTATGTTCAGGTATCTAGTGACTTCCTTCAAGTGGCGTCCAAAGGGTGTATCTTCATCCGGTTGTGTGAACTTGTTCCTTGCATCCGCCATCCTAAAGAGTAGAAAAAATGAGAAGTCAGAAGAGAAGAGAGTGATCTAGGTCTTTTTCTTAGTGGTCGTGTCCTACAGTCAGCGTGTGCTCTGATACCCTCTCTGTAGCGACCAGACCTCAAACAGTCTGATCTCTGTGCTCTGGTGTCATCCCTGGATCAGTAATGCTGACACCACACAGTACTCGGAGGATTTATAGCAGAGTAGCAATCACACACTTATTACATCGAGTGTCTCAAAAGAGAACTTATTACAATAAATATGGCTTAAGGCCATCTAGTGTCGAAAACAGCGGAAGGCTTGGAAGATAAGTGAGTCCATCAACTCCAACGGCATCACTGAGTATAGAACCACGACCTAAAGACTCCTTAATCGTCGTCTGAAAGGTTTGCAACATTAACGTTGCAGCCCGAAAACGGGTCAGCACATGGAATATGCTGGCAAGGTAACACATAGAGAATAAGGGAATGCAACATCTATACTATATGCATATTTGGCTGGTGGAAAGCTCTATGGTTACAGTTTTTGCGTAAAGCCAATTTTTCCCTACTTCAAAGGAATGAAATTAATTACTATCATGGTGGTTGTTAAACATTGAGAATGGTTGACAGCATTCTCAATCCCAATTAAAGTAACATCATTAAAACCCATCAAAATTAATTTAGAGTAACATGTTGAGATTCACATGAAAATCCAAGTACTAGATACTCAAGATTCCATAATCGGGGACACGACTAACCATGATTAGTTTATACACTCTGTAGAGGTTTGCGCACTTTTCCCCACAAGACTCGATCGCCTCCGTTTGGTTTCTCGCACTACAGGGTGTTTGAGAAGATGGATGACCGAGACATAGTCTTTCAGAAGCGCTAGCACCTTACGATCGGGTAGACCGTACCACCTACAACCCCTACATCTGCTAGTCCACCACTATAAGAGTTCGCACAACTTAGTCAACTATGCCAGAGCCCATAATGGCTTGTGGCTGCACACGGAAGTTTCTAGTATGAGTAATCTCATGATCCCTTTGGGCCTGGGTGGCGGTCCAATAAAAACAGGCAAGTCCTGGGAACTCCAGGTGCCTCAATCCACCCAGATGTGTGTTAGGTTGCCACCTTAGATAAACCATTAATTAACAATCTCACATCTGTCATGGATATCACTCACCCAATCCACGTCTACTAGCATAGCATGGCATAATAAGCAAACGTAGAAGTAACTCCCAAAGGTTTGATAATAAACAGGTAATAGGTAGTACCTCATCTACTTCCCATCCCAAAATTTAATTAGATCCTAATCATGCAATGTGTGAGGATTGATCTAATGCAAAAAAACTGGGTTGTAGAAAAGGTATGATCAAAGTGTTACTTGCCTTGCTGATGATCCGCGTAACCTAGAGATTCAACGTAACAGGCGGCGCACTCCGGGTATTCTATCGCAGACAAACAAACAAGCATACAATAAGTACTCATCTAATGCACATGTAAAACTCAAATAGAAGATCTAACCAGAAAGTTCAACTTAAGAACCCTGGTTGGCAAAAAGAAACAAATCAAAAGAAGCAAAAGAAATCAAACGGCGAAAGAAAACAACTTCGTTCTAGTAATCTGGATCTAGGGCAAATTTTACTGTAGCAAAAACATGTTTAAGTTGATTATTCGGAAAGAGGGTTTCGAGGCGAAACTCCAGGCGCTTGAATCGCCTGATTCCGATAAACGAGCGAAAAGTTATACTAAAACGAAAATCGGATCAGAAATCGCGATCAGAAAATAACCGCGGAAAATCCGACGAAAAAGAAAACGGCGAACAGAATTTTTTTTTTTAAAAAAACTGCCCGGAGAACGAGGCGGCGGCGGCGAACCTCGGGCGGCGCGCTCCGGCGACGGCGGCGGCGGGCGGCGGCGGCGGCGGGACAGGAGCTAGGGTTAGGGTTTCGGCGGGGCTCTCCTCTCGCGGGCCTTCGGGCGCTATATAAAGGCCCCGGGCCAGGGAGTCCTGGCCGGTTACGGCCCGTAGTCGGTTTGCGTTTTTTTAAATCCGCTTGGAAGAAAAATAAAAAGAAATACTAAACGGACTCCAAAAATCACGAAATAAATTTTGCCGGGTTCCTAAAATCAAGCTCGATAAAGTGAACATTTATCTGGGCCCAAACTACAACTTCGAAAAACGCGCATTTTTCCTAACTTCAAATAAAAATACCGAAAAACTCCGAAATAAATCTTATTTGATTTTTTTATTAAATCCTTAATATTTCTATATTTTGGGAAAGTCATTTTATTCCCTCTCTTATATTTTTGTAATAGAAATAATTGATGATAAAATAAATAAAATCAAATGATCCTGTTTACATAATTTGAGAAAACTCAAATATGTAAATAACGAAATCCCCAGCTCTCTCCGTGGGTCCTTGAGTTGCTTAGGATTTTTCTAGGATCAAAACCAAAAGCAAAATAAAATATGATATGCATGATGACCTAATGTATAACATTCCAAATTAAAAATTTGGGATGTTACAACATCCAAGTATGATGCATGTCCGGTTTAGTGGGGCATGGCATGGCAATATGCACAAACAATCCTATAAATTAAGTGGAGCTCAATATGTTGCATATTGAAGAAAACACCACATCCATTATTTAGTTCTCTCTCGTTTATGTACCCAACAATATTAAATGTTGTTAAACATGGCAAGAGGTGAAGCAAATGAAAACTACGTATCTAGGAAAGTTTAAATGAGGCCGGAACAACAAGAAACAAGTCCGGAGAAAACCTAATGAGCATATTTTAGATTTGGCACTGTTCTGACCTAAACCATATTTTAGAGTTATTAAACATGCAAAGTGATGCCACCATGTTAAACTAGGCATTTTTCCACCCCATTTACATGTAAAGTTTGTTAAGTTTGGAGCTACGGTTATTTATATATGAATTAAATCATTTTAACATGGCAATTAAGCAAATTTAATCAATCATCATTGTAAACATTTTAAACATGCATGAAAGTGGCATATTATGAAACTAGAGGAAATTCTAGTCAAGTTACATTTATAATTTATTTAGATGTGATGCACGGTTTGAGAGTTATTAAATGCATGAAGTCTAGGGGGCTTCCTGTAAATATGCAGTCTTCTGCATAAATGGACAAATTCGCAGCGCACGAAAAAAAACAACTATGGGCTGAACCTGAGAAAACTGGGCTGCTCACCACGAGCCTTAGCAGGCCGGCTCGACTAGCGGATCTGGCGCGACCGGTGGGTTTGCGTGAATGGGCCAAGGGGAGGCTGGGCCTTGGTCAAATCGACCACGAAGCAGGGGAGGCAGGGAATCGAGCCGCTGTACAGCTCGAGCCCGAGAAGGGCAATGGTGGCAGTGGCTGCTTGGCAAGGTGGGTCGCCGGGTGGTCGAGGAGGCAAGGAGGAGGCTGAGGCCGAGCTCCAGAGGCCGGATCTGGAGCTGACTCTCCATTCCTGGCGTTAGCGGCGGACTCCGGTGGCACCATGGCATCCTGCAGAATGGGAGGGAGAGAGAGAGCGATGAGCTCGGTAGGTAGGGGAGAAGAAGGACGGCGAGGTCAGGGCTCACCGTGGCAGCGGTGGTCGCCGACGGGAGGCCAGGCGGCGGAAACGGTAGGAACGCGAGGGAGGGGATCGGGGCTCTCAGGATCCGGATCGGAGGCGGCGGCGCACACACTGGAGCAGGCGAGGGAGCCAGGGCGCTGGGCGGGCGGTGGCGGCTCGGGCCCATCTCGGCCCGGGACGGGCTCCGCGTGGGCTTAGGTGGGCCACGGTGAAGTGGGGCGCGAGAGAGGCCACAGGGGACGGCTGGCGGCGGCACAGCCACTCGCGGCTACCCGCTGGCACGACGACAAGTGGCGGCGGGGGAGTGCGCCGGCGCTGAAAACGAGGATGGAGGGGGTTGGCGGCTGCGGGGAGCCCGAGGGGAAGGCTTGAAGGTAGGTAGAGGCTAGGGGATGCCCAAATTTGGAAGGGGTGTGTTTATATAGGGAAAAGGGTTAGGGTTAGGGGGTTTTTGGACCCTCGGATCGCGATCTTGCGGCTCCGGACAAAGAAAGACTAGGTGGGCTGCGGGTGAGTGGTAGTGGGCTGTGCAGAAGGCTCGAGCTGAGAGAAGAGAGGAGAGAGAGAGGCTCGGCGACTGTTTCCGGAGACCGAAAACGTCAGACGAATGACCAGTTATAATGCCGCTATAGTTTAACGGTTGGGCTATCAAACGAGCTCCGAAGGCGATGAAACGTGGCAGGCGGTCTACCTACAACATAACAAGAACGCATGCCAACTTTCAACCCATTCCGAGAACATTTTCCGGCCACTTATAAAATAATATTTCGGACGTGTCGCGGGCGCGTGCAAGTGTGGTTGGGCTCAGAACGGGCAACAGACGAAACTGGGGAACCCGGATGGATGCAAGTTTAGAAAACATGAAGATGCAATGCACATGATGACATGGCAAGATGCGACACGCAAGAAAAATACAAGGTAACAACATCGAATAACTGGAGGACACCTGGCGCGTCGGTCTCGGGGCATCACAATATGATCCTCTTGAGACATGGCTACTACCTAAATCTGAGATGTTGTGCATGATCAGGTACCAAGAGGACCCTCCTGAAGATGCACGTGAAGATGAACAAGTCCCCGAGTCCATGGATGAAGAGATCCAATGGAAGGAGCCAAGAACAGCCCCCAGGACCCGGACATCCGGCCAGCACCGCGGACATCCGGCCCCTGGAGGTGTCACCTGCAGCAACGGACCAGCGGGCAAGTCTTCAGGGCCCATACATCCGGCCCCGACCCAGAAATCCGGCCATCAGCCCGCGAAATCCGGACACCCCTGATCCAGAAGGCAGCAAGACCGCCCCCGCCAGCCCGGACATCCAGCCTCTCCAGCCCGGACATCCGGCCCTTCACAAACGCCCTGACAGCCAGCCCGTAGCCCGGACGTCCGGTCTCCCCTGTCCGTGCAAAATGTAAGGGCCTGAGGCCCGTGTACCCCATCGCCCACCTAGACTATATATACTCTTCTTCTACCAATGTTTTAGGGTCAGTGTTGTGATACCTCATTTGAGAGATAGAGCCTCGCTCATCCATATCGGATCTACTCCTTGAGAGAGACAGTGGCGCCTCTACGAAGAAGATCCACCTTGGATTCAAGACCCCCTTTCGAGCGGCCCCATCAAGACCTCCTCACGGAGAAGAACCGGTTACCCCTTGTATCGTCCCTTGTTGACTTTGGATTGTGTATCACCCTTTGTGTTTCGAGAATCTAGCACATGTGTGACCGAATGTAGTTTGTTTGAGTGTTTCTCTTGTGTTTCCCTTTGTGTTTTCCCCTCGTGTTCCTCGCATTCTTCGCGGGATCCGCTCCTTTCATGAAAGATCGGCCGTCTAGGGTTCCACCCTACATCATAAACTCTCTGTGTCCTTTGTCCCGATTAACCCCTTTAAGCTAACCTAGTCGTGATGGCTCCACATCTAAGTCCTCTCGCTAGGACATTTGTCGTGTTAAGTCCATGACACAACCCCCATTGGACATTCCGATACAATCCCACTCTCTCACTCTTGCTCTCTATTACCGCATCAGGACAACAACGTTTCAATTGTTACATGCTGCGGTAGTTGAACCCCTTTCCTCTTCATGACTTGTCATTGCCATAGTAAATAGTTGAAACACACTAGCATGAGTAGGAGTTTTTTAAGCCATGATGTGCCTACTCATTTATGCTTGCTTGTTATGCCTACTATGCATAGAGTTGTGTTAGGTCTGATTCATTTGGGATGGATTGGAGTGGTGTGAACATGTCCTACTGTTGGGAGCTAAGTATGTGTACACGATTTGGTAAAGGTAGCGATGAGAGGCCATGTAGGAGTACATGGTGGGTTGTCTCATTGAAACCATCCTCAGGAACTAAGTTCCGTGTTTGTGATCCAAGAACAGTTACTACCACGCGTTGGGCCTGAAACCAATGGACCCTCTCATTTTATTAATCGCCTTGTTCTCTGTCCATGAGTTGCAAGTAGTTTCTGGTGTTTGTAGTATGCTGGAGGTTGTGTGCAACGCTGACCTTAGGGGTGGGCTGTGATGCAGCACGCAAGAGGCCTGGTGTACCGAGATGCCCATTTGGTAACTCGGGAACCATGCACACATCATTTGGGGCTGTAGTGGAAACCCCGGCCGGATCTCCTTGCGGCTGGAACCCAAATTGTCGATAAACCTGGCTAGGACTTGTGTGGTTATTCATGTCGTGGCTGAAACCCTCGCTGGGCTTCGGCTTGAAGGATGCCGAGTACATGTCATGTAAACAACGGTAAGTGGTGAGAGCGTGTGTGAAGAAGTACACCCCTGCAGGGTTATATGTGATCTATGCAAATAGGCGCGTCCGCAGATATGGACTACTTGGAATGCTTACATTGTTCATAGACAAGTGAAGTGGATACAATAAATTGCGCAAGATAAGTATGATTGCTATGGATGGCCTTCTCATAGGGTGACGGGAGCGGATCCATAGTGGTGTATTGACATGGTGAATATGTGGACTCATGTGCGCTTTCTCACCCCAAAGAAAAATACTGGTAGTCATAATACATGATAGCCACTGAGTCAAAGCTGGCTTGCTGCAGTTAAACTCCACCACCCCTTTGTTGATACTGATTCATATGTAGCTAGTTCTGATGTAAGTCTTACTGGGTACATTTGTACTCACGTTTTCTTAATCTATGTTTTTGCAGAGAGACTTCAGTCTCACTAGTAGTTTCGCGTGGACTTCGATGTTTAGCTTGTTACCTTAGCTACGATCTTGTACCATTGGAAGGGTCTTGTACATAGTCAGGCTTCTCAGCCTTCCTCCTTTTTAGATGTCTGTACCCAGACATGTTTATGCTTCCGTTGCCTGTATGCTCTGTATGTTGGCTCGTGTGACCCATGATTGTAATTCTTACTATGTATGGCTCTTTGGATCCTTCTAAATAGATAATTTGAGTCATAGACTTTTGTTGTGATGCCATGTTGTATTCAGACATATCAAGCATATTGTGTGTATGCTTTCGGAATGCTTGGTATGTGTTGGATCTGACAACCTAGTTGTTTATTCTTTGTAGCCTCTCTTACGGGGAAATGTCTCCTAGTGCTTCCACTGAGCCATGGTAGCTTGCTACTGCTCCGGAACACATGGGATAATTGGCATATCTCCCTCTTTGCTTGATAGAGGCGGGGGTGTCCCAATCTTTCAATGAGATGATAATTATCGATTTGGTGGAGATGACTTTGATGATCCGACTACAAACGTGCACGACGTTGTGGCTTAGCAATCGCTAAACCAATCTCCTGAGGTTACTGATGATGTCGGAAGCACGGTCAACCTGACCACGAAGGTCTATTCTGGCAAACAATCGAAGAACGAGAAAGAATACGATAAAGCAATCTTAATATGGTGAATATATATGAATTATTGATAATGGTGGGGATCCGTAAGTGGTCTTGGTCTGGTCGTTGGACACAAACGAAGTACACGAAGTTGCAATGGCTAATTAACTGTACTAAACAAATCCCAAGGAAAAAGCTAGTAGATGGATCTACTTATATAGGAGCAAAGGGTGGCGGCCAAGGAGATGGGAGGACGTCCCAAGGCAGCCTAAAACTAACCCTAGGTCCTACAAGGCTCATGGGCCAAGTGGAGGTGATGCAACACCTTTGGGCTTGTAGTTTGACTCGGAATCTGTTGCAAGGTCAGATTGTTTCATTCATAACTCAACGCTCCTAACAAATTTGATGGTGAATCCTACTGTGTTAGAAAGAGCATGAAATCTACTTTCAAACAAAAAAAGAATCACCCAATTCGGAGTCCGTATGAAAAAGTTGTTGGCATTTTGAGTCAGGTATGTGTGTGTAGTCCGAATCTGAATCCAAAATGTGAGAGACTTGGACTCTATCTTCTCTTGGCCCAAAAGTGACGTGAGTGGACTTTTCGAACATCACCTAAACTTCTCTTTTCCTCTTATCTTCATATGTGGATTGTACAAATGTCCCATACACCTACAATTAAACATGGCACACAAGTCTCTGAAGTATTTTTTGCCCTCGATGACATAAATAAATTATTGCATAGTTTGCATTAGAAATCACCTCACAAATATACATATATGCAATATTTTTGGTCGTATCCAAGGTAGTCATGTACTCATCATTGATCCTGTGTCTGTCCCCTCGGGGAAATGTCACGAAGTGTCTACCGGAGTCATGTTAGCTTGCTACTTCCCGGATTCACTAGCTGTTAACTGACACGTGCATTACTGGGTCATGTATGCATATCCCTGTAAGTTAGTGCCACTTTGGGTTTACGACTAGTCATGTCGACTCAGGTTCTCTATCATATGGATGCTAGCGACACTATCATATACGTGAGCCAAAAGGCGCAAAAGGTCCCGGGCCAGGTAAGGTGGCACCCGTGGGGATACCGTACATGAGGCCGCAAAGTGATATTTGGTGTTACATGCTAGATCGATGTGACTTGGAACATGGTCCTGACAGCTTTGGTATTAGAGCCTGACCGCCTGTAGGATTACCAAGCCAAACCGGTTGAAGTCAAATCTAGAAATGCTTTAGTTATATAAGGGAATTGATTGTGGAAGGGAACGTAAGGCTATTTTTGCTCCTTTACTTAATGTCTTTCTGATATGGGTCACCCTCTTCTTTCCTACGGGGATTAAGAATTAGGCTTCTCATCTTTCTATCAGGATCACGTGTTACTAATCCGTAGAGTTATAGGATTGATGGATTCAAGCTTCAGTTCAGTTCCTACTACTTTCATGTGTTGAAAGTTGGTCTGGGAACCTTGTTTTTGTGATGTTGAGTGGTTATTCCACCATTTTTATAGGATGTCTCAAATCTTTTTGAGCATTTTCACAATCGTTATGTTGTCCGAGTCATCCCAGGTTTCTAAATAGTCCGACGCATTTGCAAATCCCCTCTTCCTGTTCTTGATGTTCCTTTTGGCCAGATTAACCATGCTAACTAGTGTGTTGAGGTACTCCCTTTCCTCGATATATATGTTAAAGCAATTATTATGACACAAGGGTATCTTAGAGGACCACCTAGTAACCAACCGTGTGTCGTGTTCTCAATGTGATGATTCTGGCCACCATTCTCGAAAGCATCTCATGATGTTATTTAGTTGGTAGGTATTCTATATCCGGGTTCTTGAACCCAAGATTCACTTTGTTTACTTCCTGTTGATAGTGTTTGCTCATTCCTCTAGGATACTAGTAACCTTTGTGATAGTCCTCGAGGTCCGTGGTATATCATTCTTCCAAATACCATGAACCATACTTGCTAGAAGTTCTTTCGAACCAAAAGATCACAATAAGAGCTCTCTTGATGAGTTCTCGATTCTATGTTTTGACTCTGCTAGTCCTATCTTTCTGCATGGGTTATCCAGAAGAAATATGTTGAACTTGTTCGACAAGATAATGTATGCATCCAAAACTGAAAAAATCGTATGTTCCTTTGAGTTGTTCCTCTTTAGTTGTATTCCGACCATCGTCTATCAGTTGATAGTCAGGAGTAGTTGTGCATCTGTGTTCATCGATGCCTATTGTTCTTGTGGTCCGTCAAGCCATTCTACTCTAGAATAACTAGGAGAAACAAACTCTAGTACCTTATGCGTTTGTAGGATTGGGTCAAAGTAGTTGTGTTCCACATATCAAGATGCAATCCATCTTTTGTTATGTTCTACCCTAGAGTATTACCACCTTTATGTCAGGAATGTCATGAGAATTGCACCATCTCTTGTGAATTCTTGTTGTAGTGATACTTCCTACCATCATCATTCATTCCTCTGTCCTGTGTTGTTGCAACCGGAATGCGGACAAGTGAACTATGATGTGTGAATTAAATACTCCTAGCAACCTCGTTGCTTGGTAGTTAAAGGACAATATTATCATCTTTAGCGTGTTGGCTATGGAATCACCACTCTAATATCAATAATTCTATCTAATCCTTATTTTTGGTGCACTGTTTGATCAATGAGTTAGGATTGTGTCAATCCTTCGCTCTTTTGATTATATCATCTTGTCCTAAAAAGTAAGATTGTTCTCAAGCTTAATAACATATTGGTGGTTCATGATTTTCTGAATGTCTTCTCAGAAGTATTACCAGGTTGTTCGCTGACCGTTATGTTTAGCTCGCGATCAAGTTGGTTTATCACTATAAACCACCCCTTCTCCAAGAATCTGTGTTGGTACCCCTGATCTAGTTAGCTAAACAACAACTTCGAGAGTTGGAAGATAAACGCTTTACCTAACTTAGTTCATTAAAGGGATATTAGTTGTGTGTGTGTTGAAGAAAGACGATATCTTCATCGATTGATCTTCGTGATCAGTTGTTGGATCTATTTTCTTGTGCAAACTTTGATTTGAGTGTGGGCTATCGTCAAATCAAATCAATACCAACGAATTTTGTAATGTTGTTTTACTCGTGGTTGTCTCGTCGAGCATACACCATTATATTATTTTGGTCTGACCAATGCTATCACCGTGTTCACTTAATTGTGGAATTCCATTTATATGAAAACCTCGATGAATTGTTGTGAGCCCATCAACAACATTTTACCTTCTCCATGATTCATGTTGAACATTAGAGCTAGCCTTGGAAATTTTGTAAGCATTGCCTTCGTGTTCCGCTCATGAGTTATATGTTTTGATGGAAGAAGAGACTTCGTCTAATTCACGTGCACTTGATTTAAATTGCCGTCGTGGATCCGAGAAAGATTGTTTTTGTTTTCTCTAGATTCGTTCGAAGTTAGTCACGCCTATGTGCGAAGTACTCTATGGTTTGATAGGTTGACCGCCTCCATTCCATATGTGTTTCCTAGCACAACAAGCCATTGATTGATTTGTTCAAGGAGAAGAAGTTCCCTCTTCAGAGCAAGACTTATGCAAGGACTTAAATATCCTCAATGATAGTTCCCCACCTGAACTCGGTAGTGTTTTGTTGTAAGACTTATACGTGGCCATGCTTGTCTTGGACAGCGTGTTCACATGTATGTAGCAGAACCAACTCATGTTTTGGAGCTTCTATCATAGTTCATTTCGCGAGAATCTGGCAACGTCATCTGGTCGGTTTCCTTCATATATAGTGTAAGTACCCATGAACCTGGTTGCTTGAGTCAATATAGTAGTACTAGTTCACTGGGCTGCCATGTTTCATACATATTTTTTTGAGGTCGAGAGGATATCAACTGGGTTGTGGCCTGCCCAGCCTAGTTTGTTTTTCTCAGGATATCCATAGCCCACAACATGCTGATGGGAATCCAACATATTTCTCAAATAAACAGGTAGATCTATTTTTTGCAGTGCGGTTTTCTATAGGTTGCGCTGTCTAGAAATGTGTTGATTAATACGTTTTGCCTTGACTATCAGAGAATTTTACTCAGGGTGTTCATCTTTGTTCACAAACGACGACAACATGTTAGGATGCACATTGATTTACTTAATTTGGAGAGCCCAGCCCAGCTTTATTTTGTTTCTTGAGAGAAAAACCCAACAGAGCTTTAGTTTCTCAAGAAGAATGTGCAGCCCAAATCTACTACTTTTTAGCCAACACAGTTCAAAATCTTTCAACACGAGAAATTGAAGTAAGTTCAGACTTATTTTCAGCCGGTCGAGAAATAGAGATGGAAAAAAGGGGATATATGTTCGCCAGAGATTTGGAGACTGACATTTGGGAAGCATGAGGCTCCACCCTAAACAAGTTTTTAGTCCACAATAGACAAGATATTGTACCAAATAATATCCTATGTTCTTGTTCAATAGTCCATCCTCTTTCTCCATACAAAAGAATCAAACCAGAGCCACCAGGACTGCCTGCTCCCGCCTACATCGGTAGGTGGCGCTGCTGTGCATCCCTCGATGTCCCATCCTAGCAAATGGTGCTGGCCGGGTCATCCATCTACTCCCCCACATCTTCTTTTATTCTCAGGCAACGACAGACCCACCAACCCATAATGAACGCGTCCTCCCCTCCACCTGCTACACTACCATGTCTTCCCCGGCTCTAGTTCGTTCCCATCCTCCTCCTTTGTGCGCTCACCATGGCGCTGCTGAGGGTGTGAAATACCGTCTGATCCCTGAATAGGGTTCTTCATGGGGTGGAGTGCACATAGAGGGTCAGAATAGGTACACATAAGATGCGGATTTACCCAGATTCAGGCCCTCGAGGTGAGGTAATACCCTATATCCTGCATGTTATTGTATTGATTGTCTTGTATGATGATGAGGACATCACTAACAAAGTTACACCCACAACCCCTACTGTTACATATACAGGACCAATTACTAGAGCTTGCGCATGCCAATTAAATTATCAGGTACTTCCGTTTCTTCGTAACGATTCTAATGTTCATGAGAATATGATGCTGCCTAAATTGGATACATTTGTTTTGCTTACAAATGAAGGGTTTAGCTTGGACAAGAAGGATGAACATTGGGGAAAGAACAAGCATGGAGATAATGGCATGCACTAGGGGAACAAGAATAGAGTTTCAAGTGATGATTTCAGGACTTCGAAGCCACCATAATGAGTGCATGAAGGCTTGGACGAAATATACAAGATGCTACTTCATAAATTTCGTCCAGAGGCTATTATAGGTGATGTGTCACCTTATTATTGGGGCAGGCCCATGTAATTTCGAAACACTTTACTATAGGCTGTTTTTAGAGTCCGTATGTGTGGGGAAACATAGTTAGGATTGGTTTCGGCCCCTCCTCCAAGGGGTCATGAAATTCCCCCCTATTGCTCCATATATACAATCCTTAGGGCATCGTTTATACCTTGGGTTTTGTTTAGATTAAAGTTCACCATAGGCGCAACTCACATACTTTGTTTGTGTTCAACGACCACACAAAGACGTCACAGAACCCTACTTTCATCAATAAAGCTTCCCTCTTATATTCGTAATATCTAGATTGCAATCTCAGTTTCTTGCTTGGTCTTCGTTTGCTTGCAGGAAATAGACCCTTGTTGTCAGGTTGATCATGCTCGAGCGTGGTCAATAATCCTCGGGAGTTGGTTTAGCAATCGCTAAGGCGTGACGTCTCGCACGTTCGTAGTCGGATCGTCCGACACATCCTAGGCTCTGGACGACCGACCATCTCTGGACGACCGGCGCCCCTGCAACCGAACTGAAACAACGGAAGTCCCAGGAAGACCGGACGACCGACGACCGTATGACCAGTCCCCTAAGGATGTCCGACGCCACGGCAATCGAGCGTAATCTACGAAAGTTCGAAGATCTATGGACGTCCAGACCGTCGCGAGCCTCCGGATGTGCGACGCCCACCAGACGTCCGGCCCCTGGCTGTGTCCAGTTGCGGGCTGAGGCCCATGTACCCCTTCACTTTACCCCCTTTCTGTACTACGACTATAAATATACCTCCCCCTCCTCCTAGCCAGGGTTAGCAACATATTGGCTCATTTTGTGTGAGAGCTTTGCTCATCCACTTGCTTACCTTCTCCTCGGAGATCGCGCCTCCTCGGAGAAGATCCCCCAAGTGGATTCAAGACCCCTTCATGGGAAGAACCTCAAGACCTCCGCACAGAGAAGATCGTGCTACTTGTATCATCCCTAGTTAACTATGGATCTTGTATCTCTTTTGTGTTCGAGGATCTAGCGCATGTGTGATCATTCTTGTTGGTTTTTGAGTTTCTCTCATGTTTCCCCTTGTGTTCTTCGTGTTCTTTGCGGGATCCGCTCATTTCGTGAAAGATCGGCCATCTAGGGTTCTACCCTACATCATCTTGGTATCTAGAGCTACGTTGATCACGATTTCGGAGCCTCCCCGTTTTGTCTTCTAGCCTTCTTTTGTTGATTTTGTCCCTAATTCGAAAATTCCCCACAAAAATAGCCCCAATTTTTTTTGTGAATTTTTGGTTTGATGGAATTTTGTTGGATTTGATCCATGGATTTGCTTTGCCTTGAGTGGATCTAGCTTTCCCCCGTCCTCTCCACCATTTCCATTCGCAGAATCGGCGGGATTCTACGGATTTTGACCTCTCCACCATGAACCCTAGTTGTTCATCCCGTGCCCGAAAGTCGCACAGGCACCGGAGGTCCGACAGCCTCCGGACGTTCGATGATCGGACGACCATAAATCCCCGGACGTCCGTAATACCTCGACGAACCTGAATTTCCCCCCCCCCCGAAAATTTTAGCCACCGCCCCACTTCCGCATATGCATCCCATACCACCACCACTTTCCGCAAACAACATTACTTACTCATTTCGCACTCCGATATGTTTTTGCCACATTGTGCTTTGAGAATTTGAGTTGTGGTTCCATGTCCTATTGTGTTTCGGCTATTTAGGTACGGTTAGACATCAACATCACTGCCGCTCATCTTTGCCACAGATTCGTCATCGACAACGACCACCTCACCATTTTGACACCATCATCCATTCTTGCTTACAAACAACCAACATCAAATGGTAACCTCATCTTGGTATCATGATACATCATAAGTGTCTCGTCGTAAGTGCCATTTCAAGAAATTAGAAGCAGTACAAGCTAGAAGACAATGCAAGATGAAACCTACATCACAGTCCCAAGTTAAATGTGTCTTATGGGTAAGTGATCGTTGCAGGTATAAGTTGTAAGCTACGCAGATGCAATTCAACATAATCAGAAGCAATACAAACTAGACATCATGCGGAAAACGCAACCACGTATAACAGTTCCAAGTAAGAGCAAGCACCTGTGATGGTGGAGTAGGGGAGATGTGCTCATCATGTACACGTATGTTCTAGAATAAGTAACACGTGTCATATTCACAGGCATTATGTGTAAAGTAAACAGATGCAATTCAAGTTAGAAGCAATACAAGCTAGACATCATACGTAACATGCAACCACATATAATAGTGTCAAGTTAGAGCAAGCACATGTGATGGTGGAGTAGGGGAGATGTGCTCATCATCTACACAGCTATGTTGACTGTCCAACCTTGTGTTGTCTTGCGAATCTTGTTGGGAGGATGGAGGAGTAGAATCTGTAGAGACCCCCAGTTTGAGTTGCTCCGAAGGACCACCATCATCCACTGCCGGACTAATTTCCTTCAGCTGTAATGATTTTGCATTGTGAAGTCAAACCGATAAGAAAAAGGAATAAAATTCGCTCTTCAGAACTCATTCATGCATGATACTGATGAACACTACTCGGATGAAAGGCAAACACATGATGCGAGGATGGAATATGTATGAAAAACAGGATGGTGTGACATATTCACACCTATGATGTGGTAACTAAGAAGAAGGCACTTCAACAAATTAGAAGCACTGCAAGCTAGACACCATATGAAAGATGCAACCAATATCACTCTGCCAAGTTCAAACTGTATGGCGTTTCAACAAATTAGAAGTAGTACATGCTAGAAATCATATGCAAGACACAACCAATATCACAGTGGCGACTTAAAGGTGCCTTATCATAAGATATAGTATGTACCAAAAACAGGAAAGCGTGTCATATTCACATGTATCATGTGTAAGCTAAGCAGATGCAGTTTACACTAATTAGGAGAAATATGAGCTAGACACCATATGCAACATGCAACCAGATATCACACTGCCAAGTTAGAGCAAGCACCTTGGATGGTGGAGTAGGGGAGCGGAGACTTGGACCTTGTAATGCACTATTAGTACAAGGAGAATCGGTACAGATGCTCCGTTTACGTTGCTGCAGAGGACCACCATCATCGCCTTCCTTACTCTTTTCCTTCCTCTTTCTTGATTTTGCCTTGTCAAGTCAAACCCACAAGAAAAAGGAATAAAATTTGCTCTTCAGAACTCATTGATGCATGATACTGATGAACACTACTTTCATGTAAGGTAGCCGCATGATAGGAGGATGGAATATGTATGAAAAACACGACTGCGTGACATATTGACATGTATGATGTATAAAGTGTAAACTAAGCACAAGGTGCTTGAACTTGTTAGAATCGATGCAAGCTAGAAACCATATGAAAGATGGAACCAATATCACTCTGCCAAATTAAAAGGGTGCCCTAACAAATGTATTTGACCAAATTAGAAGCAATACATGGCAACAGGCTAGAAATAATATGCAATATGCAACGAATAAAGGTGACTCATTGTAAGTGATTGATGCAGGATACAGAAGAGAGGTAGTTTCATGTAAGAACAAGGTTAACACATAGATGTAGTGTGTACCAAAAATAGGAAGGCATGTCATATTCACAGGTATAGTGTGTAAAATAAGCAGATGCAATTTACCCTAATTAGAAGCATTAGAAGTTAGACACGTATGCAACATGCAACCACATATCACACTGTCAAGTAAGAGCAAGCACCTGCGATGGTGGTGTGGGGGAATTGCAGTGATCAACTAGAGAGCTACGTTGACTATCTTCATTTAGCCTTGCTGTTTCTTGAGAATCATGTGGGGAGGATGACACTGCACTCTTTAAATGAGTATGGGGTCTCACAGTAACCCACCCGGGTGACTGTCTCATCATAAGTAATTGATGAGGGATACAAAAGAGCATTAGTTTGATGTACGAACATGGTTAATAGACATATGTAGTATGTATCGAAAATAGGAAGGCATGTCATTATCAAAGGTATAATGTGTAAAGTAAGCAGATGCAATTTAACCAAATTGGAAGCAATACAAGCTAGACACCATATGCAACATGCAACCACATTTGACAGCGCGAAGTTAAAGCAAGCACCTGGGATGGTTGTTTGTGGAAATTGAGATCATCAAGTGCAGAGCTATGTTTACGGTCTCCAACTGCTGACACTGCACCTGTTAGAGCATTGGAACGCTTAGTTATTATCTTCGAATTACACTAGAGCGACTTTTTCTTTTCTGCATTCATCAACACTGCTCAGAGTCTGAAATACACATGCATAAAAAACAATAGTGTGAGTATGGGTGAAGTGTGTGCACAATTAGTACAGTGTAAAGGTAGCAGATAGCAGGTCGGTGAGAAATAAATGACGGGAGACATATGATAGCTCTACAACATGCATGGCACACTAAATTACTATAGGATTCTATGAAAATAACAGTCGACTGAAAGCAAATAGGCCAGTCCATTTTTTCTGCACCGTCCGATGTACAAAGAATGGGAAGATCGCCTTCATCTACCTCCAGCCAGTCAGTGTTGACGATCTTCCTCGAAACGCCAGCGACCATCGGCCCAGTATTCCTCCCCTGCCTGCGCCCTCCCCTCGACCTCACCGCACCGCCGTGCTTGGCACCGCCCCCCGGACATCCATTCATGCCCCGCCGACCTCCAAATCAGGCGCAAGCAGCTCCTGCGCCCCACACCCCGCTTCCCCGGGGAGCAGGAGGACTAGGTGCTCCGCGCGCCTAAGCGGGTGCTGCTTCTTTTAATTGCGGTTCGACTGACCCTGAATTGAAATCCAGGCAGGCTACTGACCTCTAGCAAAGGTGAAATAGTAAAAGGGAGGAAACCTTGTGCATTTAGTATCACGAAGAACATGCAGTAAGAAGCGCTCAACTAGTTTCTTTTGTGGGATGAATACGGTGTGAGCGGAGACGTAAGTTTTGCACGAATATGGGAAGAGGAGTACCTCTTTCTGCTGGCAGTGCTGTGTCCTCCTTCTGTTTTTCCGACGATCTTCTTGTTGTTCGCCGGAAACCAGAAGTTGTGGAGGACAGTGCAGCCTTGGACAAACCCATGGCCAAGTTGTTGAGTGTGGTGCGGTGGCCGTCTGTCGGCGCGGGGAAGCAGATCTGAGGCGGCGAACGACGGCGTAGCGGGAACATCTCCGGTGCGGTGGACGGTTGCTACAGTGGAGCCGCAGTAGTGAGGCGCAGGACGGCGTGGTCGGAGTGGTTCTGGTATGGCGCACGTCAGCGTCGGCGTCGTGGAGGCAGCTCTGCCTCGGCTTCAGCTGCTAAGTCCTTGAGGGCGTTGCGGTTGCGGTTGCGTTGGACGACGACATTGGGGTACCGGCTCTGGGGTGATGGAGGAGGGCGGTAGTGGATTGGTCGCTATGGGGTGGAGGACGGAGGAGATTGGGGTTTCGCGGCTGGTGGAGAGGGCGTTTTCGCGCCCATAGAGTATGAATGGGGAAACGGAGAGAGGCGGGGAACTAAGGGGGAACAATGTTTTGGTTTGAGACGCGCTTGTTTGAAATTTGGGGAAAGTTACAAACTTTCCTCGCATCTAAAATTTCAGACATATTGCGGGTTGGGGGTAGGACAGTCATGTCAGGTGTCCCAAATGTGGGCGGGATAGATTTCGGCCGAGCGAATGGGTAGGCGCCCATGGCGTATGAATGCTTCTCTGGCGTCTTGGTGAAGTTACAAACCTACCCCGGTTTAGACCTTTGGACATCGGGCCGATAGGCTACACGGGCCAAAGTCAGTACAGTAATTTCCTACCACCAAAACATTAGTCTCGCGCGGTTTCGGGTGACCAGAGGCCTATTTGGCGCTTCGTTCAATATTTGGGAGCAGAAGCATTAACGTTTTCGGTTCTCTTGAATTGAACTTTCAGGATTTGTCAAACTTCACAAATCTTTACTCTTGAAAATCCTAAAGCTACGATTATTTTGGAATGGAGGGGGTACATTTGAATATACATTGTACACGAGTATATATTAAAAAATATGCAACTTACCTCAGTTCATGCATGGTTCCAGATATAATCTCCTTGGTTGCAAAAAAAGTTAGATATGCGTATGAATATATATATAGCATGTTCAAACTCACAACAAAGATTGATGCCCCCTTTTACATCTGATTTACAAATGCCATTATCTCGGGTTCAAATAGATGAATGCACTTCCTATGAATTCGAATCTTCGAAACCCCCTTTATGTTGAATTCGACATGTATTCTATTTCGTAGCTAGCAATTTGGAATGTATCCATGCAAGTGACAAATGTATAAAGTTCTTCACACTAACAACATGGAGTGCACTAATTAATGTTTATATATGAATTGCAAAAGCATCCATTGCCTGTATTTCAAACCGCTCTCACTCTATGGATCGATAATATGAAATAAACACATGCACATGCTAGAATTCAATTGCAGTTGAAGAAAGAGCCTACTCCTGGTACTGTATATTAGTGATAGGGGTGTGTACAAAGTACACGTGAATACCAGGCATTGTGCGTGTGTGGATACTATCGACGAACTAGCCCCCAAGCTTGTATAACATACTAAGGGCCTAGGGTTACAAATCATATATAGTCGGCTTATCACCAGTGGGGATAGAGTCCTCCGCGACTCTGGTAGCTTCGTGTTGTACGCCGAGTCCTCCACATGGGTCTTCATATAACACGTCTCGGTCCAACCTATATGTGGCGCAGGATGGAACCGACCCATGAGTCTTCATGTTGACCCACCACAACTAGAAATGATGTGCCCACCACACCACACACGCAATTGGCCACTAAGAGAATAAGCATATACAATAGTACAACGGTATCTAGCTCACGATACGTCTCCATATTTTGTTGATGACACTGACGGACTTTGCATTTGATGCGTGCTCCGTATTTTGTTGACGACACTTACGGTCATTGTATTTGAAGCGAAAGCACGATATGGTCACTGGACATCAGAATAAGCTCATCACGGTCACCGCATACATTTTGTCGTGCTAACCAACATGTGGTTGGATGGTTAGAGGACAGTGGTTTCTCGAGCCCACCAAGGTTAACGTCCCGGTGCTCGCATTTATCTTGTGTTAATTTCAGTATTTTCCGGCGACGTACGTTCAGTGGGAGGAGACGCTCCACTCGACTACGAGGCACCTATGGTGACTTCATAAAATCTCAAGATCATATATGTTGGCCCACTCTCTCGAAGGTGCTCATAGGGGTCGGGTTCGCGTGTGTGCGCTTATAGCGGTGAGTGCTTGCACGTATATATGAGCCCTTGCGTCTGTATCGTGTTAAACAAATACATATCATGATTTTACGGTCACTGGCTCACCCGTACAACTCCATATTTTGTTGATGACACAATCAATTGACCAGTCAAACGTTACACGCGACGCAACTAGTGTTGCACCATCGGGACGCGTAACCGTGGGGCCTACCTGTCAGCCCGTATATGAAAGAAAGAAATGGTAGTTTGAGTCTGTACTGTGTTAATAAAATAGGAGTACATTTTAGGGTGGTCGTACGGTCACTGGCTCACCATACAGCTCCGTAATTTGTTGATAACACGATCAATTGACCAGTCAAACGATCCACACTCAGCAGCACACATTACCATAGGGCCCACCCGTCAGCGCGTATATGAAGGACAGAAATGGTAATAAATTAGTGGTCGGCGGGTATTTGAAGTCTTGAGACCTCTGGTTGGCAGTCATCGGCGGTTGGGAGCGTTCATTCGGCGGTGGGATGGGGATCCCAGGAGAAAAAGCTCGGCGGGGGGGGGGGGTAGAGGGATGGCGGACCGGCGGTGGGGAGTGGTTTCGGGGAGGGCGGGCCGGCCGCGGGCGGCGAGGGCTGGCGGTTCCGCCGGTGGTGGCTGACAGCTCTGAGGGGTGGAGTTTGATGATAAACTGGAGGCCCTTGATTTCGTATCCAACGACTGGAAAATCTAATGACCAGAGATGAAAAAGTCAGTCGACTGACGTGTAGCCTCACCCCGCACGTACACATGCATGCACGCAAGACACGCATGCATGTAGGGGTGCAACACTGACACGTACACACGCACGCATGCTGGCGTGAAACACTGGCACGTACACATGCACTCACGAACACACGCACGTACGCACCCATGCATGCAACACTGAAACGTATCCTTGCACGCACGCAACACTCGCACGCCTACATGCACACAACACACGACGCAAGACACACGTTCAACCTATACGTGCATGAACCCTTTGTTAAGGACATGGATTGTTACGGGTATTAATAAATCTTATCTGTGATAAGCAGAACATTGATGTTTGCAGCGGTCTTTATGAATCACAACGTATCGAACGAGCTATCAACATAGTAGGCTTATCTACATGAAAAAGATGATGTCACACTCAATCAACAATCATCGGTTTATGAAATGCCCACTTCTGACCGCCCTGGACCACCAAAGGTTCCTCTGCTATGCGCTGCCTGCGTTGGGTCACTAACATGCAAGCCATGCACCCAAAGAGCCCACACGTCAGTGGAAGAATGGCGTGGTGTCCTAGGTCAGAGTCGAGCACGCCACTCGCGGCACGCCCGGCTGAACACGCCTCCGTGCCGCATTCAAATGCCTCCATGAAACCCGCCCGTGTGGAAGCCGAGAAACCCACTCTGGACACACGTCCGTTCATGACCGGGCCGGCGTTAAACGCAACGCCGGCCGAGCTCCTCCTGTCCGTCGTCTATTTAATCTCCTATTTAAACGAGACCAAACGCCGGGCAAGAATCGCACACCTCCGCCGCTCCCCTATCTCCTCCACCATTTTGTCCACTCTTACAATGGCTTACGAAGAGTAGTTATTCCGCATCCAAGCCGGCTGGGTAGCCCGCCGGATACGAGCTACGCAGCTCACTGATCCACCTCCCTCCCCTCGCCCGACGGAGCCAGTTGCCGCCCCAAGCTAGCGCGCGGTTCAGCAACTCACCGCTCCAGGCCAGCTCGACGAGGAGCGGCGCACGGGCGTCGTTTCTGCCGTCCACGCCGCCGGCTCGTACCGCGTCTCCCGTTTCTGTGGCCGAGACTCCCATGCCGGCGACTGCGCCATGCAAGCAACGACAGAACCAGGGTGCGCGGAGAGTGGCGAGTCAGTGGCCAGTGCCTCCGCGTCCGCCGCCATCATCGAGGAGAAGTAGAACATGGGAGGTCGCCGCCGCTTGGGTCCCATGAAGGCCACCGCGGAGGCGACGCCGGCGTACACAGCAGGTGTCTTGCTAGATCCTTTTGTTGCGAGGACCTTCGTCGACCCCGCATGGGCTCCACAGAAGAGGGCAATGTTAGGATGAACTTGAGCCGGTGCCGGCCATGGCGAAGTAGTCGCCAATATTTTGGCTACCCCGGGCAAGATCCAAACAACCCCTCCCAACAGATTCAAATCCCTCGTTCATCGTGGAATTTTGCCATGTGTTGTTTTCATGGACTAGCAAGATGCCCGTGCATTGCACGGGACATCAAGATGCATTTTTTTACAAACTCCTGCATGCATGCAAGGGATAATTAATGTCCTCCTTTGCTAGTACCACGAGCCAAACACCATTAATATTGCATCGATTAGTGTTAGTGGCCTTGTATATCTGCAAATTGTAATTTTGATAGTGGCCCCTTGTATATAAAAATGGAGGGAGAAAGATGAGAGATTAGGCGAGGAGGAGTGGGGCGTGGTGGTGACTGGTGGTCGGACTGGGCGGAGGCATGGGGATGGACGACACATTATGTCTAGGTTTGTATCTCTCTCTCACACACACCCACGTAGGTGGGGGACGTGCACGAAGAGAAGAGGTGCACGCACGGCGCACGTACTCCCATCTCTTTCCCAACCACACCCGCACATGTACACGGTGGAGCTCATTTCTGTACGAAAAAGGCAGCCCACGTGGTAATTTGGCACGTGTACTGGTTTTCCACTTGGTGGAGGGAGGATCGTCTACCACGGGTGAACAAACAAATTGCGACTTGACGCGTTATGTTAAGTGAAAAAAGAGGCAAACCATGTGGGGCCTACCTTAGAGGCAAGGCTCTATACACTGGAGTACTTTTGATGTGTCCCGTCAACTCGCAGAACGAGGAGAAGCTTGCTTAGTACGCCGTCTCCCCCGCCCACGGGCACGGTGGCTCGCAGGATGAGGTGAAGCTTGCTTACCACGCCTTACGCCCGCTCCCTCGCCCACGCGCGCGGTGGCTCGCAGCCCGAGGAGAAAATTTTACTACTCCCTCCGTTTACTCCTCGTCCCTACTACGTACTTTGGTTAGTACTCCCTTCATTTACTTATACAAGGCCACTATAAAAAAATACATTTTGCATCTATACAAGGCCACAAATAGTAATCGAGACAAAAGTTACTACTCCCTCCTTTCCAGTTTATGGCTCAATTTCAAAATCTCTCCAACCAAGGTAGACAGTGAGTGGTCGAATTAATTTCGTAGTTTGCACTAGTAATTAGTACGCTCGATTTTCTCAAGAAGTTGTGTTTACCGAGGCATTAATTAGAACAAATGCATGAATGCCCACTAAATTTACATGAACTTGTACATTCATTGGTTAGTTTCCTGTTGACACTGCTTGCGTCGGGTGATCTAACGCACCTCGAAATCCAACTTGTAATGGTACTACTACTAGTATAGTACTCCCTCTATCCCAGAATATAAGAACATTTTTTATACTATGTTAGTGTTAAAAACGTTCTTATATTTTGGGACGGAGGGAGTAGAATTGAGACTTATCAAACGGAAAAACGAATGTTTTTTAGATGAGCCCTATAAACCCTAGTGGGTACGTACTCCGTAAAAACAGAATTTTCCAAAACTAACTCGCTCCCTTTCATGAATTCTGTAGTAGTATACTCCTCCATCGATGCTCCCTTTCATGAATTATGTACTTCCTGTCGCCGACATGTGGGACATATAGCAACCGGGTCGACGTGTGAAGCACCAAATAACAGTGCAGAACAGCAGGGGGGACGCACCCCACTCGTACCGGGCCAGTAGTAGTAAAGAGCAATGAGACGTCAAATCACAATGCCGCACTTTCCCAGGCGGATGAAGCAACCCTTATTTCACACTTCGGTTCGCCATCATCTCAAACCACGTACTAGTATCGCTTCTGCCTCAAGAGGGACACGCGCATCGCCTTGGTACATCATGACACGTGGGACCGCATGACAGGCCATGCTCCCCCGCCGATCGCTCGGTAAAATCACCTCATTTTTACTATACTTCCTCTGTATCGGTTTACTACATGGCATGCACGTCGTTCTAGGTTGAGAATTTAACTGGCTATATATGTGATGAACAGTTCTCTAGCCTTTTAAAAATGTATACTTTTGTATAGTAGTACTATCGATGGATTGCGCCATGGAGCAAAACTTGAAATTAAAAAAAGGTGGTACATATAGAGAGCGCTCGTCGCCAAATTATGCATATAGTACTATTAAAAAAGCTAGTACATGCTTAATTGGGATGCTAAATTCAATTAAATAAATACTAGTAGTATGTACATACTGAAGAGTTAAAGTAACGAGAAGAAACATAACATAGTTCTGCTGGGGGCTCAGCACAACACACCCCTCAAATTAAACTAAGCACGCCTGAAATTAAACTATGCAACTAATCCGGTAGACACTGAAGTAGAAGTCTAGAACCACCATGAGAAACGACACTGCCACCTTACTCAGAGTCCTCGTCCACGTCCTCGACTTCATCCTTGTCCCTATTCCTCTTGGCCGATACTTCTTTGCTTGAACCGCACACTTGGCTGTTGCTCTTCATCCAACCCTTGTAGATATTGAAGCAAAGGTAGCCATCCATTGCAGCGTAGTGGATGTGGTCTATATCTAGTAAATTCCGCTGCCATGCATGAGGATGAAACGTGTATGGAGGTTTCACCAGTTTACCATATGAAGGATGAACCATGGCTCCTGCCAGGGTCAGCATTAAAGGCTGATGAGAGGGCACCAGCCGATTCTTCTGGAGGTCGAAGGGGTTGCCTACAACGAGGCCTATCTGACGCAGGATTTCTTTGTCGTTACCAAAGTCTACAGTAACGAATTTGACTAGGTTGCTCCTGAGGAAGTCCTTAAAATCCTGGCACTCAACGTCGGCATGGCATATGTGGTAGACCAAGCAAAAGTCATGCACACAAACCTGGATCACGCCGTGCTTCTTCCTCTCTTCGTCCTTTAGATCCTTCTCTCGTCCCAGGACTGTGGTGTACTCAACATCTAGCCCAGTGACCCACTCATCATCTGAGTTTTTGAACATGCGTCTGAAGCAAGAAAGGCATCCTTTCACCGTCGCGGAAGAACGGGTGTAGATGACGTCGAACTCATCGCCGGTGATGGTTCTAACCTTGTACTCACCGCCGATCATGGAGATTTGGGACGCCATGGATTTGGGAGGTGGGTTAGGATTAGTGGAACTGTCGTAATGTGAATGGACGGGACGACTACGAGCGAACCGCTGTAGTATTGAAGGACGTGTGGGGACGAGTAGGAGCGAACTGCCAGCGTGCGAATGGCAGGGTAGTGGCATTCCATTCTCCCATGATACGGGCTTCCGAGAGCCCTTGGATCTGAGATTGAACGGTTGCATGTCGTGATTCTAGACCTATGGGTGAATATCCTATCCTGGAGGGTTATTCTGTAAATTTTCAGCAACTTAGCATGCGACCGTTTGATCTCAGATCCAAGGGCTGCCAGCAACCCGTATCATGGTCGCACCTACCACGACCGTTGCGTCGCTCGCGCAGTCGCGCCCTTGGAGATTTAACACGGCGCATTAGGCTATCTGATGTTGGCATGTCATACATAGTCATCACTTAGTCACTCATACTACAACAAGGTTGGCTATAAGTGTATTTTTTGTTACTCCTCTCTATCTCTTTCTTCATACTCAAGGAAGAAAGGGTGCTAGTAAGCGCGTGTATTTATTGCATTTGCCAAGGAGTGACCTCTTCCAATGAAATGGTGTTGCTAAGTTTGCTTCATTTAATTAGCTATAGACTCAAAATTGTCTTTTCACCTAGGTACACGCGCTTAGCACCGTTTCTTCCTTGGGTCACCAAACTAGTCTCTCTCTTCTTGATTAACTTGCCACATCAGACTTTATGCCTATGTGGCAAGCTTAAGCACATGTAGGAGCAAGTAAAAGTAAGTACAATAGTGCGCTTTACATGGCATTTTTGCATATGTGGAGGAAAGAGAGGCAAGGAAAAAGTGGAGAAGTGGGCTCTCATGCAAGAGCCAGCCTCTACTACATGGTGGAGCATTGGGAGAGGCACCTGTATGGAGGTGGTCACGAATTTGGGAGACTCACGCCGGTTGTAGCGCCGCAGTTAAAATGATAATGGCAAGTCAAATCATGGGGCCCCACCTACCAGCAGTAACTCGCTGTCAAATCACACAGCCCTACGTTTGCAGCAGCTACTCCCTCGTCTTCTCGTGTCTCTGTCGAACCCACTAGGCGGAACTGCCCTGCCACCTACCGCGCAGGAAAAGCCCCGCCCTCGACTTTTAAATACAACTACATCCGCTTAAGAATCCAATGATATACTTTTTGTCACATAGTAACTCCTATTTAGTTAGTCAAATGGATGACCTAGAACTACGTGCAGGCCCTATAAACCGAGGCGCTTAAAAATAAAAAACCGAGACGGAGAGGGTAGTTCAGCACGTATCTTTTTAGATCAATATAGTCGGGATTCACCAAGGAGCAAAACCAAGTGGTAGGCTGCTCCTGTCGTGTTGGCGTAGCAACTCAAGCAGGGTCAGTCCGCACACGAAATGGTGACACACTTAACAGGACCCCTTTGGCCGACATGTGGCTCATCCACCGTCTTGTTCCACGTGCGATGCACCAAATTACAGTTCAGAGTAGCGGTTGGAATTGGACGCACCCCGGTCGTAGCGCCGCAGTAGTAGAAAATGAGCGAGGAGGGGTCAAATCACAAAGCCCCACCTTTCCCGCATTGAGCTGGACGGACAAAGCAACCATCATTTCACTCTAGGGCACAAGAGCATAAAGAAAAGAGAAAACAACGATGCGTGCGGCAGCTACCTAGGGCAGCCTAGGGTAGGGGTCTCCACTGCAGATCCTTTTTTTTGAAAGCGCCTCCATTACAAATCGGCTTCTCCCTCGTCCTCTTGAAGAAAACCGATGATGAGTGCGGCGGTGGGGTTTGTAGGAGTACTACGGCGTGCGGGGCCACGTTGTAGTAAACGGGTTCGAGCCGATGCCTTAAATATGTGTGGGCCGCTTGGTTTTACAGGAAGGAGGCAGCATTTTGGGTTCAGGGACCAGTGGAGATATAGTACGTACAAAAAATTGTGGACGTAGGTTCGACCGAAAGGCAATGATGCATGGGCCCTGCATTTTGATATACCTGGGGCCACGTGAAATTTGCTACTCTACTCAAAACTACTAGTAAGGTACTCCCTCCGTCCATGAATAAGTGTACTTCTAGATTTTGTCTTAAGTCAAAGTTTTAAAACTTTGACCAACTTTATAGGGAAAAGTAGCAGCATTTATGACACTAAATTACTATCACTAGATTCGTTTTGAATTGTAATTTCATAATATATCAATTTTATGTCATATATGTTAGTACTCTTTTGTATATATTTGGTCAAAATTTTAATACTTTGACTTAGAACAAAGGCTAGAAGTACACTTATTCGCGGACGGAGGGAGTACACATGTATTGAACGCATGAGATTTCGAAACCAAATTATGAATAAATACACACTATAGATGTTCGTTTAGTTCTTATAGTTCATCTCATTCAAAATCAATAAGTTTTATAAAAATGTTAAGATTCATGGGGTTGTGCATTGTACTCCCTCCGTTCCAAAATAGATGACCCAACTTTGCACTAACTTTGAGTTAGTGCAAAGTTGGGTCATCTATTTTTGAACGGAGGGAGTAAATCATAAAGTAAAAAACAAATAATGGCAATTAATTTACAAAAAATAATCAATTATGATATAGAAGATTCTAGAACAAAGGAGAAGTGCTTGGGTTTTGAGTTTTGTGCATTATGCTTAAGTTCAATCATGGAGTCTTCCAAATTGTACATGTGGCAGATCTGGTGGAATGTTCATGATATCCAACGGCCAGTAGTGCTTGGATTTGCCTATCTCTGCACTGTCGGGTTAGCTTCATCCAGCGACCATCTTTCAAAGTCATTGGCACACTATATAGTTCTTGTGCCATTGTTGCATGTTTTAGAAAAAATCTACTAGTGGGTTGTACTATCTATTTAGGAATAGAAGATGTATACATGGAAGTTGTAGGGAAAGAGATGACATGGAGCATCTCAATTCCTATGAGTAGGGATTGGAAAAGAGATGTCATTTGGTTCACATCATAGGAACTTTTCTATTGAATCTAGAGATGACATGTATCTCAATTCCTATGAGGAGGGATTAGAAAAGAGATGTAATTTGGTTCATATCATAGGAACTTTTCTATTGAATATATGCTAATGTTTATTTTCCTTTGAAATTAAGGGAGTATAGGAATCCATTCATATGAACCAAGTGGCTCTAAAGCTATAGAAATGATATCATGTTTATTTCCTTTGAAATGTGGATTATATGAATATATTCCTATGAACCAATTGGCTCTAAAGGAAAAAATCCTATAAAAATCATATCATATAGAGTTCCTATGATATTCCTCGGCACTAAAGGATGCTTGAAATTGCTGCGGGTGATACGATGGTCTTTCTTTGTAGACTCCTCACCCAACTTTATAGTTACCTCTCGAAGATGAATGAGATGACATATACATGGTATTCTACATGTGCAATTTGGTACACAAAAACTCGGTAAAAGTTTGCGAGGTTCAAATTTTCAATAAAGCTATATGCACTGCATTTCGGAACGGATGGAGCATACGGCAGTTGCTAACACTCACGTGGAAGATTTGTATGTAGGAGGAGTGGCTGTTCTGTTAAATGACATGGCAAAACTGACATTGTCGGATGCTGATCTAACGGTTCTTACGGCGTTCGTCAGGAAAAGGCTTGTGGCGAACGTTTGTCGGATAATGATTTACGGACACATGCATTGCATTGATACGTGCCCCCCTCTCTCTCATGCACACGCACCCTCACGAGTCACGACTCTCCCGAGTCCTCTCAAAGACTCGCACGTCGCACCCAACGGCTGCCCGCGCGTCCCGATCAGCGGCCGTAACGTTCTCTCCGAGAGAGCGCCGGCTTGGGAGGGCCTCCGACCCCTTCTTCCTCCCTGCGCTATTGTGGCCAAGATGCGGCCTCCCGACGCCGTCTTTGCGACATCCGACGACCCTCAGGTATATATTCCTTTGAAACCTCCCTTGCTCTACTGCCCCCAGCTCCCTTCGTGTGGATCCTTTTCTACTTCCGTCCGCTATTCCAAAGCCACCTAGACTTCTACTATTATTAGAAGTAAAGCTATTTCATACAGTCGACTCAAAGCGTTGGTTCAAACAAGGAAGAAAGTGGGAAAGCTCTAGCATGAATCTAGGACTTGGTTCTTAGAGGAAACGGGGGAAAGTAGTAATATCTGTCACTGTTTAAATAACCATAGTTCTTATTTGCGCAAATAGGGATGTCTGTGTCCGTATCGTTTCGGGATGTCTATCTCTGTATCGTTTCTATCTGTGCAATCAAAAGCACACACCTCAGTTTTAGTACAACTGCGCAAAATGAGATGGCTATCCCTCGTTGCCGTCGTCTAACCTCCCGTCTTCAAGGTATCCTTACATTGGTAGTAACTAAGGTAGAATGACCAACACAATCTAAAAGAAGCTGATTCGTACGTTTTACTTCCTGATTGCAGTGCAGGGACGAGTGAAAACAACTGCATCCTAGTGCGAAATGCACTTTCTACCAGTTCATCCATGGACCGAGGACTAGCTGGCACGGCTGGACGGCGGTTTTTTGGACAGGTGCACGGACAAGAGGCATTGTGGTCTGCTTATTTTTGCAAATAGCGGTGCTTAAATTTAGTGGAATACACAAGAATTTCACCTGGTCAGTACACTGCATGGTTCAGTTCAGCATTCCAGTTGAGACCACAATTATAATTGGTTATTCTGGAATGAGGGAACCTAACCCTGAATGGTGGCAACAAGCAAAAACCAGAGTGAACTCCAGGAAATTTAAGCCTGCTGGGAGGCCCTTTGCTCAGAGAGAAGCCTTGCTTGTTTTTTCCTGATTTGTAAAACTTCTCACAACTTTGTCTTTTGCTGTGAACTAGTATATGTTTGATATGTTCTATGAATCATCGAGATGTATAAAATTGTTGAACTTATGCTTTTCATGTTTTTTATGAAGACGAGTTTAATGTGAGTGTTCCACATGAGCGCTGGACTAGCGTGTGAACGTTTGGAATTTATTACATTGTGGCCTCAATTAACTGCATGAACCACTGTAACAAGATACATAGTTGCTTATATGTCAGATAGCAAATTGTTGATTGTTAGCTGGTCGATAGCCTAGTGTTGAAGCGAGCTGATCCAATGTGCCGTGTTTTGCACAACTGCTTACAAGTGGGGTAGCACCAACAGTGTTTACAAGTACTTATGTATACGTCGGCACACGGTTCTCAAACGAGTTCTCTATTTCATCAAAACACACACTGCTCGTATGATAAACCGTGATAACTTATGTCTTACCATGCCATATTCATGAAAAAACTAGTGATGACGCATCTGTTTCGGCAACAATTAAGATGGTTCTCACATGATTCACGGGCACACAAAAGTAGCAGCAGTTCCCATAGACGGATTCAAACAGAGTACTAGCCCCAGAGGGGTCGATAACATGCAAGGTTCGGATAATTAGACACAATCCAAACTACTACTATTAAACACTAGCTGGGGCAACTACTTCATGCCTCGATCTAATTTCGGCTGGACACAAGACGGACCTTGCCATGAACATCATCGAGGACGTCCCGCAGCAGCACAATCATGTGAACCTTCATGAAGACAACCTTGTGGCCTTGCCACTGATAAACTTGTTTGTGGAGGCATGCCACGTCATCTTCCTACGTAAGCTTGACAAGAACAGTATTCCTCACAAACGAAGGAGTAGCTTTGAACTTCTTGTGCTTCAGTACACCCTGGACAACACGCCTGACAACAGTGAGGCTGGAATACAACTCTTCATTGGTATAACCGCAAATGGCTTCTAGGATCCAACAGCCTAAGAACTCTGTTTTCCCAGTGCGTATATTCAGGTCGTCCGCCTCATAGCGAGTGACATGTATAACCACACAATCCTTGTCTGCATCAGGGCTCTAATTGAAACACAAACAAATTCTGAATTACTTTTTAGTATAAGAAACATAAGTTATTTAAACCACTACGTATACCATGGCATCGAAGCTAATAAAATTTTGCATTATTAATCACCACATACTTCCTTTTCTAACCACAATCGAGATCGGCAAAGAAGGAAATCACCTTGGGCAGCTCAGCGGAGGGGGGGGGGACACATCCTCGAAGGGGGAAAACTGCTCCTGAAGTGCCATGGGGGCTGTAACCTCAAACGGGGCGTTGACCATCTCAGTATCTGGGGTCGCCTCGGTAGTTGCCTCCATCTTCTTGGAGCTCTCTGTCTCATGGGGATCAGCCTCCCACGTCTGCTCCAATATCGGTAGATCTTTGACTGGTTCTCCTTGGTCCATCATGAAAATGATGAATACTAGGAGACCACTGAAAGGAAAACACAATCGCAATGACAATGAAACAAAAAAGAGAGTGAGGATCGGTTACTGCTTTACAAAAGTCCTTTTTTTCCTCTAAACGAAAATATACCAACATCACGGATCCGCTTACCTTCCCTTCGTTCGGAGAGAAGAACAGTGGCAGATGCAAGTGTTGCATTTCTTGAAGACGGTGAGGGAGAAGGGGATTCAGCGAAGAGTAAAATGATGGTTGGTTCGTCCGTCAAACTTAGACTGCAGGGAGGTGGGGATTTGTGATACGACGGTTTGTTACTGCCACGCTACGACCGGGGTGACTCTCCGCCTACATACTGCCTTCTAATTTGGTGGATGGCATTTGGGCCCACGCGCTGCATGGCCCGAATGTCGGTGAACAAAAGTATAACGACATTCAGTAGAGGGAGCCAGAAGCGGTAGAGTGTCTCCACTGTACTAGTAGTAATTGTTTTTCTGGGTAGTTGTAGAGTTTATCCATTGTACTAGTAGTAATTGTTTCTCGGGTCCCAAGACAAAACAGCCCATCCACACTAGTAAATAGTAAAATCAATTCAAAAACCCATATATTTACTGAATGATATGCGCTACCCACACCCAGCACACCGCCCCCCTCCCCAAAAAAACCTGGGTGCTCTTCTTCTTCCTTGATCCTACAGAAAACCCTAGCTCCCCTTCTTCCTCACTCCTACAGAAAACCCCCAGCTCCCCTTCGTCTTCGCTCGCACTACAACTAGGCTCGTCATTCGTTACTCTGCTCAAATCCGTGAGCGCGACGCGACGCCCTCGAGGAAAATGGAGTCGGCTGACCCCAGCGCCAAGAAGATGAGGCTCCCGCCAGCGGCGACGCCTGTTGTAGATCCCGCACCCGACAGCGCGGGGAGAAGCGGCGACCCCACCCCCACCGGATCCCAGGAACCCGTAGAATCCCGGGTGGACCGCATCAGCGATCTCCCGGGCGCCATCCTTGGGGAGATCATCTCGCTTCTCCCCACCAAGGATTGCTGCGCACCCAAATCCTCTCAATTCGGTGGTGCCCTCTATGGCGCGCCGTTCCCCTTAATCACGACTCTCGTCAGCTATCTCTCTTCAATGATTTTGAAATCCCCAGAGCCATCATCTCCGCCCACCAGGGCTCCGTTCAAAGCCTCTGCATCCCGTCATGCTACCGGAGCAAGCATACCATGCCCTGCATGGTGGACGCCTGGCTGGAATCCCCTAAATTCATAGAACTACAACTGCTTGAGTTCTACTATTCCCCTGGAAATCACATACCACATACCGAACGCCATGAACTTGTGCCCTCAGCACCAATGTCCGTCTCGGGGTTTTCGTCCTCTCTCCACACCACCACCTTTGCGCAGTGCTACCTACCAGACAATCTGGTACTAAACCTTCGACTCCCATTTCTCAAGAAAATTTCACTTGTGCGGGTTAGTATATCGGAGGCCTCATTGCACAGCATCATCCACTCCAGTTACCCTGCGCTGGAGTGCTTGGTGCTTGTTTTCACAGTTAGAATCGGTTGTATCCAAATAAAGTCGCCTAACCTTGTAAGAATTGGAATTTCTTTTGACGGAAGGCAGCTCATCATCCAAGATGCCCCTTCACTTCAAAGGTTGATCCTTGATTCTAGTTATTCACTGTTGCAAATAACCGTCCTCTCTGCACCTAAACTGGAGACCTTGGGTGTAATACATGATCTCTGTGCTCATTTCAATATGGTGTTTGGCTCCACAGTTCTTCAGGTACTTTATATTATCATCTACACTTGTAACCATAAATTGCATTTTAAATTTCTGCGCATAATTTATATATCATCTTGGAGTACACATTTTGTACTAATATTATGTTGTATGCTCAATGAAGAGTTTCTCCATTGATGGCCTATCAATGGTGCTGGATTCTGTCAAGATCTTATATATCCAAATGAATAGTTTTGATCTGAACAAGATTATTGGCTTGCTGCAATGCTTTCCATGTCTGGAGAAGTTGTATATAAAGGTGATAGTTTCACGCACATTGGAAGCCCGCATATAGTGTACTAGAATTAACCGTTCAGCTGTTGCTCTTTCGACACTCTTCTTTTAGACCTTAACTGTTTTCAATCTTCATGTCTATTTAGGCAACAGGACGGGGTAAGAAAGTTATAACCAATCGGTGGATTCGTAAGCATCGGGATTTTCTCACTTCTCATGAGATTCGATTGAAGACAATAACGCTAGAACGATATGTAGCCAACCGTGCAAACACAAGATTTGTCACATTCTTCCTGCTGAATGCGAGGTTACTATTGTCCATCAGGCTTAAGTTTATCAGCAGCATGGTTTTGACGGATGGGTATGTCGAAGAGAAAAAAAGGAGTTTCAGGTGGGCAAAAGAGCTTCTGAACGTGCCGGGCTTCTATTTACAACATATTGTGGTCATAATCCAGTAAATTATACGACCCAGGATGTTCATTCTATGGACCTGACCGATGCATTTGACTATGACTGCCGAAAATAGTGCTGGAATTAGATGTTGTTGCCCTTTTCAATCTAGCTTTTTTGTAAACCTGATGAACAATTAACCCTCGTGCTTTTGTACAGTTTGTAAGCTGGAGTTAGATGTTCCTGCCCTTTTCAACTCGGCTGTGACTGTCATATTTTCTTTGAAACAAGGCAAATGGCTTGCCATTCGTTTAATTTAGAGTGAAATATTGTAACAAATCCAAACCATGGGAAATAACATCACTCTCGCCGGCTGCTTGAGCTCACTGTGCATTACAGAAGCCAAGTGATTAGCCCCCACCAGCACCCACAAACTTATTTCGAACTAGCACATCAAATGGGCTCTAAATTTTCATAGGAAAGGCTGGACATCTGGGGCTCACGCCATTGTCAACGTAGTCAATAAACGAGAGAATTACACTACGAGCGGCTGACACCAGGGACCCAGCAAGTCACGCAGTTTTTTTTGAGGAACAAGCAGTTGTTATTTATACTAGTTTTAGCGACGGATCAGGGTAACAACGGGGCTGTGCGGGGGCTGTGGCCCGTCTAGCCAGGGTTTTATTTATGTTTACCACATCATGAGCCCAGTTGTGTTTTTTTCTTGCTGAAAATGGCTAGCCCAGTTCTATTTTTTTAAAAGAAATACCCAAACAAGGCCTACTTGCTTTATCGGCCCTGCTGGGCTGCAAATCTTTCAAGACGAGGAGAGTTTCATTCGGTTTGCCCAGAAATGGGATGTACATTTTTAAAACACATCAAACCGGGAATTAGTTTCAATTTTTTTCATTACAAGATCTTAAATTCCATTGATTTTTATGCGTGGACAATTATTTGGATTTTATATTTATATAAATTATTTTTCAAAATAGTTTGAATGTGAATCGATATTTCTGGATTAAAAACAGTTGACCGCACCGAAATATGCAAAATTTCGTATACTTTTTAACCGTGGCCACAATATGGGGTGTGATGCTAACAAAAAGAAAATGGGCTCCAAAAAAATACTTAAGAATTAGCAAATGGGCTGTACATTATTAGAAATAATGGCAGATGGGTTGTATGCTGTTTTCCATAGATTTGAGGCTGACTTGTGCGCCTACTACAGGTTGACGCGTATGCTTTCATAAAAAAAAGGTTGACGCACACGCAACGCCCTGTCAACTTAGTCAACACACGAGAGAAGTGACTGTTGGATGTCCATCCAACGGCTGTCGTGCTTCTTCAATCTCTGCTCTTCATGCTCAAGCCGCTCAAACAAGCGCCGGCGGGACTACCTGCTCCCTCCTCCGCGCGGCCGGCTGTGCTGCCGCGCAGGCCTCACCGCCCGACCGTACTCCCATCGCTGGCCTAGCCATCCCTCTTCTCACCCACAACTACTGTTATTCTCCGGCGATGGCAGACGAACCAGTAAACCCTCGTATAGTCGTACTCCCCTCCGTGTGGGAAACAACTGTCGAGTATTCCCTGGCTCTGTGTCGTTCCCTTCCTAGGCCTCGCCGTCGTCCACCGCCCTGGTGCTCTCGGCGCGGCCTGGTCAACATGGTCAATGAACGACATCCATCGGAAGTGGACTGTACGTGGAGAGGCTGACAGCTGGGTCCACGGCCGCACGCAAGGAAATGCCTCCTTATTACGCACAAAATAATGATTCCTCCTCCTGACAGCTAGGACCCATAGGAAGGGCCTCTGTATTTCGTGAAAAAAATGTTCCCCCTGCTGACAGGCTATATCTTCGCACGCAAGGAAGTGCCTCCTTATTACGCCCAAAAAAATGAATACCCCCTGCTAGCTGGGACCCACAATATTGTTGGGCTGACTTGTGGGCCTACTAAGTTGACAGGGACGGAGAGCTTTGTCAACTTAGTCAATACTCCAGTAACCGTATGATGTCCATCCAACGGCCATAGTGCTTCTTCAACCTCTGGTCTTCTTGCTCCAGCCGCCCTAAGCAGCGCCAGTCGTGTCGCCTGCTGCTGCCTCCCATGGCCGGCTATGCTACCGCGGATGCCTCACCGCCCCCATACTACTCCCACCACTGGCCAGGCCATCCCTCCACTCACCCACACGCCCTGTTATTCCACGGCGACGGCAGCCTCACACCGCAGCCGAACCAGTGAACGCTCGTACTCCTATCGGCGTGGACATCCACTGCCGCGTCTTGCACGGCTCTGCATTGTCCCCTTCCTAGGCCTCGTCGTCGTCCACCACCATGGTGCTCTTGGCGCGGCGTGGTCAATGTGGTCAATGACCGACTTCCATCGAAAGAGTACTGTACATGGAGAGGCTGACAGCCGGGTCCACGACAGCCGCAAGGAAGTGCCTCCTTATTACGCGGAAAATAATTATTCCTCCACCTGACAGCGGGGACCCACCAGACGGGCCACCATTATTTTGCGAAAAAATTGTTTCCCCCTGACTGCTGGGACCCACCGGACGGGCCACCGTATTTCACGAAAAAACGTTCCCCTCGCTGTCAGCTCGGACCCACCGGAAGTGCCTCCTTATTACGCACAAAAAAAATGAATAGTCCCCCGGCTAGCTGGGACCCACCTTGCTGGGAGGCTGACTTGTGGGCCTAGTAAGTTGACGGGGACGAAGGGTTTGTCAACTTAGTCAATATGAACGATTCTAGCTCCAGTGACCGTACGATGTCCATCCAACGGCCGTAGTGCTTCTTCAACCTCTGGTCTTCTTGCTCCAGCCGCCCAAAGCAGCGCCGGTCGTGCCGCATGCTCCTGCCTCCCGTGGCCGGCTGTGCTGCCGCAGAGGCCTCACCGCCCCCTACTATTCCCACCGCCGGCCAGGCCCTGCGGCGACGGCAGCCTCACACCGCAGCCGAACCAGTGAACCCTCATAGTCCTCTCCGCGCGGGCTTCCACTGCCGCGTCATCCCCTTCCTAGGCCTCGCCGTCCTCCACCGCCGTGGTGCTCTTCGCGTGGCGTGGTAAAGGAACGACTTCCATCGGAAGAGTACTGTACGTGGAGAGGCTGACAGCTGGGTCCACAGCCACAGCCCAGTTTTTTTGTGATTTGCCAAGTAAGTCGCTTTGTCAGGCCTGTTGGGCTGCAAATCTTTCAAGACGAGGAGAGCTTTCATTCGGCTGGCTGAGAAAATGGCCCATCAGTAATGAGAAATGGGTTGTACATTTTTAAAACACATCAAACCGGCAATTAGTTTCAAATATCTTTTTTTCATTTCAAGATTTTAAATGACATTAATTTTTATGTGTGGAGAATTTGTTGGATTTTATATTGATATACATTTATTTTTAAAATCAGTTTGAATGTGAGTCGAAATTTCGGGATTAAAAACAGTTCGGACCGCACCAAAATATGCAAAATTTCGTATATTTTTTAACCGTTGCCACAATATGGGTTGTAATGCTAACGAAAAGAATATGGGCTCCAAAGAAAACCTTAAGAATTAGCAAATGGGTTGTAAATTATTAGAAATAATAGCAGATGGGATGTATGTCGTTTTCCACAGAATTGAGGCTTTCCTAAAAAAAGGTTGACGCACAAGCACTGAAAGTTGGATGTCCATCCAACGGCCGTCGTGCTTCTTCAATCTCTGCTCTTTCTCCTCCAGCCGCTCAAACAAGCGCCGGCGAGACTGCCTGCTCCCTCCTCCACGCGGCCCGCTGTGCTGCCGCAAAGGCCTCACCGCCCGACCGTACTCCCATCGCTGGCCTAGCCATCCCTCTACTCACCCACACCTGTTGTTATTCTCTGGTGACGGCAGACGAACCAGTAAACCCTCGTACAGTCATACTCCCCTCCGCATGGGAAACAACTGTCGAGTCTTCCCTGCCTCCGTGTCGTCCCCTTCCTAGGCCTCGCCGTCGTCCACCGCCCTGGTCCTCTCGGCACGGCGTGGTCAATGTGGTCAAGGAATGACTTCCATCGGACGTGGACTGTACGTGGAGAGGCTGACAGCTGGGTCCACGACGGCAGCAAGGAAGTGCCTCCTTATTACGCGGAAAATAATGATTCCTCCACCTGACAGCAGGGACCCACCGGACGGGCCACCGTATTTTGCGAAAAAACGTTTCCCCCTGACTGCTGGGACCCACCAGCTACACCTTCGCACGCAAGGAAGTGCGACCGGGCAAAAAAAAGATTCGCCCCCCTAACTGCTGGGACCCACCAGCTACATCTTCGCACGCAAGGAAGTGCGTCCGGGCAAAAAAAACAAATTGATTCGCCCCCCTGACTGCTGGGACCCACCAGCTACATCTTCGCACGCAAGGAAGTGCGTCCAGGAAAAAAATGATTCGCCCCCTGACTGCTGGGACCCACCAGCTACATCTTCGCAGGCAAGGAAGTGCCTGACAGTCGGGACCCACCTGGTCGAAACATACGTAGTGTTGACATTCTGGTCGCGAACGTGTACGTACATACTGGTCGATGTAGAGGCGCGCACGTGTCGTAGTAGAGGCGCACACGTGTCGTAGTAGAGGCGCGCAGTAGCATGTACACATACGTACAGCGGCCAGGGTGCAGGAAAGAAAATACGGCCACATTTGTGTACATACGGGCGGGGTCTCGAACGCCTACTCGCGCATATGTACGGCGAGGGGTCGTGTACATGGCTGGGTCGGAAAGGAGAAACAGCGCCGTCGTCGTGTTCATGGGTTGGAACGGAATGCGTGGTTGTGTTCATCGGGAGGGCTTGGACGGAAGAGGCGATGGAAACGAGGCCTAGCGTACTTCACAACGGAGGAAACGGACCTCCTATGGTCGAAATGGGGGTCCTGTTGATCGGGATGGGTGTGGCGTACCGCAAAACGGAGGAAACGGACCTCCTACGGTCGAAACGGGGGTCCTGTTGATCGAGAGGGGTGTGGCGTACCGCAATATGGAGGAAACGGACTTGTGTTGGAGCGCTACGGTCAAAACGGGGGTCCTGTTCATCGGGAGGGGTGTGGCGTACCGCAAAACGGGACTCCACAGGATACTGTTCATCTCCACCGTCGACCCCTCCAGCCTCCACGAGCTACTGTTCATCCACCGTCGACCTCCTCCAGCCTCCACGGGCTCCTGTTCATCCAGCCTCCACCGCGCGCTACTCCATCGGCTACTATTCAACCACCCCTCCACCGTCTACTGTTCATCCAGCCCTCCACACCACGGGGTCCTGTTCAACCACCCCTCCACGGGCACCCCTCCACCGTCTACTGTTCATCCTGCCCTCCACACCACGGGGTCCTGTTCATCCACCCCTCCACGGGCACCCCTCCACCGTCTACTGTTCATCCAGCCCTCCACCACACTACGGGGTCCTGTTCATCCAGAGGCAACGCCACCGCTCACTGTTCATCCAACCCCCCCCCCCCCCCCGCAACGCTCACTGTTCATCCCATCGATCGGCTTCAGTTAGCAGCAGTAGCCAAGGAATCGCTCGATCGGGTTCAGTTAACAGCCATCGATCGATCGCTCGGGTTCAGTAACGCATAGCCTGCAGTGCAATCGCTCGGGTTCAGTTAGAGCCCAACGCCTCGCTCGGGTTCAGTTAGAGCCAACGCCTCGCACACACGCGCGTACGTGTACGAGAGAAACGCGCATCGCTCGGCCCCTGACCTCCCACCGTAACCGCGAACTCCCCGAATTTTTCCTCCCCCTCGCTTCTACCACGGTTTTTTCCGTCATGGACGTCCCAAAGAATGTCATGCAGCTGCGTCTCCGGCCCTCCCAGGACGAAAAGCCCATTTTCTGTCATGATTTTTTGTCATAGAAGTAGGAGCCCACCACATCTATGATGATACCGGGTTTTGTCACAATTATCGTCATAGAAGTGTCATATGTATGACAGAAAATTTTTTCGTTCGGCCCAAAATGTCACGGATGTGTCTTTTTTTTGTAGTGACTTGTTTGTACACTCAAAGGACTTGTCGCCTCGGCCGCCGCATGTGAAGCATTTGAAGGAACTAGTCTTGACGGTCTCATCATTTGGGGTAGATGATGATGAAGCTTTCGGCTTGAAGTTGCTTGTAGTAGGAGGATGACTTTTGGTAGTTGAAGATGGTGGAGTCGTTGAATCTTGGGTGTTGGAGAAGCCCTATGACTTGGATGAGAACTTGGCATACTTGAGGTCATCTTGCATTTGACGTTCCGCTTTAGTAGGTTGATGCACTAGCTTTATGAGGTTCGAGTATGGTTGGAAGTCCGCGATCTTCTTGATAGGATGATTGAGTCCATTCAAGAAACGTGCCATAATTTGCTCATCATCTTCCGTGACATTGGCTCGTATCATTGCAATCTCCATCTCCTTGTAGTACTCTTCAACGCTCTTGGTTCCTTGCTTGAGTAGTTGGAGTTTCTTGAAGAGATCACGGTTGTAGTAGGTACGCATGAAGTGTGATCTCATGACATCCTTCATTTGCGCCCAAGTAGTGATGTGTGGTTCACCTCTTGCCTCACGGCGCTCAATGACTTGTTCCCACCAAATGAGGACATAGTCTTGGAACTCAAGGGATGCCATCACGATCTTCTTCTCTTCGTCATAGTTGTGCAAACAGAAGATTTTGTCAACCTTCAATTCCCATGATAGGTACTCTTCGGGATCATTGCTTCCGGAAAATTTGGGCATGGTGAACTTTAGCTTGCTGTAGCGTTGCTCTTCATTGTGTTGGGGTCGAGGATGATGATTCCCATGTTTTTGAGGATTGGAAAACTCATGTTGCTCTTGGTGAGGAGGGTTGTCAACCTCGTGTTGCTACTGTCGTGGAGGATTTCCATTGTCTTCATGCTCTTGGTGAACTTGGGGTTCTTGTGGAGCTTGTGGAGGGGCTTGTCGAGCTCGAGGACGAACTTGAGGAACTTGAAGATGTGCACGTGATTGGTAAATCCTCACTTGAACTTCTTCACGAAGTGCTTCTTGTTCACGAGCTTGTCGGCCTCGGTTGGATATGGCTCGACTTGAATCTCAGAGGGCTTGTTGCGCCTCAAGAGCTTGAGCATCTCGCAATTGTTGCTCTTGACGTTGTGCCTTGGCATCTTGTGCATCTTGTGTAGGTGTGCTCGCTCTTCCTCTTCTCGTTGGTGTTGTCATTGCCGTTCTCGTGCTTGCGCAAAGGTAGCTTGGTTTTGACGGTGTCGGTGCTCTTGAGAGTCGTTGTCGCGTAGAGGATTGAGGCTTGCTTGACGATCATTGTGCGCGGCATGTCGAAGAGTGTTCGATGTCGGTGTACTTGAGTCGGAGAGAGTGAAGTTGGAGTGTCGACTTGAACGACTCCTTCTTGATGAGGACCAAGTGGAAGAAGAGCGGTTGAGCAACAAAGCATGAATCTTGTCCATTCTTGCATCATTCTATTGCTTGTGATCGTCGAGCTTGTGGTCAAAGTAGTCTCTTGTATGTTGCTCGGAGAGTCGCAAGTCGGTGGAGAGGTTGTCGATGCATTCACTTATTGCTTGTTGCTCTTGATGCAAAGCACGTTGCGCACCAAAGAGGTGGCTCTTTGTGACGTAGGAGCTCATGTCATGGTCTTGCTCGAGAAAGAGTGGGTTGGTAGAAGTACTTGGCCTATCCATCATTCCAAGGAAAATATGTGAGTGGTAGAAAGAGAAGAACGTATACCAAATGTACCTTGACGAAAGTTAAAGGTGGATCAAAGATCACTCCAATGTGGAACAAGGAAATATCACAATTGGTACCAATTCTTGTCGGTTTCTCACACCTACACAAGTAAAAGCTTATGGTGGAGCTTGGTTAGGATGGTGGCAGAAAATTTGATCAATTGTTAGTGAGCTTCAATAATGTTGGAAGAGATTCGCAAGTTTGCAATGCAACAAGTAGACCAAGCAAAATAAGGTACACGGAAACACACACGCAAAGAGATAAGTGGGGTCACGCAACCAGGGATGAGCCAAAATGTGGAGTCCACGAAAATGCTCTTGTTGCACAACACTAGAGAGACGCTAGCACGATTGCATAATAGGCGGATATGAAGACTTGTGGACAACCTACTAAGCAAAAATGCAACAACTTCTATCCCAAGTATGCTCTATGTATGGTGTTCCGATGGTATGATCCAAGATGATCTAGTATGACAATCTTAATGTTGTATGATGCTATGGTTCTTGCTTAAAATCTCTTTGCTTACCTTCCCCACTTGCTTAAAATCTTGTTTGGCTCTTTGTTGTTTGAGTTCTTTTCTCACGCAATGCTTCACGAACCAAGATAACACTTGTGTATGTGATGACAACCTTGTGAGACAAGAGATGATACCAAGATATGCACTGATGATATGTATGTATGCTATGGGAAGTATGATCACTAATGTGCACAAGTCACGTTGCCGGCAATACTCAAAGGCTAGTCTCGATGGGTAAGCGACGCAAAAGAGTAAGGCTATGATGGCTATCAATGTAATGGCAAGAATGATGTATCACTATACCAAGATGAGTTTATCGCTTCTTGCTTATGGTATGGTTTCAAAATGGTGGCACAAATACCAAGATGATATAGCCGAGATGGTCATTGTTGATGACGCATCCATGGCGAAGATGAGAGGCGGTGATGTTGATGTCAAACCGTACCTAAATAGCCGAAACACAATAGGACACGGAACCGTGAAAGTGCGTTATATCGAATAGAGGGGGGGTGAATAGGCGATTTTCACGAAAGTCTTCAAAACGTGGAAGTTATGAAGACAAACGATAGAAATAAACCTATTACCATGCAACGGAAGGTAGACTACACTAGGCAAGCCATAGTCAAGTATTCAATGAAGTGAAAGCACAATGACTTAATAGCAGCAATGTAGTAAGGATCAGGTAGGAAGATATTATGAAGCCATACAGAACATGCAGTCACTGAGTGAAGACAAAAGATAGTGCAAACATACAATGACTTCAAAAGGAGCAACAATAAGTAAAGGGAAGGGAAGATGAAACCAGTGACTCATTGAAGACAATGATTTGTTGGACCAGTTCCAGTTGTTGTGACAACTATACGTCTGGCTGGGGCGGCTAGGTATTTAAACCTTAGGACACACAGTCCCGGACACCCAGTCCTGAACACGTAGCTCAGGACACCCAGTCCTCACCGTAATCCCCTTGAGCTAAGGTCACACAGACCTCGCCCAATCACTCTGGTAAGTCTTCAAGGTAGACTCCCCAACCTTCACAGACTTCGTTCACCAGCAATCCACAATGTCTCTTGGATGCTCAGAACGCGACGCCTAACCGGCTGGAGGATGCACAGTCCTCAAGTGTAATAAGTCTTCAGATCACATAGACAAGAAGACTTAAGTGATGCCCAATTCTCTCTGGCTCTGGGTGGTTAGGGCTTTATCCTTGCAAGGAATTTTCTCTCAAAGGCTTCGAGGTGGGTTGCTCTCAAACGACAAAAGCCGTACTCTCAATCTGAGCAGCCAACCGTTTATGGTTGTGGGGGGTGGGCTATTTATAGCCACTTGGCAACCCGACCTGATTTGTCCGAAATGACCCTGGGTCACTAAGGAACTGACACGTGTTCCAACAGTCAGATTTCAAACTCACACGGCAACTTTACCTGGGCTACAAGTAAAGCTGACTTGTCCAACTCTGGACAAGATTCGCTCTCATAGTCTTCACTCGAAGACATAGGTTTTTTGGTTAGGCATCACTTCAGTCATTCTGACTGGTTCTCTTGGACCCCACTTAACAGTACGGTGGTTCCTATGACTCAACACAAAAGAAAAAGAACTACGAAAGATCTAAGTCTTCGAGCTCCATAGGCTTCATGTGGTGTCTTCTCTTGTCATAGTCTTCAATGTGAACATCTTCATATACCACCTTTGACTTCAATGTCTTCATACATTTTTAGGGGTCATCTCTGGTAGGAAAACCGAATCAATGAGGGACTTCTACCTGTGTTATGCTGCAATTCTCACAAACACATTAGTCCCTCAACTAGGTTTGTTGTCAATACTCCAAAACCAACTAGGGGTGGCACTAGATGCACTTACAAACCGCAACTCAAATCTCAAGACAAAATGGGACAAAATTGTCGGTGTTGGTGGTGGTAAACGATGGTGGTGTATGTGGTATATGGCGGTGCTATGCAGAAGTGGTGGTGGTATGCGGAAGTGTATGCGAGCACCAGAACAAAATCTGGTGAAATATGGACGGAAAATGGGGCGGTGGATGGAGATGTTGCTGCCAGGGAACGGATGTCCGGGCTATCGGGCTAGACGCCCGGGCTCTGGATCCATGGACGAACTCAGAGATTTTCGCATGGAGAGGTCAAATCCGGGCAAAATTTGGAGAAATTTGTGGATGGAAATTGGGGAAAAGTGGATGGAAAGCTAGATCTACCTGGAACACACGAAATTCACGGATCAAATCCAACAAAACTTTATCACACCAATTAATCACAAAAAAAATTGGGGCTATTTTTGTGGGTAAATTTTCGAATTAGGGACAAAATCAACAAAAACAAGGCTAGAAACACTACGGGGAGGCTCTGAAATCGTGATCAACGTGGCCCTATATGGCAGATCTTTCATGAAAGGAGCGGAACCCGCAAAGAACACGAGGGGAAACATGCGGGGAAATCACAAAGGGGAACACAAGAGAAACACTCAAACCAACAAGTATGATCACACATGTGCTAGATCCTTGAGTACATAAGATATCACACGATCAACAGTCAAAAAAGGACGATGCAAAGGTAGCCGGTCCTTCTCCGTGAGGAGGTCTTGATGGAGCCGCCCAAAGGGGGGGTCTTGAATCCAAAGGGATCTTCTCCGAAGAGGGGCCGTGGTCTGTCTCGTGGAGTAGATCCGATGTGGATGAGCAAAGCTCTATCTCTAATGAGCTACTACTTTTGCTAACCCTAAAAGGTAGGAGAAGAGTATACATAGTCTAGGTGGGCGAAGGGGTACACGGGCCTTTGGCCCTTACACTATGCACAGACAGGGGAGGCCGAATATCCGGGCGTCGGGCCGGATGTCCGGGCTTCCATGAGGGGCCGGATGTCTTGGCTGGGGTGGCCAGATGTCCGGGCTGGAGGCGCTGGCCTTGCTGCTCTCTGGATAGGTGGTGTCCGGATATCCGGTGTGAGGTTGGATTTCTGGGCCGGGTCGGATGTCCGGGCTGGGCCGGATGTCCGGGGCCTGTAGATGCTCGGTGGCTAGGATGCTGCTGTAGTTGATGTCTCCAGCAAGCGGATGTCCGCGCTCGGGGCCGGATGTCCGGGTCCTGGAGCTGCCTTCTTCTCCTTTCGGTGTTCCTCTTCATCCGTTGACTTGGTGGCTTGACCGTCTTCACATGCATCTTCGGGAGGGTCCTCTTGGTACGTAATCATGCCCAACATCTCGGACTTAGGTAGTAGCCATGACTTGAGGGGATCATATGCAATATCACTAAGGAGAGAAGTCACCTCGGTCTCGAGAGCTCTAGCTCTAGCTCGAGCCATAGGTCCTCTTGGCACTTCATCAGACAATGGTAGGTCCATGGGGATGATCGTAGGATGGTCCGCATCAACTTTTAATCGAGCAAGACGACGACATGTATTCCTACGTCACAAAGAGCCACCTCTTTGGAGCACAACGTGCATTGCATCAAGAGCAACAAGCAATGAGTGAACGCATCGACAACCTCTCCACCGAATTGCGACTCCCCGAGAAACATACAAGAGACTATTTCGACAACAAGCTCGACGACCAAAAGCAAGAGAATGACGCAAGAATGGACAAGATTCATGCTTTGTTGCTCAACTGCTCTTCTTCCACTTCGACCTCATCAAGACGGAGCCGCTCAAGTTGACACTCCGATTACACCATATCCAGCTCAAGTACACCGACATCGAACACTCTTCGTTGTGCCGCGTGTCAAGATCGTCGCACAAACCGCAATCCTCTACACGACAACGACTCTCAACAGCAAGCTCGTGCACAAGAACATCGACATCATCAGAACTAAGCTACTCTCGAGCAAGCACAAGAATGGCAATGACAACGCCAACGAGAATAGGAAGAGCGAGCACACCTACACTAAGATGCACAAGATGCCGAGGCACAATGCAAAGAACAACAACTACGTGAAGCTCAAGCACTTGAGGCGCAATGTCGTGGAATTATCACGGCAGATGTCCTAGTGTGAGGACTTAGTCGTGAGGCCAACACATCTATGTAGTAGCTTGAAGGGGTTGGTCGGAGTCGAGAGACGTAAGGTTTCACCCAGGTTCGGCCCCTCACGGTGGAGGTAAAAGCCTACATCCTGCTTCATTGATATTGATCATGGTGCTCACGATTACAAGGGTGCTCTATCTCGAGAGCTATTGACTTGTTTGTTTAAACCTAACCTGACAAACTTCTCCCTCTTAGGGTGCCCTGCCCCTCCTTATATATGTTGAAGGGGCGGCTTACATGACTAGTCTTATTAGGATTAAGATTACTCTATTACAAGTGGAGTCCTAGTCTTGCTTCCTTTGTAAGGGAATATTCCTAATGCTTTCATCTTAAGACGGCCTACCATAACGTAAGCCGGCCTTCCTTGAACCGCCTACTAGGCCTCCGGGTCTTGTCGCTCCTCTAACCCACTTACCAGGTCACCAATGAGTCACCTGGCTCGGCCGGGTCATCAGTGAGTGGAGAGATCCGGGCGGGTCACTTAGTGAGTCGCCAAGTCAGGGCGGGTCACCAGTGAGTCGCCAAGTCCGGTCGGGTCATACATCCGGCCGGGTCATACCACGGGGTATATCCCCGACATTAGCCCCCAGTTTAATTTGGATTTATCCATGTTAAACTGATCTTGCAAAATAAACACAAGAACAAACTTTACAGGTTGTGCTTCGGGTAAAAAAAAATTCTAAGCCGGCACCTGATCATCGTTAAGTCCTTGTCATTTCCTTGTTGATATCTACATGTCCATGATCTCATAACAAATCTCCCTTAGCAGATATGTTTCGACTTTGTCAATGTAAAAATTCCAGATACTTCTTTTGAGAAATCCGTGTCAATAGGCCAGCTTCAGAGTCAATTTGCTGACATTGGTCTCCTGTAGAGAAATATTGTAAGAAATAATCCACTTGAATCGTCTTCCAAAGCGCTGGCTTCAAAAATATTGGTCTTGAAATACTTATCTGACTTTCAGCCGGCTTGTAGAACTTGCCGGTTTATCATTGCCAAAATATCCGGTTTGTAAATATTGATAGCGGCGGGTCATAATTGTTGCCGACGCCGGGTCATAGTTATTGGTGACGCCGGGTCAATCTAGTTTACTCAAAACTGAGAATTTGGAGAATTTTATCCCTTATATCCATATTACATGTAGCCCCCAAGTCTTGAGCAGAAACAAAGTGATGACTTAAGACTTGCTTCAATATAAATATTGCCACTTTTAAGAAATCCATGTTGTTCATCTTAGTCACTAATAAAGACTAAATACTCCATATATGTAGCCCCCAAGTGTCGGTTGTCATGCTTGTCAGCAACCTGGGACTTGTAATTGCCTTATACTCATAAAAACTTCAAGAAGTGTAGCCCCGAAGGGCCTGGTCATTATGCAATAATGATCAGGGACTTTGTAAATATAATCATGTATATTTGAGCAGTGATGTGTAGCCCCCAAGGGCCAGGTCATTAAGGTAATACTGAGCTGGGACTTGATATATACTCCCATGAAAATAACATCTTATAATGTAGCCTCCATCGTAGGGCTTGAACCCACGTCCACAAGGTTAAGAGCTTTGTGCTTTATCAACTAAGCGATGGACCCTTCAATATAATGGATTTAACTTGTGTACCTTGACTTGTCAACATGAGCAATTAGTAGGCCCCAAGGGCCGGCTCATTATGATGTGATGAGTCGGGTCTTCAATAAGGCTAGTAAAAATGACTTTGCATTAGCCCCCAAGTGTCATGGTGCATGCTTGCAGCGACATGAGACATGCATATTTGATGTAATCTCAATTTGAATATTGTAGCCCCCAAGTGCCGGGTCGTAAGCCTGCATTGACTCGGGAATATTGCTTGCATCTGTAGAATAAATCATATCCATTGATAAATAATAGCCATTGCGCGAAAGCGACTTTGGAAATCCCAATCATAATACTCGTTATTGATAACCATAGCAAAAATCTAGCCATGTTGGATATTCAAGATTTGAATAATATAATCCGGTATGAAAACCTCAAGCATTCAATATCATAATGAAAATCCAGCTAAGTTTGGCTATTAAATATTTGAATACTTTATCTATAGAATTGGCTCATACTGTCGGCTTACATTGCCACATCCAATGATTATAAGCGCGGGATTCCAATGGCGCAATCCAAAATATACTGGCGTTTCAAACAAAGAAGGGGTTATCAAAGCTATGTTTTGTGAATCAGGGAGCCCCCAAGGGATGTATTTTGAACCATCAAGGCCGGATACCTATGTTTGTGTTGTACTATGCAACAGACTCTCTTTGGTCCCTTTAACCCGGGCATTAAGCCTCCAAGTAGGTCAGAGCTATGCTCATATGAAGTTATAATATTGTCTTGATAGCCGGATTACCAAGGTAATCAAAGCTATGCTCTTATGAAATTATAATACTGGCTTGATAGCCGGATTACCAAAGTAACCAGAGTTGTTCTCTTATAATATGGGCTTGATAGCCGGATTACCGAGGTAACCAGAGTTGTGCTCTTATGATATGGGCTTGATAGCCGGATTACCGACGTAAACAGAGCTGTGCTCTTATAATATGGGATTGATAGCCGGATTACTGAGGTAACCAGAGCTGTGCTCTTATGGTATGGGCTTGATAGGCAAATTACCAAAGTAACCAGAGTTGTGCTCTTATGATATGAGATATTGGCTTGATAGCCGGATCAAGAGGATAGTCATAGCTATGCTCAGTGAGCATGAAGCCCCCAAGTGACCAATGATATGATAAGCCAATAAGGCAGGATACCCATGTTTGAACCACGCATCATGGCAGCAAGTTCTCTTTGGTAACCTTTAATTTTTCCAGAAAACTCAAACTTTACGAGAAATGGATTCTTTTTGAACCGGAATTTTAATGCAGATATTGAGAGCTTCAAAGCTTTGTGTGAGACAGATTTCCCTTGAGCCGGATTTTGAACCGGAATCTTCATTTTGAGCCAGAAATTTTTTGACGGCCTTTAAATTTTCACCAATATGGCGGTAGCCTCCGGGACTGGGTTATCTTCCATCCAATGACTCGGAGTTCTTGAATCTGCTCAAACTGGCAACATTTACTGAGTCATGTCATCATAGCCCCCGAGTCTCAAGACGACTCGAGGAGTTGGCTTGAGATTCTTCATACTTGGCCCTAATATAAACCGGCATATAACTGAATAGCGGACCGCTGTCATATGTTGAAGGTGGAAGCAAGGTGGCGAGTCAATGATCTTCGCAACACTCATTGTATATCCTTGGCATTGATAACACAATGTGAATCCATGGAAACTTAAAGTCGACTGTGGCGGGTTGTGAATTGCCTCGTATGATTTGCGTCAATAATTCATCCTAGCTGGTTGTTGAAGAGACTTGCGTGCCCTATCCATTGAATCAGGTGGGCGAGTCGGCTATGGCATTATAATCTGGTGCGGACGGGTGATTCGGCAGTGGCATTGTAAGCCGGTGCGGACGAGAGAGTCGGCAGCAGCGTTGTAAGCTGGTGCGGACGTGTGAACCGGCCGCGAGGGCAGACGGGCGAGTCGTCCATGGCGTTGTGAGCCATGCGGACAGCGAGTCAATCGCGGGCGCGGTCCCAGCGAGTTGAGGTGGATCGAGCTGCATGGGCGGCGGCTTGCACATACCTATTCAATAGCAAGCAGGCGCAGACGTCAGTGCATGATGATGCTAACGCATACTCCATAGGCACAACATGGAACCACCATTATAATATATCATAGTCCTGCAAAAATATATTGCGAACCAGAATAATTGTTCTTTGGAAAAAAATATGTGTCAATAAAATAAACTTAGATGAATATCACATGTCTTATTCGGACGATGGATGATCATAACACAGGCGGTTCAGGTAGACCGGCCGGTGACTCCCGACGGCTCAACACCGCAGAGGCATAGATGATGTAGGCAATTTAAAAGTAACGTTGTAGGCTCAAACAATGGGTCAGCACGAGGGTGGCTCGACGTGCGATAAGAGTGATTCAACGCGGCCACTACAGTTCTGGTATGGAATCGACGGCGATTTGAAAAGAGCAGTGCTAGATAGACGATACTATCATTGCAATTGCCTAGTGTTCTTTGTTTTGTAATACTATTTCTGGCCTGTTGATTTTGTAAAGCGCTTCCTCCCAATTTGCTAGCAATGATTTAGCAGCTTGAAATTGTACAGTATTCTTAGTTCCGCGCAGACACTCCCATTGGGTCACTCCAGTACTTTGGTAATAGAAATAAGAAACACCAGCCATTGGATCCTTCATCTTGGCTCAATCAAGAGGTAGAAGTGACTTCCCTTCTTATCTTAGCATGAGTGACAGATTGTAGCATCAGTAAATCCCCTTTTAGTATTGTTGTTGAATTCCTTTTGATCCTTCTAGCATGCAAAGGATGTTTGCGTTGATCCTCAAATATACATCTTATATGATGTGACTGCAATATTGTGACTTGAGCTTGAAATTGGAACTGAATTTGTCAGTCATTTTCCTCTGAAGGCCATATACATAGCTTCTCAAGGAAGACTGGCCAGTCCTCACCAAGCTGTTGTTGAGGGTCTAGCTGCATGGTTACACCAAAATCTCTGTCCTAAATCAAATGTTAACTTTTGTTGTTTAGTTGTAGCATCTAACTGCTTCTGAAATTGATTCGGTAATTAAATACCACTAATTTTCTTTCCATGGGCACGCTGTTTGTACGACGCCCCTTTTCTTGTATCTCTTCAAACATCAGCTCCTTTTATAACAGACGATCTAATCAGGTTCTTCATGTACGAGTCCAAACCATTATTCAGAAATTCAGCACAATCAATTGCGACACCTCCCAGACCCAGTGTTTCTGCTGTGTTCTCTATGCACTTATGTCGAAACAATATGTTCAACTGCTGACGAGGCACTCCTGGGAAAGCAGAGGAGAATCACGGCCGCGTAGGGGCGAGGCGGTGCAGCAGCAAGCGTGGAGCCGGCTCGCGGGCGTGCACGCTGTTGAAAAAATGAGCAATTTACCAAATGATTTTATTAACAGAAATACTAGATAAAGCATGACTAATATAGTAGAAATAAAACAAGTCATGCGTTCTGACAAAGAGAAGGTAAATAACTTCTGCATATATGAACCGTAGCCTATCATATCTAAAGCAGACAGTATAGCAAGTAGCATATATGAAGTAGAACCTATCATGTGTAGGACAAGGACTAGAACAAGGAACTGCGGCAGAACCTTTAACAGGAAAGACAAGAACATGTACGGGACAGCAGCAGCAGAAGCACTGGACTTGGGGTCGGTGTCCTCGCCTGCCATGTCGTCGAGGAGGTCGTGCATGTCGGGGAAGAAGTCGTCGTCGGGGAAGTAGTCGTCGCTGACCGGATCATCCGTGATGAAGCAGCCAGTAGTCACGCTGAGCGCTCCCCAAAAACCTTATCACCCTTCTCCCGTACAGGACTCAAAAGGTGCGGTTTCGGAGGCCTACTGTCCCGACCTGCGGTGCACGCCGCAAGACGGGATGGGGAAGAACGTAGCAGCAGCGCAGTGGTTGGAAGTTTGTGGCGAGAGGAAGAGGAGCTTATGTTGTGTGTCTCTGGAGAGGAGTGACCTCTCTTATATAGGCACAGGAGAAGGACGCGAAGAGGCTATGACAGGAGGTGAAGCAACGAAGGGAGATGAAGCGAACAGGCAGCGGCCGAAGAGGCGCGCCGTTCGAATTCAGTGTCCACTACAGAAAATGTTTCAACTCCCACATGACCTTTCGTATACCCGTCGTGCGTGAAAAAAATTAAGATATCGGCTAGGCTCATTCCCGCAACCCGTGGCGCGTCGTGACGAGGCGGGCGGTGGAGGAGGAGCGCGCGTGGATTACCCTCTTGTTCTCATGCTCGTACAAGTGGGGAAAGAACCTCCCTTATAAGGAGGTCCAACACCCACTAAACTAGCAATGTGGGACTAAACTTTAGTAGTATCCCTTGCCTTGCACAAATGGGCTAAGTGGGCCTCTAGGATTTATTAGGAATTTCTGAAATAGTTATTGGGCTGCCCAAAATAGACTAAATTCCAGCAATCCCCCACCAGATCCCAGAGGCACACAGAAATTTTCCTTTGGTTCGAAAACACTGTTTTATATACCGGTACTGCAGTGGAGACTGTTAAGTTGAACTTCCACCTAGAACTCTATGCTACACTAGTAAGCAACTTGAACAGTGGACTGGGCCTTGAACTGCAAGTTTTCTGCGAATCTAGCTTCACATAAAGCCTTGACCGATACGTGGCTACCGTGGATCTTCCCCGCGGGTGGAGCTTATGCGTCATACTCCATGACCTTTCATGAGTTTACTAGAGAGAACCCTACTCTCATAGATTGACATGTTTGACAATCAGACTCATATAGGTGTGTTCTTCAAAAGATGTTCTGCAGGATAACATCTCTGCTTAAATAAGCCACTTAGAACACATTAAGATATACATCAACCTGCCATGCAGATTAGGAGAGTATTGCATCTTCATGGAGTGGTATTGTGAATAGTAAGGATACTCTCCTCTCAGTTAACCAACAACTTGTCTTCCACATCTAATTCACGGGATCTCCGATCACAAAGCACAGGTTACAACTGTGAACAACTCATATTGTGGGTCTCATACCCATCTTCCTCGATGCATTATCTATCACATTACGTGATAGACCCTTGGTAAAAGGATCTGCCAGATTTTTAGATGTTTGAATATAATCCAACGCAATAACTCCGGAGTTTTTCATTTTCCTGACAGACTTTAACCTTCTCTGAACGTGTCTTGATGACTTCATGTTATCCTTTGAGCTGCTCACTTTCGTGATCACAATTTGATTGTCTCAGTTCATAAGGACACCCGATACAGGTTTCTCAACAACCGGCAAGTCATTCAAGAGCCGACGAAGCCGATCTGCTTCAACCATAGCTGTATCTAGTGCTGTGAGTTCTTCTTCCATTGTTGACCTCGTTAAGATGGTCTGCTTGCAAGACTTCCAAGAAATAGCACCACCTCCATGACTGAATACATAACCGCTCGTGGCCTTTATCTCATCAGCATCTGAGATCCAGTTTGAGTCACTATACCCTTCAAGCACCTTTGGATGCCCGGTGTAGTCAATTCCATAATTTGCAGTGCCTTTCAAATAACGCAAAACCCTGTCTAGAGCTTTCCAATGCACATCTCCTGGTTTTGAAACAAACCGACTCGGTTTGCTAACAGCAAAAGAGATGCCAGGTCTTGTAGCACTGGCTAAGTACATAAGTGAGCCAATAATCTGAGAATACTTCAATTGGTCTCTAGCAATTCTTCGATTCTTTCTAAGCAACACACTAGCATCATATGGTGTTGGAGAGGGCTTGCAGTCACTATAGCCAAAGCAACTCAAGATCTTTTCCACATAGTGAGATTGAAGCAATGTAATCCCACCATCATCGTCTCTCAACAACTTGATGTTCAGAATGACATCAGCCACTCCTAAATCCTTCATCTCAAAACAACGAGATAGGAAATCCTTGACCTCCTTAATAACATTCAGATTGGTTCCGAAAATCAGTATGTCATCAACATACAAGCACAGGATAACTCCCTCGCCCCCACCATGGCGATAGTACACACATTTGTCAGCTTCGTTCACAACAAAGCCTGCAGCTGTTAAAGTTCTTTCAAACTTCTCATGCCACTGTTTGGGTGCTTGCTTAAGTCCGTACAAAGACTTCAGCAACTTGCACACTTTCCCTTCCTGACCATCTAGTACAAACCCATCTGGTTGTTCCATATAAATTTCCTCGTCCAACTCTCCATTTAGGAAAGCAGTCTTAACATCCATTTGATGAACGAGAAGACCATGCGAGGCAGCTAGTGAAAGTAGAACTCGAATAGTGGTCAGTCGAGCCACAGGTGAGTAAGTATCAAAGAAGTCTTCACCTTCCTTTTGGGTATAACCCTTAGCCACGAGCCGAGCCTTGTACTTTTCAATAGTACCATCAGGCCTAAGCTTCTTCTTGAATACCCATTTGCATCCTATAGGTTTGCACCCATAAGGACGATCAGTTATCTCCCAAGTTTCATTCGCCAAGATGGAATCCATCTCGCTACGAACCGCTTCCTTCCAGTAGTCAGCATCTTCAGATGCATAGGCCTCTGAAATAGAACTGGGAGTGTCATCTATGAGGTACACAAGAAAATCATCACCAAAGGACTTTGCAGTCCTCTGTCTCTTGCTCCTAATAGGAACTTCATTGTTCTCCTCCACAGGACTTTCAAAGTGTTCCATCGAAATTGTAGGTTCGGTAATTGTAACTGGTTCCTGATTCGATGAACTAGGCATCTCCTGATTAGATGAGGTAGCCATATCCTTCATGGGAAAGATATCTTCAAAGAAAGTCGCATCATTCGACTCCATGATCGTACCGACATGCATGTCAGGTACCTCAGATTTTACAACCAAGAATCTATAGCCAATGCTATGAAAAGCATATCCCAGGAAAACACAATCCACAGTCTTTGGTCCAAGCTTCCGCTTCTTTGGAATTGGAGCATTGACTTTCGCCAAACAACCCCATGTTCGCAGATAAGAGAGTTTTAACCTTTTCTTCTCCCATTCCTCGAATGGAGTTATCTCTTTGTTCTTTGTGGGGACTCGGTTCAGGACATGACATGCTGTCAATATCGCCTCCCCCCACCATGCCTTGGAGAGACCCGATGTGTCTAACATGGCGTTAACCAAATCAGTTAGAGTACGGTTCTTTCTTTCGGCCACCCCATTTGACTGAGGTGAGTAGGGAGGCGTCCTCTCATGGATTATACCATGTTCCGCACAAAAAGCATCAAACTCATTGGAAAAATACTCTCCACCACGGTCGGACCTAAGCCTCTTGATTTTTCGATCAAGTTGGTTTTCCACTTCAGCTTTATAGATCTTGAAAAAGTTCAAAGCCTCATCCTTAGATTTCAGAAGATACACACGGCAGTATCTAGTGGAGTCATCAATTAACGTCATGAAATATTTCTTTCCACCTTTTGTCAACACACCATTCATTTCACATAGATCTGAATGTATGAGCTCTAGTGGTGCAAGATTTCTTATTTCCGCAGTCGTGTGAGACTTACGAGGTTGCTTAGCTTGCACACACACTTGACACTTAGATCCCTTGACGGTGGTGAAACTAGGGATTAAGTTCAACTTCGCTAGTCGCGACATGCAACCAAAGTTAACATGACAAAGACGTGAATGCCACACATTGGATTCACTATTGTTGCAAATATGATTAACAACTTTATTGCAAACGTCTGATAAGGATAAACGAAACAAGCCTCCTGACTCATAGCCTTTACCAACAAAGGTTCCATACTTGGATATTACAAATTTATTCGACTCAAAGACAAGCTTGTAGCCATCTCTACACAGAAGAGATCCGCTAACAAGATTTTTATTGACGGAGGGGACATAATGCACGTTCTTCAGCCGCACGATCTTCCCCGAAGTAAACTTCAGATCGACCGTGCCAACACCACGAACAGAAGCACTTGAACCGTTGCCCATCAGCACGGTTGAAGTCCCTGCGGTCTGATAAGACGAAAACATGGAAATATCACCGCATACATGCACATTAGCACCCGTGTCAATCAACCAGTCAGGAGAATGACATACTGAAAGAATAGTGGGAAATATACCATACCCAGCATCCTTCATGTCAGTGTCTCCAATGACAACATTAGCGGTCTTGCCGCCTTTCCCAGGATGACGCTTGTCATAGCGATTAGGGCAACTAGGAGCCCAATGATCAGGATCCCCACACACATGACAAGCACCTTTCTTCTTGCCATTCTTCTTCTTGAAGTTCGTGTATTGCACAGCCTTGTTCTTCCCATCAAACTTTGCTTTTTCATCAAACTTTCCCTTGTTCTTGAACTCGTGGGGCTGGAAGTTCTGCTTCTGTACCACATTGGCACTAGATCCTCCCTCAATACCTCGAGCACGTGTGTCCTTTGCTCTCGCCTTTTCTTCCACATCAAGAGTGCCAATGAGATCCGGGACGGAAAACTCCTGCCTCTTATGCTTCAGCAAGGTAGCAAAGTTCCTCCATGAAGGGGGAAGCTTAGTGATGATACCTACGGAAACAAACTTGTCCGGTAGCATACAACTAAAGTGCTCAAGTTCTCTAGCAAATGACTGTATCTCATGAGCTTGCTCAACCACGGAGCGCTCTTCAGTCATCCTGTAATCATAGAATTGCTCCATGATGTACAGCTCAGTGCCAGCATCCGAGACCCCAAATTTGGCCTCGAGTGCATCCCACATATCTTTTCCATTATCAATTGACGCATAAGCATCAACTATGTTCTCACCAAGAACACTCAAGAGAGCAGCCTTAAACAGAGTATCCATTTTCTGAAAAGCTTGTGCCTGTTGAGCATCAAGCTCTCCTTCAGGTTTGCTGAGAGTGGCATCATAGCAACTCATGGTTTGAAACCATAAGACTACTCTCACGCGCCACCTCTTATAGTGGATACCCTCAAACATAGGAGGTCTCATGGAAGCAGCAAAACCACTTGGGGTAAATTGCCTATAATAAGGTTTTTGGATTGTTGAAAAAATGAGCAATTTACCAAATGATTTTATTAACAGAAATACTAGATAAAGCATGACTAATATAGTAGAAATAAAACAAGTCATGTGTTCTGACAAAGAGAAGGTAAATAACTTCTGCATATATGAACCGTAGCCTATCATATCTAAAGCAGACAGTATAGCAAGTAGCATATATGAAGGAGAACCTATCATGTGTAGGACAAGGACTAGAACAAGGAACTGCGGCAGAACCTTTAACAGGAAAGACAAGAACATGTACGGGACAGTAGCAGCAGAAGCGCTGAACTTGGGGTCGGTGTCCTCGCCTGCCATGTCGTCGAGGAGGTCGTGGACGTCGGGGAAGAAGTCGTCATCGGGGAAGTAGTCGTCGGCGACCGGATCGTCCATGATGAAGCAGCCAGTAGTCGCGCTGAGCGCTCCCCAAAAACCTTATCACCCTTCTCCCGTACAGGACTAAAAAGGTGCGGTTTTGGAGGCCTACTGTCCCGACCTGCGGTGCACGCCGCAAGACGGGATGGGGAAGAACTTAGCAGCAACGCAGTGGTTGGAACTTTGTGGTGAGAGGAAGAGGAGCTTCTGTTGTGTGTCTCTGGAGAGGAGCGACCTCTCTTATATAGGCACAGGAGAAGGACGCGAAGAGGCTATGGCAGGAGGTGAAGCAACGAAGGCAGATGAAGTGAACAGGCACCGGCCGAAGAGGCGCGCCGTTCGAATTCAGTGTCCACTACAGAAAACGTTTCAACTCCCACGTGACCTTTCGTACACCCGTCGTGCGTGGCAAAAATTTAGATATCGGCTCGGCTCATTCGCGCAACCCGCGGCGCGTCGTGACGAGGCGGGCGGCGGAGGAGGAGTGCGCGTGGATATCCCTCTTGTTCTCATGCTCGTACAAGTGGGGAAAGAACCTCCCTTATAAGGAGGTCCAACTCCCACTAAACTAGCTATGTCGGACTAAACTTTAGTAGTATCCCTTGCCTTGCACAAATGGGCTAAGTGGGCCTCTAGGATTTATTAGGAATTTCTGAAATAGTTATTGGGCTGCCCAAAATAGACTAAATTCCAGCAATCCCCCACCAGATCCCAGAGGCACACAGAAATTTGCCTTTGGTTCGAAAACACTGTTTTATATACCGGTACTGCAGTCGAGACTATTAAGTTGAACTTCACCTAGAACTCTATGCTACACTAGTAAGCAACTTGAACTGTGGACTGGGCCTTGAACTGCCAGTTTTCTGCGAATCTAGCTTCACATAAAGCCTTGACCGATACGTGGCTACCGTGGGTCTTCCCCGCGGGTGGAGCTTATGCGTCATACTCCGTGACCTTTCATGAGTTTACTAGAGAGAACCCTACTCTCATAGATTGTGACGTTAGACAATCAGACTCATATAGGTGTGTTCTTCGAAAGATATTCTGCAGGATAACATCTCTGCTTAAATAAGCCACTTAGAACACATTAAGATATACATCAACCTGCCATGCAGATTAGGAGAGTATTGCATCTTCATGGAGTGGTATTGTGAATAGTAAGGATACTCTCCTCTCAGTTGACCAACAGCTTGTCTTCCACATCTAATTCACGGGATCTCCGATCACAAAGAATAGGTTACCACTGTGAACAACTCATATTGTGGGTCTCATACCCATCTCCCTCGATGCATTATCTATCACATTACGTGATAGACCCTTGGTAAAAGGATCTGCCAGATTTTTAGACGTTTGGATATAATCCAACGCAATAACTCCGGAGTTTTTCATTTTCCTGACAGACTTTAACCTTCTCTGAACGTGTCTTGATGACTTCATGTTATCCTTTGAGCTGCTCACTTTCATGATCACAGTTTGATTGTCGCAGTTCATAAGGACACCCGGTACAGGTTTCTCAACAACCGGCAAGTCATTCAAGAGCCGGCGAAGCCAATCTGCTTCAACCGTAGCTGTATCTAGTGCTGTGAGTTCTGCTTCCATTGTTGACCTCGTTAAGATGGTCTGCTTGCAAGACTTCCAAGAAACAGCGCCACCTCCATGAGTGAATACATAACCGCTCGTGGCCTTTATCTCATCAGCATCTGAGATCCAGTTTGAGTCACTATACCCTTCAAGCACCTTTGGATGCCCGGTGTAGTGAATTCCATAATTTGCAGTGCCTTTCAAATAACGCAAAACTCTTTCTAGAGCTTTCCAATGCACATCTCCTGGTTTTGAAACAAACCGACTCAGTTTGCTAACAGCAAAAGAGATGTCAGGTCTTGTAGCACTGGCTAAGTACATAAGCGAGCCAATAATCTGAGAATACTTCAATTGGTCTCTAGCAATTCTTCGATTCTTTCGAAGCAACACACTAGCATCATATGGTGTTGGAGAGGGCTTGCAGTCACTATAGCCAAAGCGACTCAAGATCTTTTCCACATAGTGAGATTGAAGCAATGTAATCCCACCATCATCGTCTCTCAACAACTTGATGTTCAGAATGACATCAGCCACTCCTAAATCCTTCATCTCAAAACAACGAGATAGGAAATCTTGACCTCCTTAATAACATTCAGATTTGTTCCGAAAATCAGTATGTCATCAACATACAAGCACAGGATAACTCCCTCGCCCCCACCATGGCGATAGTACACACATTTGTCAGCTCCATTCACAACAAAGCCTGCAGCTGTTAAAGTTCTTTCAAACTTCTCATGCCACTGTTTGGGTGCTTGCTTAAGTCCGTACAAAGACTTCAGCAACATGCACACTTTCCCTTCCTGACCATCTAGTACAAACCCATCTAGTTGTTCCATATAAATTTCCTCGTCGAACTCTCCATTTCGGAAAGGAGTCTTAACATCCATCTGATGAACGAGAAGACCATGCGAGGCAGCTAGTGAAAGTAGAACTCGAATAGTAGTCAGTCGAGCCACAGGTGAGTAAGTATCAAAGAAGTCTTCACCTTTCTTTTGTGTATAACCCTTAGCCATGAGCCAAGCCTTGTACTTTTCAATAGTACCATCAGGCCTAAGCTTCTTCTTGAATACCCATTTGCATCCTATAGGTTTGCACCCATAAGGACGATCAGTTATCTCCCAAGTTTCATTTGCCAAGATGGAATCCATCTCGCTACGAACCGCTTCCTTCCAGTAGTCAACATCTTCAGATGCATAGGCCTCTGAAATAGAACTGGGAGTGTCATCTATGAGGTACACAAGAAAATCATCACCAAAGGACTTTGCAGTCCTCTGTCTCTTGCTCCTAATAGGAACTTCATTGTTCTCCTCCACAGGACTTTCAAAGTGTTCCATCAAAATTGTAGGTTCGGTAATTGTAACTGGTTCCTGATTCGATGAATTAGGCATCTCCTGATTAGATGAGGTAGCCATATCCTTCATGGGAAAGATATCTTCAAAGAAAGTTGCATCATTTGACTCCATGATCGTACCGACATGCATGTCAGGTACCTCAGATTTTACAACCAGGAATCTATAGCCAATGCAATGAAAAGCATATCCCAGGAAAACACAATCCACAGTCTTTGGTCCAAGCTTCCGCTTCTTTGAAATTGGAGCATTGACTTTCGCCACACAACCCCATGTTCGCAGATAAGAGAGTTTTAACCTTTTCTTCTCCCATTCCTCGAATGGAGTTATCTCTTTGTTCTTTGTGGTGTTAGGACCCCGATTCCAAGTCACATCGATCTAGCCGGTAACACCTCATATCACATTGCGGCCTCACGAACGGTATCCCACGGGTGTCGCCTTACCATGGCCCGGGACCGTTTGTGCCTTTTGGCTCACGTATATGATAGTGTCGCTAGCATCCATATGACAGAGAACCCGGGCCGACATGGCTAGTCGTGAACCCAAAGCGGCACAGACCTATGGAGATAGGCATACATGAATCACATCCAGCATGTCGGTCATCAGCGAGTGATTCCGGGCTGTAGCACTGGGCTAACAGGACTCTAGGGAACCCGGGCTGTAGCAGGCTAGGCAGGACTCCGGATGTCACCGCGTGACATTTCCCCGAAGGGACAGACATAGGAACGAAGTGAAACACATGCCGGCCAGTCAAGTGTCCTGAGCAGTAGTGCTGGGCTAGCAGGACTCCGGTGAACCGGGCTGTAGCGGACTACTATGGCTCGACGAACACTAGACTACATTTCCCCATAAGAAAGGCTGCCAAGGATAAACAACTAGATTGTCGGATCCCACTCATACCAAGCATTTCAATCATACACACAATATGCCCGATATGAGTACATACAATATGGCATCACAACAAAACTCTACAACTCAAGTACTTTATTTAAAGGCTCCAGAGAGCCATACATAACATGTTCATACAAGTAGGGGTCACATGACCCAACACTCAAGTCATACAATCATACAAGCACAAGCGGAAGTAAATAGTCTGGGTACAAACACTAGAAAGCAAGAAGGCTTTCGAAGCCTGTCTATCTACATAGGGTCCTCCATGGCCAGGATCACCACCTGGGTGGCTAGTCACTCGTCGACATCAAGCTCTACGTAGAACCCATCGGAGGGGGCGGTGTTGTCGTCTGAAGATAGTAATTAAGCAAACATGAGTACAAAGGTACTCAGCAAGTCTTACAACAAAACCTACTATATATGCTCATTCTCAAGAAGGTGGTGGGGTTATTGCAGCAAGCCAGCTTTGACTCTTGGCTAGGCTATCCTATGGAACTCCACTAGTAAAATAGTTTTCGCACACGAGTCCACTACTCACCAACACAATACTCCACCGGGGATCCTCCCTCGTCATCCTACGAGAGGGCCATCCTCGGTACTCACACTTATCTTGAGTCTTTTAGTAGTAACCATTAACTTGTCTATGAACTGTATAGGCAACCAAGTAGTCCTTTACCGCGGACGCGGCTATTCAAATAGTTTTATACCATGCAGGGGTGTACTTCTTCATACACGCTTTCACCACTTACCGCCGTTTACGCGACATGTACTCGGCAACCTTCAAGCGGAAGCCCAACGAGGGTGTCGGCCACGGCCTACCCAAACACTCAAGTCTCTAGTCCAGGTGTATCGCCTATCCAGGTTCCATCCGCAGGGAGTCCGGCCGAGGTTTCCACATACGGCCCCGAACGATGTGAACAGGGTTCTTGAGACACCAAACGGGCGACTTGGTACACCGTGCCACGGTGTATCTACCGCAACATAGCCCACCCCTAGGATTAGCGCTACGCACGGCCGCCAACACATAACCTACAAACACCAGAAACTATTTGCAACTCCTGGACAGAGTACTAGGGTGAATAAGAATATGCATAGTCACTATGATGAGATTGCAAATAAGATATATGATTGATCTCATGCATAGCATATGACAAGGAAAGCAGATTGTCGAACATGATATGACCAAGAGAATTATCACAAGAAATCCTATGTAACATGGCATGACAACTAATAGACTCCTCATGGAAATCATCAAACTCATCATAAATGGGTAAATCATCGCATGGGCAAATCATACTAGCATGAAGCATGGTAATAGGTGGATCAACATCATGCAAGCAATCAATATAAAGAACATCCACTAGTGAGACAAGAGCATCACCTTCACCTATGTTACCTTTCTCATTCCACTCATATGGTGTAGGTGAGGTGGGAAAGACCAAATGGTGGTCATCGTCATCATCGGGATGGAACCATGTGGGGGGTGCATCATATTCCACCATGGCCATCGTCTTGTCCAAAGGAAGGACGAAGTGTTCAAAGATCAGCACGTCATCATATATGGGACCTAGCACCAAAGGAGAAGACACCATAGAGGTAGAGGTTAAGTTGTTAGAAAGCGAAATGGCGTCATATGCCTCATCAACTACCTAACTCTCTCTATGTGGTGGTGGCTCACTCACTCCCTCTAGGTAGGTGCACTCAATGTCACATATGGTGGAGTCACTCAAATCACTCAAGTGGTGGTGGTGGTGGCTCTCCTCACATGGGAATTGTGGCAACTCATCATATATGGGGCTAGTGGTGAAGTCACTCTCACTCTCAATATGGTGGCTAATATCACTCAAGTCATCATACGTCGCCGTGGTCGAAGGGAAAATCCCATGCTCAACCATCTCGTTGTCGTCGCCGTGGATGAAGGCCGAAGATGGCACATCATCACTCTCGTCGTGGATGAAGGCCGAAGATGGCACATCATCATTCTCACCGTCTTGTAGCGTGGTCATTGCGAAGTGAGCTCGGAGTCGAGTAGACTCGGCCTTCTTGAGTTCTTGCTCCGCCTTGAGAGCACTAATGTAGTTGTCGTCGAGGGACTTGTAGTTCTCGAGGAAGATAGTCTTGGAGATGTCGTTGTTCAATCCCATCATGAAGTAGAACTTCATCCAAATGGGGTCGTCCACGCCTGCATGTCACAAGGCTTCCTTCATGTTCTTGAAGTACTTGTCGAGGCACTTGGATCCTTGTATGGTGTTCTCCAATTGGCGTTGAAGATGTTCCGTGGAGGTGGAAGGCACAAATTCTTGCCACATCGTTTTCTTTGTCTTGGACCAACTCATGTCGAAGCTCCTCGAAGGTGTGTGAAGCCACCAAATCAATGCGTAGTCATGGAAGGTACTTGTGGCGCACTTCACTTGAACTTCAAAGGGTGCTTGATGTAGCTTGAGGTAGTCGTCCATCTTGCACTCCCACTCAAGGTATTCGTCGGGGTCATTAGTCCCAAAGAATGGAATCTCATCCGCGATGTCGAAGTCATAGTGGGTCGAGGGAGTAGTAGACTTGAGCTCGTGGAGTAGGCGAAGATGTCGTACGTCCGAAGGAGAAGATGCCTTGAAGTCACTTGGCGAAGATGCCAAAGGTGTTGAAGAAGCCACAGCCTTGTAGTTGATGTCGCGGTTCTATAGAGCCCATGTGCATGGGGGTGCAGGAGGCCGTGTGCACAGGGGTCGAGGGCCTGTGTGCACAGGGTTGGCAGAGCAACCAACACGTGTCCTAAAGCTCGCTCTTCATGGTCACATCGATGTCGATGCTTGTGTGTACTTGCCGGAGATGGTAGCTCGGGAGTCTTTGCACTTGAGCGTCTTCTCGAAGATGAGGAAGACCGCTTGCAGTTCTTGACGAGGGCCTTGATCTCCTCCATGCGCTTCTCCATCTTAGCGTCGATGAAGTTCTTCATAGCATCGAACTCGTCGTTGTTGTTGTAGACCGGAGATGATGTGCTTTGCCTATCCATCACAAGACTCGAGCAAAGGTGAGTAGGACATGAGATAAACAATACCAAGCTACTTTTTCCCAAAGTTGAGGATGTATCTTGTATCACTCAATGTGAAATGAAAGAATAGTGGAATTGGTACCGGACTTGTTCACTCACACCTACAAAGTAAAGCTTATCGAGTGGCTTGGTTAGGACAAGTGGCACAAATTTCATGCAAATTGAAGTCCAAGATGTTGTAAATGTTGAGATAAATCCAAATGACTCAAAATGCAAAGCAAGTGATCACAAATATAGAGGAGGGCAATAAATAAACACACATGGTGGGATAATGGGGCTTGTGCAACTATAGGTATGAGCACTTCAAAATTGCCTAACGAAGACTAAGCTCATGTTGCACAAACACTAGGAGAGCACTAGCTTGGTTGCACACTTTGGCACGATTCACCAATTGTCACCAACCTATATGTATGCAAGATAAATGTTCCCTATTCCATGTATCCTCATGCACAAGTATCTCTCTTCATGCTCAACTCTCTTTTGCTTATAAGCTTATGATCTTTGTTTTCTTGCTTAAAAGATTTTTTCTTGGACTTTCCTCTTCCTTTCCACTATGATTAATGAGCCTCAACCAAACACATGAGATAAGTATCACAAGATATGCACGGGAGCAAGCAAATTGGACTATATGATATGTCCAATGATGCAATAATATTATACCGTATCACTATGCTGCACAAGTTTTCACGAAGCCCGGCAATACTCGGATAGCAAGTCTCAATAGGTATGAGGGTATTCGGATAGATGGTGGGGCTATCAAGATGTAATGGCAAGGAAGGAAAAGTTTATGACAGAATGGATACCTTCGTCACACTTAACCTTTCACGAAGTCGGTGGGTAACAGGCCTTGCTTCCGGTTGAAGATGGTCTCAAAGGATGGATGGTCGTCGTCGATGTGGAAGCTTGTGGTGGATGTAGTTGATGGACCGATATAAGTCACCGGTGGTGGATGAATATGTAACCGTCCCTAAGTAATTGAAACACCTTAGTAGACTCAAATCACAACTCCAACAACCACAAATACCAAAGGAACCAAAATGGGTTGGTTTGCGGAAGTTTTATGTGGTGGTGCGAAAGTTATGGCGAATGGCCTAAGCAAAAGAGGCTAAAATGGACAAAATTTTATGTAGTCAAATGGTGGTCAAACCAAGATGAGCAGCTTGGGCACGTCGCTAGCTTTTCAACGAGCCAAAGAACACCCAAATCGGAGTTCGGGAGTGGAAGTTATGACCGAAAACATAAAGTGCACGCGGCTGTTTCAGGGAGGGCCGTGCGCACGGGGTCAAAGGCCCGTGGACACGGGGTCCCGTGTGCACGGTACACATACCGAGGGCACAGGTTCACCTAGGACTATGCAGGGGGCCCGTGGGCACAGGGTAGGTGGAAATTTCGCTTTTTTTGGGTCAAATTCAAGGGGGGGAAGAAAATTTTGTGTATGGGGATGCAAGAGGGGGTAGATCTACTTGCTATACATCAGATCCACGGATCAAAATCAACAAAAACTCACAAAGACTTCAAATCACAAAAAATTTGGTATGGCTCTTTTGTGAGGAATTTTCAAAATTGGGCAAGAGCAAGCAAAATTAGGCTAGAAAACAAAGAGGGGAGCTCCAATTTTGTGATCACGTGCCTCTGATACCAAGATGTTGTAGGGTGGAACCCTAAGTGGGGATCTTTCACGAATTGGAGGGGGAATCCCCAAGAACAAGATGAGCACAAGAGAGAAAACAAGAGGAACACTCAAGAACAAGTCCAATCACACATCCACTAGACCAACAAACACACAAGATCGATAAGGTACATGAACAATCAAAGGGAAACAAGATACATGGTAGAGTTCATCCCAAATCCTATGAAGGAGATGAGGGCTTGATGATCTAGATAGATCCTTCCCTCAAGGGGGTCTTGAATCCGTAGGGATCTTCTCCAAAGGAGGACTTGAACTCCAATTGAGTCTTCTCCATCAAGAGGAAACCCAAAAGGTGTAACATCCCAAAATTATAAATTTTGGAATATTATATTAAATAGATAAAGCCAAGATTAAAGCTATTGAGAGTTGGCCACAGCCCAAAACGATCACACAAGTGAGGAGTATCCTTGGCCTCACTGGTTTCTATAGGCGTTTTGTGAGAGATTTCAGCACCATTGCTGCACCTCTCAACAAGCTTACAAAGAAGGATGTGCCTTTTGTTTGGCGTACCGGACAGGAAGAAGCCTTCACGGTATTGAAAGATAAATTGATACATGCTCCTTTCCTCCAACTTCCTGATTTTAATAAGACTTTTGAGCTTGAATGTGATGCTAGTGGAATTGGATTAGGAGGTGTGTCATTACAAGATGGCAAACCTGTTGCATACTTTTCTGAAAAATTGAGTGGGCCTAGTCTGAACTATTCTACTTATGATAAAGAATTATATGCTCTTGTTCGGACCATAGAAACATGGCAACATTATTTATGGCCCAAGGAATTTGTTATACATTCTGATCATGAATCTTTGAAACACATTAAAAGTCAAGCAAAACTGAACCGTAGACATGCTAAATGGGTTGATTTCATTGAGACTTTCCCTTATGTCATTAAACACAAGAAGGGTCAAGAAAATGTTATTGCTGATGCATTGTCTCGTCGTTATACTATGCTTTCACAACTTGACTTTAAAATATTTGGTTTGGAGACCATCGAAGATCAATATGTGCATGATGCTAAATTTAAAGATGTATTGCAGAATTGTAAGGAAGGGAGAACTTGGAACAAGTTCGTTCTTTGCGATGGATTTGTGTTTCATGCTAACAAGCTATGCATTCCAGCTAGCTCCATTCGTCTTTTGTTGTTGCAGGAGGTGCGTGGAGGAGGATTAATGGGACACTTTGGCATCAAGAAGACGGAGGATATACCTGCTACACATTTCTTTTGGCCAAAGATGAGACAGGATGTTGAGCGTTTTGTTGCTCGCTGCACCACATGTCAAAAAGCTAAGTCACTACTCAATCCTCATGGTTTATATATGCCTTTGCCTGTACCTAGTGTTCCTTGGGAGGATATATCTATGGACTTTTTTTAGGTTTACCTCGAACAAAGAAGGGGAGGGATAGAATATTTGTTGTCGTGGATAGATTCTCGAAAATGGCACGCTTTATACCATGTCACAAAAGCAATGATGTTGTTAATGTTGCTGATTTGTTCTTTCGTGAAATTATCCGCTTGCATGGTGTGCCAAATACTATTATTTCAGATTGTGATACTAAATTTCTTAGCCACTTTTGGAGATGTTTATGGGCTAAGTTGGGGACTAAACTGCTTTTTAGTACTATTTGTCACCCCCAAACTGATGGACAAACTGAAGTAGTCAATAGAACATTGTCTACTATGCTTAGGGCTGTTTTGAAGAATAATGAGAAAATGTGGGAAGAATGCTTGCCTCATATTGAATTTGCTTATAATAGTTCATTGCATTCTACTACTAAGATGTGCCCTTTTGAAATTGTGTATGGTTTCCTACCTCGTGCACCTATTGATTTGTTGCCTCTTCCATCTTCGGAGAAGGTTAATTTTGATGCTAAAGAACGCGCTGAATTGATTTTAAAAATGCATGCGTTAACTAAGGAAAACATTGAGCGTATGAATGCTAAATATAAACTTGCTGGAGATAAGGGTAGAAACTTGTTGTGTTTGCACCTGGAGATCTTGTTTGGTTACATTTGCGTCAGGATAGATTTCCTAATTTGCACAAATCAAAGCTAATGCCACGTGCTGATGGTCCTTTTAAGGTGTTAGAGAATTTAAATGATAATGCATATAAACTTGAGCTCCCTGCAGATTTTGGGGTTAGTCCCACTTTTAACATTGCAGATTTGAAGCCTTATTTGGGTGCGGAAGATGAGCTTTCGTCGAGGACGACTTCATTTCAAGAAGGGGAGGATGATGAGGACATCAATACCATTGTTACACCCGCAGCCCCTGCTACTATACATAATGGACCAATTACTAGAGCTCGTGCACGCCAATTAAATTATCAGGTACTTTCATTTCTTGGTAATGATTCTAATGTTCATGAGAATATGATGCTGCCTAAATTGGATACATTTGTTTTGCTTACAAATGAAGGGCCTAGCTTGGATAAGAGGGATGAACACTGGAGCAAGACCAAGCATGGAGATGATGGCATGCGCAAGGGGATCAAGAACGGAGTTACACATGATGATTTCAGGACTTTGTAGCGACCATAAGGAGTGCATGAAGCCTTGGACGAAATATACAAGATGCCACTTCATAAATTTCGTCCAGAGGCTATTTCAGGTGCTGCGTCACCTTATTATTGGGCCAGGCCCATGTATCTTCGAAATACTTAAGTATAGGCTGTTTTTAGAGTACGTATGTGTTGGAAAACAAGAGTTAGGGTTGGTTTTGGACCCCTCCTCCAAGGGCCACGCCCCTCTTCCTCCATATATACAGCCCTTAGGGTGTCATTTAGACTTCGGGTTTTGTTTAGATTAAAGTTCGCCATAGCTACAACTTCACGTACTTCGTTTGTGTTCAACAACCAGACAAAGGTGTCACAGAACCCCCACCTTGATCAATAAAGCTTTCCTCTTATATTCGCAATATCCAGATTGCAATCTCAGTTTCTTGCTTGTTCTTCGTTTGCCTGTAGAAAACAGACCTTCGTGGTCAGGTTGATCGTGCTCCGGTGTGGTCAATAACCTCTCGGAGTTGGTTTAGCGATTGCTAAGGCGCGACGTCCTCGCACGTTCGTAGTAGGATCGTCAAAGTCGACTTCCTGCAAAACGATATCCACCATCTCAACAAAAGATCGGGACCCTCACCTCTATCAATCGAATCATATGATGGACAACAGATCCTTCAGTATGGATTGAGGACTTTATTCTCCATATTCATATGGCTCGCGGCGGTGATCTTCACGCCATCAAATACCTCCCACTGAAGCTCAAAGGACCAACTCGGTACTGGTCAAACAGCTTGCCAAAAAACTCCATTGGCAGCTGGGAGGACTTGGAAGACGCCTTCCGCGACAACTTATAGGGTACATACGTCCGACCTCCAGACGCCGATGACCTAAGTCACACAGTTCAACAGCCCGGAGAGTCGGCTAGGAAATTCTGGACTAGGTTCCTAACTAAAAAGAACCAGATCGTCGACTACCCGGATGCAAAAGCCCTAGCGGCCTTCAAGCATAGCATTTGTGACGAATGGCTCGCCCGACACCTTGGCCAAGAAAAGCCGATGTCCATGGCAGCCCTCGCTGCACTTATGACTCGCTTTTGCGTGGGCGAAGATAGTTGGCTAGCCCGTAGCAGCAACACTGCAAGCGAACCTGGCCCCTCCGAAGCCAGAAATAGCAACGGCAAGCCCCAACGCGACAGGCACAAGCGTCGAAACAAAGGTGACAATACTGATGACACGACGATCAACGCCGGATTCAGTGGCTCCAAGTCTGGTCAGCGGAAGAAGCCATTCCAAAGAAACAATTCGGGCTCATCCAGCTTGGACCGATTACTCAATCGACCATGTCAGCTCCACGACACCCCCGATTAACCCGCCAATCATACCAACAGAAGCTGTTGGGTCTTTAAACAGGCCGGTAAGTTAAATACCGAGGACATGGAGAAGGGGTCGCCAAGTGAAGACTGTCGGTGATATGTTCATTTTGCATCATGCTTTTATATCAATATTTATTGCATTATGGGCTATTATTACACATTATGTCACAATACTTATGCCTATTCTCTCTTATTTTACAAGGTTTACATAAAGAGGGAGAATGCCGACAGCTGGGATTCTGGGCTGGAAAAGGAGCAAATATTAGAGACCTATTATGCACAACTCCAAAAGTCCTGAAACTTCATGGAAGATGTTTTCCAAATATATAAAAAAAATACTGAGAGCAAGAACTTCACCAGGGGGGCCACACCCTGCCCACGAGGGTTGGGGCGCGCCCTACCCCCTAGGGCGCGCCCCCTACCTCGTGGCCCCCCTGGTGTCCATCTTCTGCTATATGGAGTCTTTCGATGGGAAAAAATCATAAGCCATCTTCTCGGATGAAACTCCGCCGCCACGAGGCGGAACCAATCTAGGGCTGTGGCGGAGCTGTTCTGCCGGTGAAACTTCCCTCCCGGAGGGGGAAATCATCGCCATGGTCATCACCAACACTCCCCTCATCGGGAGAGGGCAATCTCCATCAACATCTTCATCATCACCATCTCATCTCAAAACCCTAGTTCATCTCTTGTATCCAATTCTTGTCTCCGAGTACGGGATTGGTGCTAGTAGGTTGCTAGTAGTGTTAATTACTCCTTGTAGTTGATGCTAGTTGGTTTAATTTGTGGAAGATCATATGTTCAGATCCTATATGCATATTAATACCCCTCTGATTATGAATATGTTTATGCTTTGTGAGTAGTTACTTTTTTTCCCGAGGACATGGGAGAAGTCTTGCTATTAGTAGTCATGTGAATTTGGTATTCGTTCGATATTTTGATGAGATGTATGTTGTCTCTCCTCTAATGGTGTTATGTGAACGTCGAGTACATGACACTTCACCATTATTTGTAGCAAAGGAAGTAATAAGTAGATGATGGGTTGCTAGAGTGACAGAAGCTTAAACCATAGTTTATGCGTTGCTTCATAAGGGGCCGATTTGGATCCATATGATTCATGCTATGGTTAGGTTTACCTTAATACTTTTGTTGTAGTTGCGGATGCTTCCAATAGAGGTTAATCATAAGTGGGATGCTTGTCCAAGTAAGGGCAGCACCCAAGCACCGGTCCACCCACATACCAAATTATCAAAGTACTGAACGCGAATCGTATGAACGTGATGAAAACTAGCTTGACAATATTCCCATGTGTCCTCGGGAGCGCTTTACATCATATAAGTGTTTGTCCAGGCTTTTCCTTTGCTACAAAAGGATTGGGACACATTGCTGCACCTTATTTACTTTTGTTACTTGTTGCTCATTACAAATTATCTTATCGCAAAACTATCTGTTACTACTTATTTTAGTACTTGCAAAGAATACCTTGCTGGAAACTGCTTATCATTTCCTTCTGCTCCTTGTTGGGTTCGACACTCTTATTTATCGAAAGGACTACGATAGATCCCCTATACTTGTGGGACATCAGGACTCTTTTCTGGCGCGTTGCCGGGGAGTGAAGCGCCTTTTGGGTAGGTGGAATTTGGTAAGGAAAAATTTATATAGTGTGCTGAAATTTACTGTCATTTGTTACTATGAAAAGTAATCCTCTGAGGGGCTTGTTCGGGGTATCTTCACCCCGGCCAGTAGAGCAAAGAGTTGCTCCTCAACCTACTAAACCTACTGAAAATGAAAATGAAAATGCTTGTTTTGAAGTTCCTGTGGGTATGATAGAAAAACTGCTAGCTAATCTTTTTTTAGGAGATGGAACAAAACTTCCTGATGAACATCTGATATATGTGGATGAAGTTTGTGGATTATTTAAGCTTACAGGTGTAATGTTGTTAAGAAGAAGGTCTTCCCTTTATCTTTGAGGGGAGATGCATCGACATCGTATAGGCTATGTGATGATATGAGGTCTTGGAATTACAAACGATTGAAATTGGAATTTCATCAGAAGTTTTATCCTATGCATCTTGTTCATCGTGATCGCAATTATATATATAATTTTTGGCCTCGCGAAGGAGAAAGCATCGCTCAAGCTTGGGGGAGGCTTAAATCAATGTTATATTCATGCCCCAATCATGAGCTCTCAAGAGAAATGGTTATTCAAAATTTTTATGCTCGGCTTTCTGGTAACAATCGCACCATGCTTGATACTTCTTGTGCTGGCTCTTTTATGATGAAGACTATTGAATTTAAATGGGATTTATTGGAAAGAATTAAATGCAACTCTGAAGATTGGGACCTCGACAATGGTAAGGAGTCAGGTATGACACCTAGTTTTGATTGTGTTAAATCTTTTATGGATACCGATATTTTTTGTAAATTTAGCACTAAATATGGACTTGACTCTGAGATAGTAGCTTCTTTCTGTGAATCTTTTGCTACCTATGTTGATATCCCCAAGGAGAAGTGGTTTAAATATCATCCTCCCATAGAAGTAAAAGTAGCTGCACCTATTAAAGTTGAAGAAAAGACTATCACTTATAATGATCCTGTTGTTCCTACTTCTTATGTTGAGAAACCACCTTTCCCTGTTAGGATAAAGGATCATGCTAAAGCTTCAACTGTAGTTCGTAAAAGCAATATTAAAACATATACACCTCCTGAGCAAGTTAAAGTTGAACCTAATATTGCTATTGTTAAAGATCTCTTGTCTGATAATATTGATGGGTATGTTATTTATTTCTGTGATGAAACTGCTAGAATTGCTAAACCCCGTGATAAACACAAACCTAGACCTGTGGTAGGCATGCCTGTTATTTCTGTCAAAATAGGAGATCATTGTTATCATGGCTTATGTGATATGGGTGCTAGTGCTAGTGCAATACCTTATTCCTTATACCAAGAAGTTATGCATGATATTGCACCTGCTGAGATGGAAGATATTGATGTCACAATTAAACTTGCCAATAGAGATACTATTTCACCAATGGGAATTGTTAGAGATGTTGAAGTCTTGTGTGGGAAAAGTAAATATCCTGCTGATTTTCTTGCTCTTGGTTCCCCACAAGATAGCTTTTGTCCCATTATATTTGGTAGACTCTTCTTAAACACTGTTAATGCTACCGTAGATTGCAAAAGAGATGTTGTTACTGTCGGTTTAGATGATATGACTCATGAATTTAATTTTTCTAAATTTAGTAGACAACACCGTGAAGAATAATTACTTAGTAAGGATGAAATTATTGGTCTTGCTTCTATTGCCGTACCTCCTAGTGATCCTTTAGAACAATACTTGCTAGACCATGAAAATGATATGTTTATGAATGAAAGAAGGGAATTAGATGAAGTATTCTTTAAATAGGAACCTATTCTGAAAAACAATTTACCTGTTGAAATCCTAGGGGATCCTCCTCCGCCCAACGGTGATCCCGTGTTTGAGCTTAAACCGCTGCCTGATACTCTTAAATATGCTTATCTTGATGAGGAAAAGATATATCCTATTATTATTAGTGCTAACCTTTCGGAGCATGAAGAAGAGAGATTATTGAAAACTCTGAAGAAGCACCGTGCTGCTATTGGGTATACTCTTGATGATCTTAAGGGCATTAGCCCAACTCTATGTCAACATAAAATTAATTTGGAAGAAGATGCTAAACCAGTTCGTGATCATCAACGCCGGCTGAATCCTAAAATGAAAAAAGTGGTAAGAAAGGAGATACTAAAGCTCCTTGGGGCAGGTATAATTTATCCTGTTGCGGTAGCCACTGGGTAAGCCCTGTCCATTGTGTCCCTAAGAAGGGAGGTATTACTGTTGTTCCTAATGATAAAGATGAATTGATTCATCAAAGAATTATTACAGGTTATAGGATGGTAATTGATTTCCGCCAATTAAATAAGGCTACTGAAAAAGATCAGTACCCCTTACCTTTTATCGATCAAATGCTAGAAAGATTGTCCAAACATACACATTTTTTCTTTCTAGATGGTTATTCTGGTTTCTCTCAAATACATGTGTCAGCCAAAGATCAATCAGAAACTACTTTTACATGCCCTTTTGGTACTTTTGCTTATAGACATATGCCTTTTGGTTGCTTTTATCAGTTATGCCATCGGTTGTGTCCCACTACTCAATTTTTCCACTAGAAATTTCAACTGCTCAAAAATGCCATCGCTTCATTAGACACATGCTCAAAAATGCCACTAAACACCATTATTGTGATCTCAAATCTCTTTTGCCATGTTATAATGACATAAATACCTATGAACCAACATGCCAGCTCTCTCTCTATCTCACTACAATAAAGTATGGGGCCCACTTGATCCCAACAGCGTTCTTATTTTCCTGTAAAATTATTCGCTTGGTTACTCCTGACAAGTGGGGCCACACATATCATTGTGAGATAGAGAGAACTGACATGTGGGTCTAGACTTATTTTTGTCATAGAGCATGGTCAACAGCTTTGACGTAAAAATAACAATGTCTAATGGCATTTTTGAGCAAACATCAAATAGAACGATGGCATTTTTGAGATATCTAATGGCATTTTTAAGCAAGCATCTCACGGATTGATGGCGTTTTTGAGAAGTTGTAACTTCTAATGGCAAAACTAAGTAGTGGGACACAACTAGTGGCATAAATGATAAAAACCCTTTTGTTTATGTAATGCACCTGCTACCTTTCAAAGATGCATGATGGCTATATTCTTTGACTTTTGTGAAAAGATTTGTGAGGTTTTCATGGACGACTTTTCCATCTATGGATCTTCTTTTGATGATTGCTTGAGCAACCTTGATCGAGTTTTGCAGAGATGTGAAGAAACTAATCTTGTCTTGAATTGGGAAAAGTGTCACTATATGGTTAATGAAGGTATTGTCTTGGGGCATAATGTTTCTGAAAGAGGTATTGAAGTTGATAAAGCCAAGGTTGATGCTATTGAAAAGATGCCATGTCCCAAGGACATCAAAGGTACAAGAAGTTTCCTTGGTCATGCCGGTTTTTATAGGAGGTTCATTAAGGACTTCTCAAAAATTTCTCGGCCTCTGACTAATTTATTACAAAAAGATATACCATTTGTCTTTGGTGATGATTGTGTAGAAGCATTTGAAATACTTAAGAAAGCATTGATTTCTGCACCTATTGTTCAGCCACCTAATTGGAATTTACCCTTTGAAATTATGTGTGATGCTAGTGATTGTGTTGTAGGTGCTGTTCTAGGAAAAAGAGTGTGACGCCCCGAGGCCGACGCGCCGGGTGTCTTCCAGTTATTCGTTGTTGTTTCCTTGTCTTTCGCTTGCATGTTGCATCTTGCCATGTCATCATCTGCATTGCATCATCATGTTTTCAAAACTTGCATCCGTCGCGGTCTCCTTGTTCCGTCCGTGTCTGTTCTAAGCCCAGACACACTTGCACGCGCCCGCGGCATGTCCGAAATAGTATTTTATAAGTGGCCGGAAAATATTCTCGGATTGGCTTGAAAGTTGGCGTGCGGTCTTATTATAGTGTAGATAGACTGCCTGTCAAGTTTCATCGCATTCAGAGTTCGTTTGATAGCCCAACTGTTAAACTATAGCGGCATTATAGCCGGTCTATCGTCGGACGTTTTCGGTCTCCGGAAACAGATGCCGGGCCCTCTCTCTCTTCTCCCCCTCGCAGTCTCGCCACAACCCACCTAGTCCATCTTCCTTCCCCTCTTCGCTTCCGGAGTTGTCCGATGCGATCGCACGGTCCGAAACCCTCTCTGCTCAGTGCATCAAACCCCCCTCGCGCGCGCGTCCGAAAAGCTGTCCCGGACCCGACCCGGACAGTCGTCACCGTTGGATCCGGATCATCCCCAAACGTCTACAAAACGTCACCGTTTTCTTATTTGGACTCCCTAGCCTATTCTTTCTGAACCGTCCGATTTCGATCGGATGATCCAAACTCCCTCTTTCCCTTATATTTATATCCCAATCTCACCTAATCTAGCCAAAACCCTAGATTTTCGGTAGTCTGTCCCATCGCCGCCGCCACATTCCAAATCCTCCTCGGGTTCATCCCTGATCCAAAAATTCCCTCATCGAATTGCACACCCAGCCAACCAGAACCAGCCACTCCTCCTGATCCACCTCGTCCTCGCGCCCGAGACCCCCAGCTGAACCCAGCTCCTCCTCCAACCAGAACGAGCGCCACCGCCGCCGTTTCGAGCGCCGCCGTACCAAAGATGAGTGCCTCGCGCCCATCTTTTCTCCTTCCTTCCATTCTTCTTCCCCCTCCCTCACATCTCTCTCCCTCTGTTTGCTTGTACAGGGAGCTCCGACACCTCGAAGCTGCAGCGCTGTCGTAGACTCACCATGGCCGTCCTCTCCTTCCTCGCCTTGCCGGAGATGCCCCGTCCCACTGCCGCCAGGCCTCTGCATTCACAAAGTGTTCCAGGGAGGAAGCCCTCACGCCCGCTCCTTCCCGTCTGCTCGAGCGCCACAAACCTCTCGCCCCTGGATCCAGACACCATCGAGCTCCCGTGCCGATCCCTCACCATCCTGCCGTCCCGCCGGAGCCCTCATCTCGCCGGAGTAGCGCCAAGTACTCCTGCATCGCCCGTGCGTTGAAGGCACCTCTGCCTCGCCCGCCAGCCTTGTCTGCTTCATCTTTGAACCATCTCCTCTGACCGATCCCCGTGTTGACCCTGTCGAGTGCCGTGTGGACCTGCTGCGCCAAGTCAACCAGGCCGATCCGGTCTCTTGCCATCCTCGCCGCCGAGTTTCCCCTGCTTCGTGCCTCTGCTCGCATCGCTGCCAGATCGAGCGAGCGAGGAGAGCGCTCGCGTTGACCGAGGCCCAGCTGCGCGACCTACCGGCCTCCCTCTTCCATCAAGTGGGTCGAGGCCCAGCTGCGCCCCCTTCCGGCCTCACCTAACCACCGACCGGCCCAAGGCCCGCGGTGAGCAGCCCCCAAGCGCCCCCTCCTTTTTTTCTTACTGCTGGGCCAGTTCAGTTTCCGCCCAGCGGATGTTTTTTTGGTTCCAGGAATTTAGCTATTATTCCTGAGACGGTTGTTTGCAGAAAAACCCTCTAACTTCATGCATTTAATATCTCCACAACTGTGCATCGGATTAAAACAATTTATATATGAAACTTGCTTAAAATTGTGTCTAGTTTCACAATATGTCACTTTCACCCATGATTAAAATGTTTAAAATGATGTTTGTTCATAATTTACCTAATGCCATGCTAAAATGATTTAATTCATAACTAATCAACCATAGCTCGGTTTTAAATAAACTTTATATGTAAATGGGGTAGAAAAATTCATAGTTTAACATGGTGGTTTTACTTTGCATGTTTAACAACTCTAAAATTGTGACTAGGGAAGAACAGTACCAAACCTAAAATATGCACACGAGGAGTTTCCAGACTTGTTGTTTGTTGTTCCGGCCTCATTTAAACTTGCCTAGATAGGTAGTTTTCATTTGCTTCACCCCTTGCCATGTTAAGAACATTTAATATTGTTGGGTACATAACGAGATCGAACTAAATAATGGAATGTGGTGTTTTGTCAATATGCATCCCGATGCATATTGAGCTCCACTTAACTTGTAGTTTTGTTTGTGCATTTTGCCATGTCATGCCTCTTTAAACCGGACATGCATCATACTTGGTTGTGCATCATGTCATGCTTATGTGATGGTTGTTACCATGATTGTTTGCTTCTTTCCGGTGTTGCTGCTCGGGTTGGTTCCGATAACGTCGCGTTTGTGAGGTTTCGTTCGACTTCGTCCGTTTGTCTTCTTCATGGACTCGTTCTTCTTCCTTGCGGGATTTCAGGCAAGATGACCATACCCTCGAAATCACTTCTATCTTTGCTTGCTAGATGCTCGCTCTTTTGCTATGCCTATGCTGCGATACCTACCACTTGCTTATCATGCCTCCCATATTGTTGAACCAAGCCTCTAACCCACCTTGTCCTAGCAAACCGTTGTTTGGCTATGTTACCGCTTTGCTCAGCCCCTCTTATAGCGTTGTTAGTTGCAGGTGAAGATTGGAGCTTGTTCCATGTTTGGAACATGGATATTTTGTTGGGATATCACAATATCTCTTATTTAATTAATGCATTTATATACTTGGTAAAGGGTTGAAGGCTCGGCCTTATGCCTGGTGTTTTGTTCCACTCTTGCCGCCCTAGTTTCCGTCATATCGGTGTTATGTTCCCGGATTTTGCGTTCCTTACGCGGTTGGGTTATAATGGGAACCCTTGACAGTTCGCCTTGAATAAAACTCCTGCAGCAAGGCCCAACCTTGGTTTTACCATTCTCCACCTGGCCTTTTCTTTTCCCTTGGGAGTCGCACTCCCGAGGGTCATCATTATTTTAACCCCCCGGGCCAGTGCTCCTCTGAGTGTTGGTCCAACTTGTCAGCCGCCGGTGGCCACCAGGGGCAACTCTGGGCTGGCCTACCGGAAGTTTGGACAATCCGGTGTGCCCTGAGAACGAGATATGTGCAGCTCCTATCGGGATTTGTCGGCACATTCGGGTGGCTTTGCTGGTCTTGTTTTACCATTGTCGAAATGTCTTGTAACCGGGATTCCGAGCCTGATCGGGTCTTCCCGCTAGAAGGAATATCCTTCGTTGACCGTGAGAGCTTGTGATGGGCTAAGTTGGGACACCCCTGCAGGGATTGAACTTTCGAAAGCGTGCCCGCGGTTATGGGCAGATGGGAATTTGTTAATGTCCGGTTGTAGAAAACCTGAAGTTGATCTTAATTAAAATACATCAACCGCGTGTGTAGCCGTGATGGTCTCTTCTCGGCGGGGTCCGGGAAGTGAACACGGCGTTGGAGTTATGCTTGACGTAAGTTGTTCTAGGATCACTTCTTGATCATAGTTTCTCGTCCGTGCTTTGCCTTCTCTTCTCGCTCTCATTTGCGTATGTTAGCCACCATATATGCTAGTCGCTTGCTGCAGCTCCACCTCATACCTTTTACCTTTCCCATAAGCTTAAATAGTCTTGATCGCGAGGGTGTGAGATTGCTGAGTCCCCGTGACTCACAGATACTTCAAAAACCAGCTTGCAGGTGTCGTTGAACCGTGCAGATGACGCAACCAAGCTCAAGGAGGAGCTCGTGGAAGATCTTGTCCTTTATGTTGTTTCGTTCTAGTTGATCAGTAGTGGAGCCCAGTCGGGACGATCGGGGATCTGTGTAGCATTTGGGGTAGTCTTCTTTTATTTTGGTTCCGTAGTCGGACCTTGTTTGTATCTGGATGATGTAATGCTTTATTCATGTAATTGTGTGAAGTGGCGATTGTAAGCCAACTATGTATCTCTTTCCCTTATGTATTACATGGGTTGTGTGAAGATTACCTCACTTGCGACATTGCTTTCAATGCGGTTATGCCTCTAAGTCGTGCTTCGACACGTGGGAGATATAGCCGCATCGAGGGCGTTACAAGTTGGTAATCAGAGCCTTCCCCGACCTTAGGAGCCCCCTGCCTGATCGAATAGCTGGCGTTGTTGAGTCTAGAAAAATGTTTTGAGTCATTTAGGATTATATATATCGGAGAGTTAGGAATTCTTTTTACTCCCCAGTCCCTTCATCGCTCTGGTAAGGCATCCTGACGTAGAGTTTTGACTCTTCTCTTCTCAAATTTCACTAAAAAAATTTAGGATCACGCGGGTATCTTGGAATCGTTCTGATGGTTTTGTGACGAGAACATTGTTCTTGGTGCCTCCTGACATTTAGGGGTTGTGGCAGTGTCCCGGGGAGTTGAGCTCCGAGGTGTTGTCGTCACAATTTTATCGTTGCAGTTCTGGAATACCTGAGTTTAGTTTCGCCGACATCGAAAATCTCTTTTATGTAGTTGTTGGTGAGATAACCTCGACGCCACCCAGTACTGGGGCAGGAGTTCGGGAGTATTGCCATAACTCGTATAACGGATGCTTTTCGAAGGTTGAGGTAAATGATTTCCGAAGGTTTCTCGGTTATGTGTTGAAGGATGGATACAGCTGGATGTAGGATTTGCTAGATTTGGGTGAGATATTATGCTTCCCCTGTATCCCCAACACCTGATTGCATAACCGGAAAGTTTCGGGAGTTTATAAGTGGGAATTCAAGTAGCTCTTAGGATATCTTTCCGACAGATGTGTGATATGAAATTGGGGTTCGACGTCTAGTGGTCCGCCTATCCACGGTTGGTTTTACAGTGGTCTCGTTGTGTCTTAAAGAGTCCTTGGCTATGCCGACTCGGGGACGCTTCGTATGTCATGTGCACTGCCTTGTACATGATGGTGCTGTACGATCGAGCCCGTGTAGGCCCCACCACGAAAACTTCGGACGAAATCTCTATCATATGTTTGTTCTGGCTTATTTTGCAAGCCAATCCTTTGTTTTGTTTTGAGTTGTGGGATTCGAGTCGCTTCGAAGTCAAATGTTGATTCCATACCTTTTCCTAAGCGGTGTTCTCATGTGAATACTAATCCTTCATGATAATCGAGTTTGTCATGTCAATCCTTTTTAACCGGTGTGCTTCTCTTCAAGTGGATCCGATCATTTCAACTTCCGCAAGATCAATTATCACATCTTCTCAACGGTGTTTGTTTCATCCGTCCCAAATTGTCTTTGTTTTTCCCGCCCACCCACCCTTTGACTTCAAGGACTCGGATTTCTTAAATCAAGCATCCATCTTATGGATATGAAGTCTTCCCATTCTGTTCTGTCAATATTCTTACCCGGTGGTTCTCGTGAAGATGCTCTACACGCTCATCATTCTTCATTCTTTTCTTTTTCCGGTGGATTCAATTCAAGTTTTGTCGATCATATCATTTCCTCGTTTCAAATGCTTTCTTATGCCGGTGCACCTCATAATCTTCCACTTCTCGCTATTCAATTGTTCCAGAGTGTTCAAGATATCTCGAGTCTGTTATCTCATTCAAGTCTTTTAATTCAACCGGTGCTATCTCCTTTTTCAAGTAATCATATCAACGGTGTTTTCTTTTGAGTGGGCCCTAACCCACAGGTCTTTTTCCCAGGATCTTACCTGACTCTTCTTATTTTCCTAGAGTTATTCTCAAATTATTTTCGAAGTTTGACGTAAGAATGAATTGTCATCAGTCAAATGCCTTTCTCGAAGATTTTTCATTTTTTTTCATCGTTGGCTCAACCTTTCCATTATTCATTCCGGAGTGCCTCAACAATTTGGTGGTGTTTCTCGTCGTCATTCTCAGATTTGAAGACCGAAGAAGATTTTTCTCTCAATCTTATTCATTCTCTTCAAGATTCATGGTTCTAGCTTGTTGCCATCCTCTCATAATTGCCTTCGATTGAGAGAATTCTTTTCATCCTTTCGGGAGCAATTCAGGAGTCTTTTCAGTTTGATTCTTCAGAGCCCATCATCTCATAAGTATTCATTCCAGTTTTCAGCTATCATTCTCCAAATCTTACCGGTGCATCATTCAATATTCTCTAATCAGCTCATGATCTCTTCGTTTCAGTTGTATCTAAATCCCCTCAAGTATCTTCATTCGTTTTCTAATTCTTACCGGTGATTCATCCCTTTACTTCGTTCGTTTTTCAATTCTTACGGTGGTTCGTTCAAGATTTCTCTTCCTTGTTTATCACATCAATTCATTTGTTCTTTTCAAGTCCTACCGGTGGTTCGTTGAAGACCTTCCTCAAGTTTGGCTATATCTTTTCAATCTTTTCAAGAAGAATAAGTAGTATGCCAAATCCGTTGCTTGTCATCAAGTTAAGTTGACGAAGGATAAACATACAGTAAATCTTATTCTTGTTTTCTTTGAGGTGATTCTATTCTTTTCCTCCGGAGTTCATTCGTGGTATCAATTCTCGATTCAAGTTGTCCATCTTTCTTTTCCGGAGCTCCAAGTTATTTCAATTATATCATTTCAAAGCTCCATCTAATCATTGCAAGGCTTCGATCTTATTCTCTTCATCCTTCACTTCTTTTGATCATTCTTTTATTACCAGAGTTCTTCATGGAGGCTACATGGTGGTTCATCAAGGATTCTTTTCATTCTTCAATTGCTCTTCAAGATATCTCTCGAATGATATGATCTGCCAAGCTATACTCAAAATTAAACATGGTGTTCAACACATGTCTTGTTTTGAGGAGTTCAAGCATTCTTCATCTTGCATTCTGAAGTGAAATTCTTTCTATCTTATCTTTTGAGGTGGTGTTATGTCATTTTGACGGCTCCCTTCATGTTTCATGATTAAAAAGTTGGCCGAAATGACATATTTTAAACCCATCATTTTCAATTCGTTCATGACATCCTTTGCAAACCATCAATTTCTTCGTTGGAGGTTATCTTGGTATAGATTTCACCTAAAGCCTTCCATTGGGAATGTTGCTCTTTGTGATGATTACCTATGATCCAAGTTTTTCTTATCACCTCGGTGGGAGAAGCTTTCTATCTTTTCTAGCTCTCAATCAAATCTTTTTCCCGTGAGTGGCAGGTGGTCACCTCATAATTTTGAGATGTCTTCCATTAGCCCACATCAAGCTTATGCTTTCGTTGTTGATAATCCAACAACTCCGTTCTAGCATCTGTTGTAAGCGCGCTATCTCAAGATCTTGTTTCCCTCCGTTCATTCCATTCCACTCTTTCATTTCATTCCAGAGGCTTTGTATTGTTGCTATATTCACCCATCATCTCGTTTTGTCAAATATCATGTTCTTTTCGTGCTTGTCCATTTAACCAGAGTAGCATGCCCTCTTTTCAAGTTCTCTCATCTTATCAAGTTTTGCCTCCCTTTTCAACCGGAGTGCTGTCTGAAATCTTTTTACCCATTGTGCCATTCTTTCAATAGTTCCGGAGTTAGTGTGTTGTGGATTTCATCAAGTATCCTCTCATCTTGTCAAGTTCAGGTTCAATTCCTTCCATTTACAGTCGGAGTGCTGCCCAAATTATATCATTCTTTTTCCTTCTCTATCTCGTTTTAACCGGAGTGTTGTGGCTATCATTCCTCTTCTAACCGGACTCTCATCCAAGTGCTTTCATTTTGCCAAGCTCATATTCTTTACCTTCCTTTTTCGACTGGAGTGTTATCATAATTGATCTTTATCGTTCCTTGTACATCTTATTTTAACTGGAGTGCTTGCATGTACTTCTTGTCCTTTGTAACCCTTTTCTTATGTCTTTCAACCTACAAGATTCTAGTAATGTTCCTCGTTCCTCTTTTCTAACGGAGTGTTTTCAACTTCGTTCATCTCGTTGTATTCTTCTTTCAAATTGTTTAACCTCTCAAGGTTCATTGGTTTCACTCGTTTGTCAAAGAAGCAACTTAGTTTTACCTCTTCTCTTTTCTCTTCCGTTTGTCCCTCCGGTGCCATTCTAGATCTCGGGACGAGATCCTCTCATAGTGGTGGAGTGTTGTGACGCCCCGAGGCCGACGCGCCAGGTGTCTTCCAGTTATTCGTTGTTGTTGCCTTGTCTTTCGCTTGCGTGTTGCATCTTGCCATGTCATCATACGCATTGCATCATCATGTTTTCAAAACTTGCATCCGTCCCGGTCTCCTCGTTCCGTCCGTGTCCGTTCTGAGCCCAGACACACTTGCACGCGCCCGCGGCATGTCCGAAATAGTATTTTATAAGTGGCCAGAAAATGTTCTCGGATTGGGTTGAAAGTTGGCATGCGGTCTTATTATAGTGTAGATAGACCGCCTGTCAAGTTTCATCGCATTCAGAGTTCGTTTGATAGCCCAACCGTTAAACTATAGCGGCATTATAGCCGGTCTATCGTCGGACGTTTTCGGTCTCCGGAAACAGATGTCGGGCCCTCTCTCTCTCTTCTCCCCCTCGCAGTCTCGCCACAACCCACCTAGTCCATCCTCCTTCCCCTCTTCTCTTCCGGAGTTGTCCGATGCGATCGCACGGTCCGAAACCCTCTCTGCTCAGTGCATCAAACCCCCTCGCGCGCGTGTCCGAAAAGTTGTCCCGGACCCGACCCGGACAGTCGTCACCGTTGGATCCGGATCATCCCCAAACGTCTATAAAACGTCACCGTTTTCTTATTTGGACTCCCTAGCCTATTCTTTTTGAACCGTCCGATTTCGATCGGATGATCCAAACTCCCTCTTTCCCTTATATTTATAGCCCAATCTCACCTAATCTAGCCAAAACCCTAGATTTTCGGTAGTCTGTCCCATCGCCGTTGCCGCATTCCAAATCCTCCTCGGGTTCATCCCTGATCCAAAAATTCCCTCATCGAATTGCACACCCAGCCAACTAGAACCAGCCACTCCTCCAGATCCACCTCGTCCTCCCGCCTGAGACCCCCAACTAAACCCAGCTCCTCCTCCAACCAGCAGGAGCGCCACCGCCGCTGTTTGGAGCGCCGCCGTACCGGAGATGAGTGCCTCGCGCCCATCTTTTCTCCTTCCTTCCATTCTTCTTCCCCCTCCCTCACATCTCTCTCCCTCTGTTTGCTCGTACAGGGAGCTTCGACGCCTCGAAGCTGCAGCACCGCCGTAGACTCGCCATGGCCGTCCTCTCCTTCCTCGCCTTGCCGGAGATGCCCCGTCTTCGCCATGTCCCACTGCCGCCGGGCCTCTGCATTCACACATCTGTTCAGGGAGGAAGCCCTCACGCCCGCTCCTTCCCGTCTGCTCGAGCGCCACAAACCTCTCGCCCCTGGATCCAGACACCATCGAGCTCCCGTGCCGATCCCTCACCATCCTGCCGTCCCGCCGGAGCCCTCATCTCGCCGGAGTAGCGCCAAGTACTCCTGCATCGCCCGTGCGTTGAAGGCACCTCTGCCTCGCCCGCCAGCCTTGTCTGCTTCATCTTTGAACCATCTCCTCTGACCGATCCCCGTGTTGACCCTGTCGAGTGCCGTGTGGACCTGCTGCGCCAAGTCAACCAGGCCGATCCGGTCTCTTGCCATCCTCGCCGCCGAGTTTCCCCTGCTTCGTGCCTCTGCTCGCGTCGCTGCCAGATCGAGCGAGCGAGGAGAGCGCTCGCGTTGACCGAGGCCCAGCTGCGCGACCTACCGGCCTCCCTCCTCCATCGAGTGGGCCGAGGCCCAGCTGCGCCCCCCTTCCGGCCTCACCTCACCACCGACCGGCCCAAGGCCCGCGGTGAGCAGCCCCCAAGCGCCCCCTCTTTTTTTCTTACTGCTGGGCCAGTTCAGTTTCGGCCCGGCGGATGTTTTTTTGGTTCCATGAATTTAGCTATTATTCCTGAGACGGTTGTTTTGCAGAAAAACCCTCTAACTTCATGCATTTAATATCTCCACAACCGTGCATCGGATTAAAACAATTTATATATGAAACTTGCTTAAAATTGTGTCTAGTTTCACAATATGTCACTTTCACCCATGATTAAAATGTTTAAAATGATGTTTGTTCATAATCTACCTAATGCCATGCTAAAATGATTTAATTCATAACTAATCAACCGTAGCTCGGTTTTAAATAAACTTTATATGTAAATGGGGTAGAAAAATGCCTAGTTTAACATGGTGGTTTTAGTTTGCATGTTTAACAACTCTAAAATTGTGATTAGGGCAGAACAGTACCAAACCTAAAATATGCACATGAGGAGTTTCCGGACTTGTTGTTTGTTGTTCCGGCCTCATTTAAACTTGCCTAGATAGGTAGTTTTCATTTGCTTCACCCCTTGCCATGTTAAGAACATTTAATATTGTTGGGTACATAACGAGATCGAACTAAATAATGGAATGTGGTGTTTTGTCAATATGCATCCCGATGCATATTGAGCTACACTTAACTTGTAGTTTTGTTTGTGCATTTTGCCATGTCATGCCTCTTTAAACCGGACATGCATCATACTTGGTTGTGCATCATGTCATGCTTATGTGATGGTTGTTACCATGATTGTTTGCTTCTTTCGGGTGTTGCTGCTTGGGTTGGTTTCGATAACGTCGCGTTTTTGAGGTTTCGTTCGACTTCGTCCATTTGTCTTCTTCATGGACTCGTTCTTCTTCCTTGCGGGATTTCAGGCAAGATGACCATACCCGCGAAATCACTTCTATCTTTGCTTGCTAGATGCTCGTTCTTTTGCTATGCCTATGCTGCGATACCTACCACTCGCTTATCATGCCTCCCATATTGTTGAACAAAGCCTCTAACCCACCTTGTCCTAGCAAACCGTTGTTTGGCTATGTTACCGCTTTGCTCAGCCCCTCTTATAGCGTTGTTAGTTGCAGGTGAAGATTGGAGCTTGTTCCATGTTTGGAACATGGATATTTTGTTTGGATATCACAATATCTCTTATTTAATTAATGCATTTATATACTTGGTAAAGGGTTGAAGGCTCGGCCTTATGCCTGGTGTTTTGTTCCACTCTTGCCGCCCTAGTTTCCGTCATATCGGTGTTATGTTCCCGAATTTTGCGTTCCTTACGCGGTTCGGTTATAGTGGGAACTTGCTGACAGTTTGCCTTGAATAAAACTCCTGCAACAAGGCCCAACCTTGGTTTTACCATTCGCCACCTGGCCTTTTCTTTTCCTTTGGGAGTCGCGCTCCCGAGGGTCATCATTATTTTAACCCCCCGGGCCAGTGCTCCTCTGAGTGTTGGTCCAACTTGTAAGCCGCCGGTGGCCACCAGGGGCAACTCTGGGCTGGCCTATCGGAAGTTTGGACAATCCGGTGTGCCGTGAGAACGAGATATGTGCAGCTCCTATCTGGATTTGTCAGCACATTCGGGTGGCTTTGCTGGTCTTGTTTTACCATTGTCGAAATGTCCTGTAACCGGGATTCCGAGCCTGATCGGGTCTTCCCGCTAGAAGAAATATCCTTCGTTGACCGTGAGAGCTTGTGATGGGCTAAGTTGGGACACCCCTGCAGGGATTGAACTTTCGAAAGCCGTGCCCGCGGTTATGGGCAGATGGGAATTTGTTAATGTCCGGTTGTAGAAAACCTGAAGTTGATCTTAATTAAAATACATCAACTGCGTGTGTAGCCGTGATGGTCTCTTCTCGGCGGGGTCCGAGAAGTGAACATGGTGTTGGAGTTATTCCTTTCGTAAGTTGTTCTAGGATCACTTCTTGATCGTAGTTTCTCATCCGTGCTTTGCCTTCTCTTCTCGCTCTCATTTGCGTATGTTAGCCACCATATATGCTAGTCGCTTGCTGCAGCTCCACCTCATACCTTTTACCTTTCCCATAAGCTTAAATAGTCTTGATCGCGAGGGTGTGAGATTGTTGAGTCCCCGTGACTCACAAATACTTCAAAAACCAGCTTGCGGGTGTCATTGAACCGTGCAGATGACGCAACCAAGCTCAAGGAGGAGCTCGTGGAAGATCTTGTCCTTCATGTTGTTTCGTTCTAGTTGATCAGTAGTGGAGCCCAGTCGGGATGATCGGGGATCTGTGTAGCATTTGGGGTAGTCTTCTTTTATTTTGGTTCCGTAGTCGGACCTTATTTGTATCTGGATGTTGTAATGCTTTATTCATGTAATTGTGTGAAGTGATGATTGTAAGCCAGCTATGTATCTCTTTCCCTTATGTATTACATGGGTTGTGTGAAGATTACCTCACTTGCGACATTGCTTTCAATGCGGTTATGCCTCTAAGTCATGCTTCGACACGTGGGAGATATAGCCGCATCGAGGGCGTTACAAAGAGTTGATAACAAACTAAATGTTATTCAATATGCTAGTAAAACCCTTGACAATGCTCAAAGAAATTATGCTACCACTGAAAAGGAATTCTTAGCAGTTGTATTTGTTTGTGATAAGTTTAGACCTTATATTGTTGATTCTAAAGTAACTATTCACACTGATCATGCTGCTATTAAATATCTGATGGAAAAGAAAGATGCTAAACCTAGACTTATTAGATGGGTTCTCTTGCTACAAGAATTTGATTTGCATATTGTTGATAGAAAAGGAGCTGAGAACCTCATTGCAGACAACTTGTCTAGGTTAGAAAATTTGCTTGATGACCCACTACCTATTGATGATAGCTTTCCTGATGAGCAATTAAATGTCATAAATGCATCTCAGACTGCTCCATGGTATGCTGATTATGCTAATTACATTGTTGCTAAGTTTATACCACCTAGTTTCACATACCAGCAAAAGAAAACATTCTTCTATGATTTGAGGCATTACTTTTGGGATGACCCACATCTTTATAAAGAAGGAGCGGGTGGCGTTATTAGATGTTGTGTACCTGAGCATGAACAGGAACAGATCCTACGCAAGTGTCACTCTGAAGCTTATGGAGGACACCATGCTGGAGATAGAACTGCACATAAGGTATTGCAATCTGGTTTTTATTGGCCTACTCTCTTCAAGGATGCCCGTAAGTTTGTCTTATCTTGTGATGAATGTCAAAGAATTGGTAATATTAGTAGAAATCAAGAAATTCCTATGAATTATTCACATGTTATTGAACCATTTGATGTTTGGGGCTTTGACTATATGGGACCTTTTCCTTCGTCTAATAGTTATACTCATATTTTAGTTGCTGTTGATTACGTTACTAAGTGGGTAGAAGCTATTCCAACTAGTAGTGTTGATCATAACACTTCTATTAAAATTCTTAAAGACGTTATTTTTCCGAGATTTGGAGTCCCTAGATATTTAATGACTGATGGTGGTTCATATTTTATTCATGGTGCTTTCCATAAAATGCTTGCTAAATATGATGTTAATTATATAATTGCATCTCCTTATCACCCTCAGTCTAGTGGGCAAGTAGAATTGAGTAATAGAGAACTCAAATTAATTTTGCAAAAGACTGTTAATAGGTCTAGAGAGAATTGGTCCAAGAAACTTGATGATGCATTATGGGCCTATAGAACTGCATATAAAAACCCTATGGGTATGTCTCCGTATAAAATGGTCTATGGAAAAGCATGTCACTTACCTCTCAAACTAGAACACAAGGCTTATTGGGATATTAAAGAACTTAATTGTGATTTTAAACTTGCCGGTGAGAAGAGGTTATTTGATATTAGCTCACTTGATGAATGGAGAACCCAAGCCTACGAAAATGCCAAGTTGTTTAAGGAAAAAGTTAAAAGATGGCATGACAAAAGGATACAAAAGCATGAGTTTAATGTAGGTGATTATGTATTGCTATACAACTCTCGTTTAAGATTTTTTGCAGGAAAACTTCTCTCTTAATGGGAAGGTCCTTACGTTATCGAGGAGGTCTACCGTTCTGGTGCCATAAAAATCAAAAACTTCGAAGGCACAAATCCGAAGGTGGTGAACGATCAAAGAATCAAACATTATATCTTAGGTAATCCCATAAATGTTGAAACCAATGTTATTGAAACCGTAACCCCGGAGGAATTCATAAGGTACACTTTCCAGAACGTTTGAGAGTCAGGAAATGAATAGGTATGTGGTACGGAAAGTAAACCGACTCCAAAACAGTTTTTAAGGCAATATTTCTCCGTTTTGGAATATTTCGAAAAATAGAAAAATAAGAAGCAGTCCGGGAAGGACACGAGGCCTCCACGAGGGTGGAGGGCGCGCCCTACCCTACTGGGCGCGCCCCCTACCTCGTGGGCACCTCATGTGCTCTCCGGACTCTGTTTTCTTAACAACACGTATTTTGGTCGGTAAAAATTCATTATATAATCTCCCAGGGGTTTTGACTCCCGTATCACACAAAAATCTCCTCTCTTTGTTTCGAGCTGTTTTTCTGACAGATCTAGATTATCATGACGTCTCCAAGTGCTCCCAGGGACAAGTTCTTTGGGAAGGTCATCAACCCTTACCTCGCGGAGCTGCAGAGACACACTCAAACCATTGAGATGCGTGATGGGTTGCTGCACATCCATGATGCTAAGGGACCAAAGGGGACCGAAAGCGTGGAGATGAGGCTCGAAGCAAGGGAGCAACAAGTTTTCAAGTGTCAGGGGATGGTATAGCATGGACTCAACTCCGACCACATGATGATCGCAGAATTCACCAACAAACACAAGCTGGATGCCGACAACATCGGGGAGACCATCTTCAAGCTTCACGAGAAAATTGAGCACCTTCAAGCTCAAATTTATGACCTGCAAAACCAAAACTGTGAGTATGAATATAGATTTAAAAGGATGAGTTTGGCTGCAGATTTGAGGATCCCGGAGACTCGGTCATCTTTCTATGATGGTGAGCCTGTGCCTTGGAAGAAGGATGACAAGCCTACGCCATCAACAAAATCACCACCGTCTCCACCAACAAAGAAGAATTGAGTATCTGGTATGGGCACTCCACTTGGCAACTGCCAAGCTTGGGGGAGTGCCCCAGTATCGTATCACCATCACTTTTATCTTTACCATTTTTCTTAGTTCGATCCTTTTGGTAATATCTTGATCTAGTAGAATAAAAGTTCTTAGTATGATCTAGTCGTGAGTTTTGCTTTATTATCCTTCTATGTAATCGAGTCGGTGAGCTATATAATAAAGATTGGTGTTGAGTCAAGGCCTTGATTATTTTGCCATGATCCTAAGTGAATAAAAGAAAAGAGAAAGAAATAAAAAGAAACAAAGAGATCATGTGAATCTTATGGAGAGTAATGAGCTCACATAGAAAGAGTATGATGAATAAAAGTTATTCAGGGTTGACAAACACAGTTTTGGTCATCGTTGCAATTAATAGGAAGTAATAAAGAAAGAGAGGTCTTCACATATAAATACACTATCTTGGACATCTTTTATGATTGTGGGCACTCATTAAAATATGACATGCTAAAGAGTTGACATTGGACAAGGAAGACAATGTAATGGGTTATGTTTTCTTACATCTGAGATATATTATATTGTCTTGGCTCTTTCAACATGATGAGCTTGCCTTTCCCCCTCATGATAGCCAAATTCATTGCACCAAGTAGAGATACTACTTGTGCTTCCAAATACCCTTAAACCAGTCTTGCCATAAGAGTCCACCATATCTACCTATGGATTGAGTAAGAACCATCAAGTAAGTTGTCATTGTTGCAAGCAATAAAAATTGGTCTCTAAATATGTATGATTGATTGGTGTGGAGGAAATAAGCTTTATACGATCGTGTGATATGGAAGTAATAAAAGCGACAGACTGCATAATAAAGGTCCATATCACAAGTGGCAATATAAAGTGATGTTCTTTCGCATTAAGATTGTGTGCATCCAACCATAAAAGCGCATGACAACCTCTGCTTCCCTCTCCGAAGGGCCTATCTTTTACTTTTATCTCCTACATTGCATAAGAGTCACGGTGATTTTCACCCTTCCTTTTTACACTTTATCCTTTGGCAAGCACAATATGTTGGAAAGATTCTGGTATATATGGCTAATTGGATGTGAGTTTTCAAGAACTATTACTGTTGACATTACCCTTGAGGTAAAACATTGGGAGGCAAAACTATCAGCCCCTATCTTTCTCTGTGTCCGATTAAAACTCCATACCCATAAGTATTGCAGGAGTGTCAGCAATTGTGAAAGATTATATGATAGTTGAGTATGTGGACTTGCTGAAAATCTCTTATACATTGACTCTTTCCTATGTTATGATAAATTGCAATTGCTTCAATGACTGAGACTATAGTTTGTTAGTTTTCAATGAAGTTTATGATTCATACTTGATATTGTGATTGAATTATTACTCTAGCATAAGAGATTATATGACAAGATTTATATAAGTTGCTGTTCTAAGAATGATCATGATGCCCTCATGTCCATATTTTATTTTTATCGACACCTCTATCTCTAAACATGTGGACATATTTTTCGATGTCGGCTTTTCGCTTGAGGACAAGCGAGGTCTAAGCTTGGGGGAGTTGATACATCCATTTTGCATCATTCTTTTATATCAATATTTATTGCATTATGGGCTGTAGTTACACATTATGTCACAATACTTATGCCTATTCTCTCTTATTTTACAAGGTTTACATAAAGAGGGAGAATGCCGGCAGCTGGGATTTTGGGCTAGAAAAGGAGCAAATATTAGAGACCTATTCTGCATAGCTCCAGAAGTCCTGAAACTTCACGGAAGATGTTTTCCAAATATATAAAAAATACTGAGAGCAAGAACTTCACCAGGTGGGCCACACACTGCCCACGAGGGTGGGGGCGCGCCCTACCCCCTGGGCGCGCCCTGCTACCTCATGGGCCCCCTGGTGGCCCTCCGGTGGCCATCTTCTGCTATATGGAGTCTTTCGATGGGAAAAAAAATCATAAGCCATCTTCTTGGACGAAACTCCGCCGCCATGAGGCGGAACCTTGGCGGAACCAATCTAGGGCTCTGGCAGAGCTGTTCTACCGGGGAAACTTCCCTCCCGGAGGGGGAAATCATCGCCATCGTCATAACCAACGCTCCTCTCATCGGGAGAGGGCAATCTCCATCAACATCTTCATCAGCACCATCTCATCTCAAAACCCTAGTTCATCTCTTGTATCCAATTCTTGTCTCCAGGTTCGGGATTGGTACTAGTAGGTTGCTAGTAGTGTTAATTACTCCTTGTAGGTGATGCTAGTTGGTTTAATTGGTGGAAGATCATATGTTCAGATCCTATATGCATATTAATACCCATCTGATCATGAATATGTTTATGCTTTGTGAGTAGTTACTTTTTTTCCTGAGGACATGGGAGAAGTCTTGCTATTAGTAGTCATGTGAATTTGGTATTCGTTCGATATTTTGATGAGATGTATGTTGTCTCTCCTCTAGTGGTGTTATGTGAACGTCGGCTACATGATACTTCACCATTATTTGGGCCTAGAGGATGGCATTGGGAAGTAATAAGTAGATGATGGGTTGCTAAAGTGACAGAAGATTACACCCTAGCTTATGCGTTGCTTCGTAAGGGGCTGATTTGGATCCATATGTTTCACGCTATGGTTAGGTTTACCTTAATACTTTTGTTGTAGTTGCGGATGCTTGCAATAGAGGTTAATCATAAGTGGGATGCTTGTCCAAGTAAGGACAACACCCAAGCACCGGTCCACCCACATACCAAATTATCAAAGTACCGAACGCGAATCATATGAACATGATGAAAACTAGCTTGACGATATTCCCATGTGTCCTCGGGAGCGCTTTATATCATATAAGAGTTTGTCTAGGCTTGTCCTTTGCGACAAAAGGATTGGGCCACATTGCTGCACCTTATTTACTTTTGTTACTTGTTGCTCATTACAAATTATCTTATCACAAAACTATCTGTTACTACTTATTTTAGTAATTTTAGAGAATACCTTGCTGGAAACCGCTTATCATTTCCTTATGCTCCTCATTGGGTTCGACACTCTTACTTATCGAAACGACTACGATAGATCCCCTATACTTGTGGGTCACCAGTCGGCGTTCTAGGAACGGGGGTCCCCAGACTTGCCTGCCTTTGGCCCACCGCGTGGCTTTGCAAGCAGGCCTGTACGGCCCATCTTCATCAACAAGACATTCAAGACCCTCGTGAGGGGCCAAGCCTCGCGAGGCGGACGACACAAGACCTCCTCAGGAGCGGCCTCACCAGGCTGGCTTAGGAGGGGCGGAGAGTTCAAGGCAGGCAAACCTCGCGAGGTTCTAGTGACATGAGCCATATGGCCAAGGCCAGGCGGGCGCCAGCGCAAGCAGGGTCCTTGTTTCCTCTTTGGTGCTAAGGGGGCAAGCGTAGGCGCGGAGTACCGAGGCATCAAGCAAAGGTTTACATATCGGTGCAACGAGACCAAGACCAGCTGGATGGCAAGGCAGAAGTCACCATGGAGCCCAAGGTGGCATCACCACCAGAGCCTTTTGCAGGTGAAGACCACTTTTGTCAGGATAAGTTGTACTAGCTGTACCCTTTCAAGTTGGCCATTGTTGGCTCCCTTCCCGCTCAATATTTGGGGAGAGGACCAGGGCCACTATAAATACGACTAGCCACCACCATAGCTAGGGGGAGGAAAAGAGACACCAGAACACACACAAGTTCGCCAAGCACAAGAACACCTCTCCTGAGGAGGCTGTTCTTCCCCCTATACTGTTCATCCTCAGCCCGAGAGGCAATCCACCACCACCACACTGGAGTAGTGTATTACACCACAGCGGTGGCCCAAACCAGTATAAATCTTGTGTCCTTTGTGTTGCGAGTTCGTCGAGTTAGTCCGTAAGATCTTAGCCGAGCTAGGACGGGGATCGGTAGGGGGGAGATCTTCGTGCGCACCCCAGATTTCGAACTGTAAGGGTTTTGCTGAAACCCGTGATCCGACATTTGGTGCGCCAGGTAGGGGTGCGCCGGAGTCTTTCTTCCGTCTATTCCTGCTCCACCATCTCCACGCCTGCTCCCCCATGGTGGGCGCCCCTCCAACTGGATCTACCGGTGCCCACGGCGGCACTCGGGGGCTCCGAGCCCTTGCCCCCGCCTTGCGGCAAGTGCAGTGGCCACCCAAGTTCAAGCCGGAGATGCCGCCGCGCTACAACGGCGCGGAGGACACGTTGGCTTTCCTACTGGCGTACGAGGATGCCGTTCTAGAAGCCGGGGCGACGACAAGATCATGGCCAACTGGTTCCCAATGGCCCTTCTGGCGCACCGCGCGCCTGGCTCCTCCATTTGCAGGAGTCTTCTGTCGCCACCTGTGAGGACCTGCGCAACCTCTTCATCACTCGCTTCGAGGAACCGGCGGCCCCCATCGTCGTAGCTCTCCTCGGTGGTTCGCAAGCACCACCCTCAGATTGGCATGTCAAGCCGTACTGTCGCCAGATCGGCGCCACTTCCAAGCGCCCGGGGGCTCTGCCTGGATGGGACACGCCTGAGGCCGACCTAACCTTTGACTCAAAGGATCATCTCGCCTCCACCGTTGGCTCGGGTGCCTTCCCGATGCTGTGCGCGCCCACCATCTGCCACGTATCCATCACCAAGACGCTCGTCGACAGCGGCGCCGGCCTCAATGTGCCCTCCGTCGAAGCCTTCAGCCTCCTTCAGGTACCGTTCGAGCGGCTCCGCCCCAGCAAGCCCTTCTCGGGGGTTGGCGGAGGCTCCGCCTGCTCCGTGGGGCAGATCCACCCCCCCCCCCCCGTGACCTTCGGCACCCACGACAACTACCGCTCCGAGCTCATCGACTTCGACATCGCCCGCATTGGCCTCCCATACAATGCCATCCTTGGGTACCAAGCTCTGGCCCAGTTCATGCCAGCAACCCATCCTGCTTACAACCTCATGAAAAATATTGGGGAGAGAAGGTGTCCTCACCATCAAGGGGGACGCCAAGGAGGCCCTGGCGGCACCCAAGCTTGCCCTCAAGGCCGCTGTGACAGCACGACCCGCCGATGCGGATACCTCCAAGGCCAAGGGAGCCACACCAACCAAGAGGAAGTATTTCTTCACTCAGGACAAGGCAGAAACCAAGAAAGTGCTGGTCGAGGAGGACAGGTCCTCAGGGGCAACCTTTACCATAGGCGCCAACCTTGATCCTCGTCAGGAGGAGGCGCTAGTGAAGTTCTTGCGTCCGAACATGGGAGTGTTTTCCTAGGAGCCCGATCAGCTGGTAGGGGTCCCAAGAGAGGTAATAGAGCACCACCTGAAGGTGTGCCCCAATGTATGCCCCATGAAGGAGAAGGCAAGGCGGTAGTCCACAGAGAAGCAAGCTTTCATTGTCCAAGAAACCCGCAGGTTGGAGGCTGCGGGTGTCATTCGCGAGGTTCGGTACCCCGAGTGGCTGGCAAACCCCGTCTTCGTCCCCAAGAAAGGCAGGAAGGAGAGGATGTGTGTCGACTTCATGAACCTCAACAAGGCCTGCCCCCAAGATCCGTTCCCGCTTCCACGCGTCGACTAGATCGTCGACTCCACCGCTGAGTGCGACTTGCTATGCTTCCTGGATGCGTTCTCAGGATATCACCAGATCAAGATGGTGGTAGAAGATGTGGAGAATACAGCCTTCCTGACCCCGTGTGGGGTGTACTGCTACACTTGCATGCCGTTCGGGCTGCGCAAGGCGGGCACAACCTTCCAGCGGCTCATGCACATCGCCTTACGGCGGTAGCTCGGGGGAAATGTTGAAGCCTACGTCGACGACATCGTGGTGAAGTCTTAGGAGGCGGGGAGCTTGATCCAAGACATAGAGGAGACCTTTGAAAGCCTTCGCTAGGTGGACTTGCGGCACAACCCAGGGAAATGCATGTTTGGCGTCCCTTCCGGCAAGCTGCTGGGTTTCCTGGTGTCCCACGAGGGGATCGAGGCCAACCCAGAGAAGGTCAAGGCCATTCAAGACATGAGTCCACCGTAGACCCTCAAGGAAATGCAGAAGTTGGGGCGCTTCATCTCCAAGCTTGGAGAACACGCCCTACCCTTCTTCAAGCTGATGAAAAAGAAGGGCCCGTTCAAGTGGACCCCAGAGGCCAACCAAGCTTTTCAAGTCCTCAAGAGATACCTGACCAGCCCTCCAGTGATGGTGGCGCCGCGACCTTGCGAGCCCCTAGTGCTTTATATCGCCGCCACCCCGTACTCAGCTAGCGTGGCCCTGGTGGCGGTTCGGCAAGAACACCAAGACAAGCGGGCATCACGCCGTGCTACGCCTCCAGCAGAGACGGGGCAATACCAGAAGGGCGCCACAAGGGCCGCAGCAGCAGCGGCAGAGGATCAGGCTCAGCAGGACGACGCCCGCAAACTCGCGAAGGCCCCGACTAGCGATCAAGCATTAGGGGTTCCCTCTCCTCAGGAGGCACCCCAACTCCGGGAGGGCGCAAGCCTCATCAGGACGCCTACCCTCATCGAGCACCCGGTATACTTCGTTAACACGGTGTTGCGGGATGCAAGAGCGCGATACCCCATGCCTTAGAAGCTCCAACTCGCGCTCCTGGTGGCCTCGCGAAAGCTGCGGCACTACTTCCAGGGCCACCCCATCAAGGTCGTCTCAGCTTACCCATTGGAGAGAGTGCTCAGGAGCCCCAACTCTGCCGGAAGAGTCGCTGAATGGAACATTGAGTTGCAAGCATTTCAGCTGGAGTTCAGTACTACCAGGGTCATCAAGGGAACCGTGCTTGCTGATTTCATGGCAGAATGGACAGACGCCCCGGCGCTTGAAGAAGGCGAAGATCGGTCGCTCTCGCTGGGAAGCGAGGCGCCTGACGGTTGGGTCATGTATTTCGATGGTGCCTTCGAGCACCAGGGCGCGGGGGCTGGAGCAGTGCTCATCTTGCCCACTCAGGACAAACTCTACTATGCCGTGCAACTCTGCTTCCAGCAGGGTGAGAAGGTCTCCAACAACATTGCATAATACGAGGGCCTCATAGACGGCCTAAAGGTTGCAGTGACGCTGGGGGTGAAGCATCTCACTATTAGGGGCGACTCACAGCTCCTCGTCAACTACTCCAACAAGGTATATGAGCCGAAGGACGAGCACATGGAAGCATACCTCGCGGAGGTGCGCAAGATGGAGAAGAAATTTCTGGGCCCGGAGTTGCAGCATGTGCCCCGTTGCACCAACAAGGAAGATGACGACATCGCCAGAAGAGCATGCAAGCTACAGCCCTAGGAGCCTGGCGTCTTCGAGGAGCGGCTCTTCAAGCCATCAGCAACGCCACCGCTTTCAAGAACAACCCCAGGAGGAACTCCCGCAGCCGCCTGCCACAGGAGCCCCAGCCTGTGGCCCGACCTCGGGAGCGCGCCTACTCCTGGCGCTCGAGCCCCAGGAGGGATGCTGGACCAAGGAGTTCAAGGAATACCTGATGCAAGGGAGGTTGCCGGAGAAGGAGGAGGACGCGGAGCGCGTGGCCCGTTAGGCCACAACATACTGCATCCAGGACGGTGAATTATACAAGAAGCGAACAAATGATGTTTCACTGCGTTGTATCTCCAGGGAACAGGGGAAAGAGCTGATAGCCGACATACACGGCGGGGACTGCGGGCACCACTCGTCGTCGCGAACCCTCATCGGCAAGGCATTCCGAAGTGGATTGTACTGGCTTACAACACTCAACGACGTAGCTGAGCTAGTGAAGTCCTGCGAGGCCTGCCAATTCCAAGCCAAGCAGATCTATCAGCCAGCTCAGGGCCTCCAGACCATTCAACTCTGGTGGCCATTCACAGTCTGGGGGCTGGATACTCTGGGCCCGTTTCCTCGGGCGCCTGAGGGATATCGATACCTCTACGTCGCCATCGACAAGTTCACTAAGTGGCTGGAGGTTGAAGCCGTCCGCGCCATCCTAGCTGGCTCTGCGGTCAAGTTCATCAAGGGCCTCATGAGCCGTTTTGTGGTCCCCAACCGCATCATCACTGATAACGGCTCGCAGTTCACTAGTAATCTCTTCAAGTCATATTGTGCTAACCTTGGAACACAGATATGCTACGCCTCAGTAGCACACCCCAGGAGCAATGGCCAGGCCGAACGCGCTAACGCGGAGGTCCTGAGGGGCCTCATGACCAGGACCTTCAAGAAGAAGCTCGAAGCCTGCGGCATGGGCTGGCACAACAAGCTGCAGTCCGTGTTGTGGTCCATCCGCACCACCACCACCAAGCCAACGGGCGAACCTCCATTCTTCCTCCTCTACGGAGCAGAAGCAGTCCTCCCTCACGTGGTCGAGCATCGCTCCGCATGGGTCCTGGCGTTTGATGAGATGTAGCAGGACGCCACGTGGGGGATGGACCTCGTTCTAGGGGACGAACATCGCCGCGAAGCTGCACTACGAGTGGCAAGATGCCAGAAGGCGTTGCGGTGGTACCACTGTCGTAGCGTCCGCTCCAGGACTCTTGAGGTGGGTGACCTCGTCCTGAGGCGGGTGCTCTCTAGGGAGGGGCTACATAAGCTCTCACCCATGTGGGAGGGCCCGTTCAAGGTCATCCATGTCTCCAGGCCTGGTGCCGCGCGCCTAGAGACGCAGGACCGGGTACCCGTCCAGAACACGCGGAACATCCAACATCTCCCGAAGTTCTACCCATGAAGAAAGGCCCAGTGCCTGTGAAGAAGGCCCGGTGCCTGTGAAGAAAGGCCCAGTGCCTGTGAAGATGGCCCGGTGCCTGTGAAGAAAGGCCCAGCGCCTGTGAAGCAAGGCCCCGTGCCTGTGAAGAATCGCCGCCCGTGACATTCTCACGTAATAATGAATGGGGTTGTACACACCCCGGAGTCTCAGGAGTGTCGCCCTTGGGCCTCGGGGGCTCCCTCCCACACCGAGTGGCAGCACTTAGCTCCACGCTGGTGAGAAGACGTCAAAGACTAGACTAGGTGTCGGATGCGGCTTTTCATTTGCTTTCCGAAGTTGGCTCGCCCCTCTTTTAATTTAAATTTGCTTTCTGGTGTCTCTTGCTGGTCCCATCTTATCGCTTTCTGCCTCTGTTTCTGCATTCATCTCGTTGGTCGACCTGTACTCTCCCTCGCGTCCCTCGTGAGGGGGTTGAACAGGTACCTTCGCGAGCTTCCTCATTCTATATTTTCGCGAAGCACCCTCGTTCGAGCCCAAAAGCTGGCGCACCTCTCCTAGTCCGTGCCCCACGGGTATCGCGACGCAAGGCGCCGGGTCAAGGCCAGCGGCGCCTATGACCAAGACTCGGGTGAATGATAAACCTCTTGACAAATTTTTTGTAGTTCCTAAGCGCATATCAGGTCAAGGAGGCCTCGACAGGTACTAGGGAGCAAGCGCCTCGTGAGGAGGAGTCCACTCGAAAACAAGTCGAGCTAAGTTATCCCTACATAAAACGATGATGTTGCAACACAGCACAGGAGCGGCAAACATAACATAACAATTGAGATCATAGTTCGATACACGTCCCTCCGGGGCCCATTTTGGTTTCTTTCTGATGCAGGAAAGAAAAGAAGAAAAAAATTGAAGCGGCGCCTACAACGGTCCACGGGGGAATGCCCCAGTGCCTTCCTGAGCTCAGCCGAACCCCTCCTCATGCTTCACGGAGGCGCGGCGATGAGACGACCCGCCACCATCTTCGAAGCGGGCACGGTGGCTGGTCGTAGCCGCCACTACTGGAGCTGTCGCTGGGGAAGAGCTGCCATAGCCGGACGAGACGCGGTCGGCACCAAGGGCGGGTTCTCCCTCATCCTCGTCGCGGCCGTCGCCAAGGCCGAGCACCTCCTCGCCGTCGTTCACCTCGGGGCAACACCTTTTGCGGCGACCATCTTCCCCAAACACAATCACATAGAGGGTCGCGTCGCCATCGTACTTGAAGTGGAGGGTGCACTGCCTGCCTAGGCCACGTGCGCGGTCGAACGTTTGCCAACCGTGGGCCAGAGCTATATTGCCCACGGCGGAGACCTCGACCGCAACCCAGGAAGCCCTGCTGTAGCAGCCGTCTGCATGTAGCCAAAGCCCACCTGGACCTATGGCCGGCAGCTCATCAGCGAAGAAGCGCGGGAGCTGAAGCCAGTTGCCGGCTGGGTTCCCCGACCAAACGACGAACTCCGGCAGCATCTCCGCCCAATGGAAGCGTGGCCGGGGAGGCCGCGCGACCATGGCACGTCTCCCTTCATCAACGGGACCGCCATGACCGGAGCGACCCCTGCCCCATGAAGCGGCACCACCTCAGCTGCGTGGGGCCGCGGCGGGGGTTGTGGTTTGCTTGCATGGACGACCGCGTCCATGCTTGGGCATCGGAGAGTCGGGTCCCTCGCGAGGGGTCTTCCCATTCTCCGCGGTAGTGAACCTCCTCGACGGCGCCATTGGTAGCGGGAGGGGACCTAGGAAGGAGAAGAAGCGGGAAAGGCAGAGGAAGAAATGGGCGGCGGGGGCTCTGCCCCCTCCTCATTTATAGCAGGAGAAGGCCATCCAGCGCCTCCCATGATCACAGGTAATGATGGTTTTCCTTGCATGTCGCAGGGACTTGTCAAGTCGGGCAGTTGCCGAGACGGCGTGGGGAAGCGGAGACGCCCACGTCCAATCAACCGCCACGCGTCGACCAAGGCCGCGGGCTATTGGGGCCCACGGCACTCCGCACTTCACCTTTGGCTTCGCCTCGAAGCCAAGCTCGAGCGCGCCTTGGGCCCAGGGGGTACTGTAGGCGTTCTGGGAACGGGGGTCCCCAGACTTGCCTTCCGGCGGCCCACGGTGTGGCTTTGCTAGGAGGCCTGTATGGCCCATCTTCATCAACAAGACATTCAAGACCCTCACGAGGGGCCAAGCCTCGCGAGGCGGACGACACAAGACCTCCTCAGGAGCGGCCTCACCAGGCTGGCTCGTGAGGGGCGGAGAGTTCATTGCAGGCAAACCTCGCGAGGTTCTAGTGACGTAAGCCACGATGACCAAGGCCAGGTGGGCGCCAACGCGCTCAGCGTCCTTGTTTCTTCTTTGGTGCTAAGGGGGCAAGCGCAGACGCAGAGTACCGAGGCATCAAGAAAAGGTTTCCATATTGGTGCAACGAGACCAAGACCAGCAGGACGGCAAGATGGAGGTCACCATGGAGCCCAAGGTGCCGTCACCACTAGAGCCTTTTGCAGGCGAAGACCACTTTTGTCAGGATAAGCTGTACAAGTTGTCCCCTTTCAAGTTGGCCATTGTTGGCTCCCTTCCCGCTCAATATTTGGGGAGAGGACCAGGGCCACTATAAATTGGACTGGCCACCACCATAGCTAGGGCGGAGGAAAAGAGAGACCAGAACACACACAAGTTTGCCAAGCACAAGAACACCTCTCCTCAGGAGGCTATTCTTCCCCCTGTACTGTTCATCCTCAGCCGAGAGGCAATCCACCACCAGCATACTAGAGTAGGGTATTACACCATAGCGGTGGCCCGAACCTATATAAATCTTGTGTCCTTTGTGTTGCGAGTTCGTCGAGTTAGTCCGTAAGATCTTAGACGAGCTAGGACGTGTATCGGTAGGGGGGAGATCTTCATGCGCACCCCAGAGTTCAAACCTTAAGGGTTTTGCCAGAACCTGTGATCTGACAAAGACGATGACGAGGAGCCCCGTCCAGCAAATACAGGGGGACAAAAGAAATTTCCCACCCAAGTCAAAACGGTGAACATGATATACGTCACTCATATCCCCAAGAGGGAGCGCAAACGCACACTCATGGATGTCTATGCGAAAGAGCCAGTCGCCCCAAAATTTAATCCATGGTCATCTTGCCCGATAACTTTCGATCACAGGGACCATCCGACCAGTATTCGTCATAGCGGCTCAGCCGCACTGGTCCTCGACCCAATCATTGATGGATTCCACCTCACACGGTTCCTCATGGACGGTGGCAGCAACCTTAACCTGCTCTATCAGGACACAGTCCGCAAGATGGGCATCGATCTGTCAAGGATCAAGCCCACCAAAACTACCTTTAAAGGAGTAATACCAGGTGTAGAGGCCTGCTGCACTGGATCAATCACGTTGGAAGTCGTGTTCAGATCACCAGACAACTTCTGAAGCGAAGCCTTGACCTTCAACATCATCCCCTTCCGCAGTGGCTATCGTGCACTGCTCGGACAAACCGCATTTGCTCGCTTCAATGCGGTGCCACACTATGCCTATCTCAAACTTAAGATGCCCGGGCCACGCGGAAACACAGTGGAACACTCCCTCCGTACCGAGGAGCACACCGCGGCCCTGGTAGCGGAAATATAGTGCAGCCTTATCAAGCAGAACATTAATTCGGCGGCCAAGCCCCCGGAAACTATTAAACGAGTCCGGATTACTCTGCCGCATGCCAGCCCGGCTCGTCAGGTGTTGGACTAGCAATACAGCCTCCATCTCTATCCCGACTGAAATGCAGCGTACATACCGCGCGTACATAACTACGCACTTAAAATACCATGGGCAAAGACGGAGGCACAACTCGATCACGGTCCACAACGTGGCTCGACCTTATCCAGATACTCATGCTTTCCCTTTTTTCTTCTATCCCTTTTCATGTTTCTTTTCCACATGCCCCTCACAACGGCCTCATCATCGATCCTTTTGAAGGATAAACACACCAAGGAGGCAAGCAGCATAGACGTGTGGCAGAAACATCTAGATGATCTTTTTGACGATCACTTTTCCTATTTGAAGGACCCGCACGCAGCTTCCCCTTGTTCTCAGCATGATTAAATAGCCCTATTGCTTATCGCATTATTTGTACAAATACGCTTTGACGTATCAATGAGATTATAACGGAAATAGTTTGTGGCCCAACATAAGTGGCACTGGCTTACTCGTTCATTATATTTAAACTTTTTCTAATTGCACGCGTACATTTTGGTACGACTTAACCCGCCAGGGGCTCCTTTGCGCTCCATATGTTGGCAATAAGTCCGAACACTTTTTACAGTACAATTCGGCGCCCCGAATATTGCATTATATGCATCAGCTTCGAATCATGTTTTGGTCAATAGTTGGGTTGCCCGGCTCCTGTGCTTGCTACCGTATGTTTCGTTTCATCAACTTGGGTAGTAAAGGGAGAACTACTGCGATTGTGTTTCTGGTTCATCCAGATAAATACCTCAGTAGAGAAAGCCGAAACCTGACTGTCATGATGCGGCGAGAGCTGGTTAGCTATTCGGTGGATAAAATCTCTTGCGATTTTTTCCACATTACGCGACGGATCAGCTTCCACCCGATCAGGTGTTTACAACCCCTAGTTCGGATAAACAAACTAGGGGCTGCACCTATATACTCCTATTTGTCAAACTCCTATGGCTAAGTGAGGGTGATAAAGCCACATAGTCCGATTGCCTGGTTCGATGCACTAAACACCTCCTTCAAGGACCAAATTTTTGGGTCAAGTGTGTTTCGGATCCAATCCGAACACCCCCGTACTATCTACGTGGGGGCTGAAGCCAACGACTGGCCAACTCTCAGATTCAAATAAACAGCCGCACAAGTGGAAATACTTTCGAAAAACAATAAGCAATATATTACATATAGGCTTTGTCCCATAATACAAGATTGGATAAACACAAATACATTCATTCAAGATAATGTCCTTCGCACACTGGCCCGCTACAATGCGGGATCCTTCTAGGACGTCATCAAACTAGCGCTCGGGCGTGCGGTGCTCCTTGTCCTCAGGCGGCCCCTTGATTACAAGCTTGATGGCATTCATCTTCGCCCACTGCACCTTAACATGGGTGAAGGCCATCCACACACCCTCGACGCAGACCGATTGCTTTATGGCATCAGGCCGAGGGCAGGCGTCGACCAGCCGCTTCACGAGCCCGAAGTGCCTGCTGGGTATGCCTTCGGCAGGCCATAGACGGATTAGTAAATCCTTCATGGCCAATCCGGCCACCCTATGTAGTTCAGACAGCTGTTTCAGCTGATTGCTGAGGGCCACCGGATGCTCTGGCGCAAGGTATTGCGACCAGAACAGCTTCTCCGATGAGCTCCCCTCCTTGGCTCGGAAGAACTCTGCAACATCAGCCACACTGCAAGGCAGATACGCAAATGCTCCTAGAGAACTCCAAATCCGGTTTAGTAAGAGGTACCTTTTCTTCACAAATTTTCTCTGCATAATGAAGGTCATACCCGCCGCAATTCGTTTGGCCTCCTGAATTTCCCGGAGGGCGCCCTGGGCTTCAACCCGGTCCTCTTGTGCGCTTTGGCAGACCTTAGCAAGTTCGGACTCTTGGTCCGCAACCTTGAGCTCCAAGGACTCGCACTTCTTTATGGCGTCCTCGAGCTCCTGCTGAACCTCCCTGACCCTTGATTCGTGTTTTTTGCGGGCAGATTGTTCCTTCTCCGCCTTCTTCTGGGCCTCGCTCAGTGCCTTCTGGAGGGACTCCACCTCAGCCGCAGCTCCTATGAAGCATCATATTAACGTGACCAACACAAACAATTCTTATCATTTTAATGATCTGAATAGGTCATTATGTGCCTTGCTTGTCCTCACGCTATTTTTGACACGGTCGAGCTCTTCATCGGCCTGCTTCAGTCCGGCTACTTTGGCAGGATGGGAGGTCATAGCCAGCATCGACGCCTGCTTATTCACATTGACATATATGATCAGTCTCCTGCAAAAATTATTCGATCCTCTGTCCGGCATTTCTTTTTGAACAGAGGACAGAGTCTCGGGGGCTACTGTCTGTACTAGGGTGTTCTTTTTGCATAATTGCGTCACGTACCTCAAATCCTGTTAGAAGGCTGGTGCAGGCTTCGGTCAGTCCGCTTTTTGCGGACTGAACCATCTCAACCACCGTACCCATAAGGATACGGTGTTCCTCTACAATGGAAGCACCTTGGAGCACTTCCAATAGAGTATCGGGTGCCTCTGGATGGACAGAGGTCACCCGCGGAATAGGTGCACCTCCTTCTTTCGAAGGATGCTGCTTACCTGATTCCGGAGCCGTACGGTCCTACGGTATAGTATTCGGCTAGGAGCCTGATACGTCTCCAACGTATCTATAATTTTTTATTGCTCCATGCTATATAATCTACTGTTTTGGACATTACTGGGCTTTATTATACACTTTTATATTATTTTTGGGACAAACCTACTAACCGGAGGCCCAGCTCAGAATTTCTGTTTTTGCCTATTTTAGGGTTTCGAAGAAAAGGAATATCAAACGGAGTGCAAACGGAGTGAAACCTTCGGGAACGTGATTTTTGGAACGAACAAGATCCAGGAGACTTGGACCCTATGTCAAGCAACCAATAGGTGGCCACGTGGTAGGGGGGCGCGCCTACCCCCCCCCCCCCCAAGCGCGCCCTCCACCCACGTGGGCCCCCTGTTGCTCCACCGACTTACTTCTTCCCCCTTTATATACCTACGTACCCCCAAACGATCAGATACGGAGCCAAAACCCTAATTCCACCGCCGTAACTTTCTGTATCCATGAGATCCCATCTTGGGGCCTGTTCCGGAGGGCTTCTACATCAACACCATAGCCTCTTTGATGAAGTGTGAGTAGTTTACCTCAGACCTTCGGGTCCATAGTTATTAGCTAGATGGCTTCTTCTCTCTTTTTGGATCTCATTACAAAGTTCCCCCCCTCTCTTGTGGAGATCTATTCGATGTAATCTTCTTTTGCGGTGTGTTCGTTGAGACCGATGAATGCTGGGTTTATGATCAAGTTTATCTATGAAGAATATTTGAATCTTCTCTGAATTCTTTTATGTATGATTGGTTATCTTTGCAAGTCTCTTCGAATTATCAGTTTGGTTTGGTCTACTAGATTGATCTTTCTTGCAATGGGAGAAGTGCTTAGCTTTGGGTTCAATCTTGTAGTGTCCTTTCCTAGTGACAGTAGGGACAGCAAGGCACGTATTGTATTGTTGCCATCGAGGATAACAAGATGGGGTTTTTATCATATTGCATGAATTTATCCCTCTACAGGATGTCATCTTGCTTAAAGCGTTACTCTGTTCTCTTGAACTTAATACTCTAGATGCATGCTGGATAGCGGTCGATGTGTCGAGTAATAGTACTAGATGCAGGCAGGAGTCGGTCTACTTGTCTCGGACGTGATGCCTATATACATGATCATACCTAGATATTCTCATAACTATTCTCAATTCTGTCAATTGCTCAACAGGTAAATATTTGATGGATTATGGAACAAGGAGTGGCAAGAGCCTAAGCTTGGGGATGCCCATGGCACCACCAAGATAATCTAAGGACACCAAAAAGCCAAATCTTGGGGATGTCCCGGATGGCATTCCCTCTTTCGTCTACTTCTATCATTAACTTTACTTGGAGCTATATTTTTATTCACCACATGATATGTGTTTTGCTTGGAGCGTCTTGTATGATCTGAGTCTTTACATTTTAGTTTACCATAATCATCTTTTCTATACACACCTTTTGAGAGAGACACACATGATTCAGAAATTATTAGAATACTCTATGTGCTTCACTTATATCTTTTGAGTTATATAGTTTTGCTCTAGTACTTCACTTATACCCTTTAGAGCACGGTGGTGGATTTGTTTTATAGAAACTATTGATCTCTCATGCTTCACTTAGATTATTTTGAGAGTCTTAAATAGCATTGTAATTTTCTTAAATAGTCCTAATATGCTAGGTATACAAGATTAATAATAAAATTCTCTTATGAGTGTGTTGAATACTATGAGAAGTTTGATATTTGATAATTTTTTTGTGATATGGAGATGGTGATATTAGAGTCATGCTAGTTGAGTAGTTGTGAATTTGGGAAATACTTGTGTTAAAGTTTGTGATTCTCGTAGCATGCACGTATGGTGAACCGTTATGTGATGAAGTCGGAGCATGATTTATTTATTGATTGTCTTCCTTATGAGTGGCGGTCGGGGACGAGCGATGGTCTTCTCCTACCAATCTATCCCCCTAGGAGCATGCGCGTAATACTTTGCTTTGATAACTTGTAGATTTTTGCAATAAGTGTATGAGTTCTTTATGACTAATGTTGACTCCATGGATCATACACACTCTCACCCTTCCACCATTGCTAGCCTCTCTAATACCGTGCACCTTTCGCCGGTATCATACACCCACCATATACCTTCCTCAAAACAGCCACCATACCTACCTATTATGGCATTTCCATAGCCATTCCGAGATATATTGCGATGCAACTTTCCATCATTCTATTTATTATGGCACACTCCATCATTCTCATATTTCTTAGCATGATCATGTAGTTGACATCGTATTTGTGGCAAAGCCACCATTCATAATTCTTTCATACATGTCACTCTTGATTCATGGCATATCCCAGTACACCACCGGAGGCATTCATATAGAGTCATATTATTTTTGTAAGTATCAAGTTGTAATTGTTGAGTTGTAAGAAAAATAAAAGTGTGATGATCATCATTATTAGAGCATTGTCCCAGTGAGGAAAGGATGATGGAGACTATGATTCCCCCACAAGTCGGGTTGAGACTCCAGACGAAAAAAAGAGGCCATAAAAAAGAGAAAAAGGCCCAAATAAAAAAATGAGAGAAAAAGAGAGAAGGGACAATGTTACTATCCTTTTACCACACTTGTGCTTCAAAGTAGCACCATGATATTCATGATAGAGGGTCTCCTATGTTATCACTTTCATATACTAGTGGGAATTTTTCATTATAGAACTTGGCTTGTATATTCCAATGATGGGCTTCCTCAAAATGCCCTAGGTCTTCATGAGCAAGCAAGTTGGATGCACACCCACTTAGTTTCTTTTTGAGCTTTCATATACTTATAGCTCTAGTGCATCCGTTGCATGACAATCCCTACTCACTCACATTGATATCTATTGATGGGCATCTCCATAGCCCGTTGATACGCCTAGTTAATGTGATACTATCTTCTCCCTTTTTGTCTTCTCCACAACCACCATTCTATTCCACCTAAAGTGCTATGTCCATGGCTCACGCTCATGTATTGCGTGAAGATTGAAAATGTTTGAGAACACCAAAAGTATGAAACAATTGCTTGGCCAGACTATATGATTTTGTAGGGATAACTTTCTTTGGCCATGTTATTTTGAGAAGACATAATTGATTAGTTAGTATGCTTGAAGTATTATTATTTTTATGTCAATATTGAAATTTTGTCTTGAATCTTTTGGATCTGAATATTCATACCACAATTAAGAAGAATTACATTGAAATTATGCCAAGTAGCATTCCGCATCAAAAATTATGTTTCTATCATTTACCTACTCGAGGACGAGCAGGAATTAAGCTTGGGGATGCTTGATATGTCTCCAACGTATCTATAATTTTTTATTGCTCCATGCTATATTATCTAGTGTTTTGGACATTATTGGGCTTTATTATACACTTTTATATTATTTTTGGGACTAACCTACTAACCGGAGGCCCAACCCAGAATTCCTATTTTTTTTTGCCTATTTTAGGGTTTCGAAGAAAAGGAATATCAAATGGAGTCCAAACGGAATAAAACCTTCAGGAACGTGATTTTTGGAACGAACAAGATCCAGGAGACTTGGACCCGATGTCAAGCAACCAACAGGGAGGCCACGAGGTAGGAGGGCGCGGCTACCCCCCCCAGGTGCGCCCTCCACCCTCATGGGCCCCCTGTTGCTCCACCGACGTACTTCTTCCTCCTATATATACCTACGTACCGCCAAACGATCAGATACGGAGCCAAAACCCTAATTCCACTGCCGTAACTTTCTGTATCCACGAGATCCCATCTCGGGGCCTGTTCCGGAGCTCCGCGGAGGGGGCATCGATCATGGAGGGCTTCTACATCAACACCATAGCCTCTCCGATGAAGTGTGAGTAGTTTACCTCAGACCTTCGGGTCCATAGTTATTAGCTAGATGGCTTCTTCTCTCTTTTTGGATCTCAATACAAAGTTCTCCCCATCTCTTGTGGAGATCTCTTCGATGTAATCTTCTTTTGTGGTGTGTTTGTTGAGACTGATGAATTGTGGGTTTATGATGAAGTTTATCTATGAACAATATTTGAATCTTCTCTGAATTCTTTTATGTATGATCGCTTATATTTGCAAGTCTCTTCAAATTATCAGTTTGGTTTGGCCTACTAGATTGATCTTTCTTGCAATGGGAGAAGTGCTTAGCTTTGGGTTCAATCTTGCGGTGTCCTTTCCTAGTGACAGTAGGGGCAGCAAGGCACGTATTGTATTGTTGCCATCGAGGATAACAAGATGGGGTTTTTATCATATTGCATGAATTTATCGCTCTACATCATGTCATCTTGCTTAAAGCGTTATTCTTTTCTCTTGAACTTAATACTCCAGATGCATGCTAGATAGCGGTCGATGTGTCGAGTAATAGTAGTAGATGCAGGCAGGAGTCGGTCTACTTGTCTCGGACATGATGCCTATATACATGATCATACCTAGATATTCTCATAACTATGCTCAATTCTGTCAATTGCTCGATAGTAATTTGTTCACCCACCGTAAAATACTTATGCTCTTGAGAGAAGCCACTAGTGAAACCTATGGCCCCCGGGTCTATCTTCATCATATTAATCTTCCAATACTTAGTTATGTTCATTATTTTACTTTGCATCTTTATCATAAAAATACCAAAAATATTATCTTATCATATCGATCAGATCTCACTCTCGTAAGTGACCGTGTAGGGATTGACAACCCCTTATTGCGTTGGTTGCGAGGATTTATTTGTTTTGTGTAGGTGCGAGGGACTCGCGCGTAGCCTCCTACTGGATTGATACCTTGGTTCTCAAAAACTGAGGGAAATACTTACGCTACTTTACTGCACCACCCTTTCCTCTTCAAGGGAAATCCAACGCAAGTGCCTAAGACGTAGCAGAGCCGAATTGGGTATGGCCCCCGTTGCCAGTCTCTAGGGCGGTCGACTCCCCCATGTGTCCGGCGGCCGAGGTTTCGCCCTCTGGCACCACCTCGGCGGCCTCCTGTACCACTCCCTGGCCTGGGAGGGTCCTTCTGGATAACACTTTGGCGTCGCCCGTAGTCTTGGGGGAGGAGGCCGGCGGAAGCGACCCGCTGTCCATCACCTTTGGATCCAGCGAATTCCTCGAACATCAGGATCGTCAGAGGTGATCGAGAGCCGGACTGTAGCACATGATTCAACATATTAAAACCATGAAGTAAAAAAGCTAGATATATATGTGTGCAAGTGCTTTTGTGTACTTATGATCCGGCCAGGGGATTCTTTCTGGGACGCCACTCAGGGCTGCTATCGGTGTCTGATTCGGAATCGTCCGCAAGGGAGACTCTCCCTTTCTTGGATGCCTCTGCCTCCAGATCCGTGGAGGCCGCCCTTTTCATCCTTCCCCCCTCGGGTGGAGAATTTCTTTCCTCCTCCTCCTTGTCGTTCTCAGCAGGGGAGGAGTGGGTTTTGGCGTCTTCTGATGATGCGTCAGAAGTTCCTCTACGGCGGAGGCCGCTTCTTGTCTTCTGGCCCTTCTTCTTGGCCTTCTTCTCCGGCGCCTGGTAGGGTGCCGGAGCCAACATCTTCGTCAGGAGTGGGATAGCTGGGTTTTCGGGCAACAGAGCTGGACACTGGATCCGCTCCACCTTCTTTATCCAACTCTGAAAAGACAAATGGAGAAACTTAGACATCTTCCTTGGATGCATAGGAAGAGATACACCTTGAAGTATAAAGAACTTATTGGACTGGCTAGATGGGTCAGGTCATATCTGCGGTCCTTGGACGTCTGCGGCCACGTCTGATTGGCCTTGAAAAGCACCTTCTAGATATCTTCATGCGTGGAGCCGAAGAACTGTCGCAAGGTCTGGTGCTTGGCTGGATCAAACTCCCACAGATGGCAAGTCCGACTTTGTCAGGGAAGGATCCGGCGAAAAAGCATCACCTGGATCACATTGACGAGCTTGATGTTCTTTTCCACCATGCTCTTGACGCGTGCCTGCAGCGCTGATATCTCATTTGATGACAACCAGTCCATGCCCTCTTTTAGCCAGGAGGTAAGCCACATTGGGGGCCCGGACTTGAATTCGAAAGCCGCGGCCCAGGTGGTGTCACGGGGCTCATTGACATAGAACCACTACTTCTGCCACCCCTTGACGGTTTCCACAAAGGTGCCAGTGGGCCATGTGACATTGGATAGTTTGCTCACCATGGCACCTCCGCACTCCGCATGTTGACCATCCACCACTTTCGGCTTCACATTGAAGATCTTCGGCCATAATCCGAAGTGGGGTGGGATGAGGAGGAAGGCCTTGCACATGACAATGAATGCTGAGATGTTGAGGAGAGAATTCGAGGCTAGATCGTGGAAATCTAGCCCGTAGTAGAACATGAGTCCGCGGACGAAGGGGTGGAGGGGAAATCCTAACCCGCGGATGAAGTGGGGGATGAATACCACCTTCTCATTGGGCTGCGGGGTGGGGACAATCTGCCCCTTGGACAAAAGCCGGTGGGCGATTCCCTGGGCCAAGTACCCCGCTTCCCGGAGCTCCATGATGTTCCCCTTCGTGATGGAGGAGGCCATCCACTTGCCCTGCATTCCAGATTCTGACATGGTCGAAGTGCTTTTTGGAGGCGGAAAGGATGGAAGCTTGGGAGCTGGAGCTCGAGAACGGATGGGCAAAGAGGAAGAATGCATGGGTGAAAGAACGGATCTTTATCCTCTTATAAAGGCAGCGAATATCAAGCGCCTCCCCACTCGCCTTAAAACTCGCCTATTCCCAAAGGGTCGTGCGGACGTCGCGGTTGGATTACCCACGCCCGAATTGATAAGAATCTCGCGATAAGGGGACACGATGTCTGCTTCGATAAGAGGTGCCAATGAAAACCGCACCTCGAAATATGGAGTGGGGAGCTAAAAATGGTTCGAAATACTGACCGGACGGGGACGTAACGTCTCGCTACAAAAAGTTGTTAGTAGATGGGACTTGTCAAGCATTATACTCTTTGCGGCTATATGTGGTGCCTGTCTTGCAGAGCTGGACACGTTTTCTGTGTTCGAGGACTACTTTGAAGTATTCGGAGGAGGAACCCGCCTTGCAATGCTGAAGACAATCCACGCGCCGAACACATTGTCATTGAAGCCTGGTTCAGGGGCTACTGAGGGAGTCCTGGATTAAGGGGTCCTCGGGCGTCCGGGCTATGTGACGTGGACCGGACTAATGGGCCATGAAGGTACAAGATAGAAGACTCCCCCCCATGTCCGGGGAACTCTCCTTAGCATGGAAGGCAAGCTTAGCGTGCAGATATGAATATTCCTTTCTCTATAAACTGACTCTGTACAACCCTAGCCCCCCTCCAGTATCTATATAAACCAGAGGGTTTAGTCCGTAGAGGTAATCATAATCATATAGGCTAGACAATTAGGGTTTAGCCATTACGATCTCGTGGTAGATCAACTCTTGTAACCCCTATACTCAACAAAGTCAATCAAGCAGGACGTAGGGTATTACCTCTATCTAGAGGGACCAAACCTGGGTAAAACATCGTGTCCCTTGTCTCCTGTTACCATCAATCCTTAGACGCACAGTTCAGGACCCCCTACCCGAGATCTACCGGTTTTGACACCGACAGCTGCTGTAACAAAGCAATTGGTGTTGGAGGTGGAACTTGCTCCTGAGTGCTTGCATTGGTGTCCTGATTGCTAGATTTCAACTTCTTAGCTCTAGGCTACCTGAGTGGCCTAGGCTTAGGTGACAGAGGAGATGTAGGCTTGAAAGCTTGAGATTTGGCTACACTCCTAGTCATCCTTCTATCTGAGAAGTCTGGGGTTGTTTGAACTACAAAAGTCTTTGGCTTCTTCCACGTGGTTTCCTGGCCTGCTTAGTTGTGGCAGAGAAAGTGTAGTTCATGGTGGCAGATGGTTCAGTAACAACATGAATAGGATCTTTAAAGAAAGAGGCATTACCATCTGGCCCTGGCAATGAGCTTTGGCTGCTATTTTCCTCCAAAAACAACCTTCTTGCAGTGTTCTGAGGGAACTCAACCCTTTGAGAAGCTGGAAAGCTGAAAGAGACTAGTGGATCAAAAGCAACATAGCAAGTTCTCTTGTGTATGCTAAATTTGGCAGGTGGAGGCAAGGCCCTAGGGATCTGTGTGGTTAGAAAGGTAGGCATGAGAGACTCAAAAGATCTTCTCCATATAAAATCAGGTGGTAAAGGTGGCCCCATAACAATTCTCACAAGCCCAACTTGTAGAGGAGGAGGCTATATCACAATTGGGTTTTGTGGAATAATTGCAAGGTTGTTCTGAACCTGATCTTGCTCATCTCCAGGCATGACCATGTCATGATCATGCTATGGTTCTTCAATGGCCATCAACTGCTTTGGTTGGGCCACAAGCTACTCTGGGTCATGCTCATGTGGGCCACCAGCCTGAATATGCTCATCAAGCAAAATTGGGCCTTCAACCACAACATTGTTAGGACCATCAAACTGATCAGCAGGCTCAACTGGGCCAATAGCATCACCAGAATCACTGGAGCCCATAGATGGATTTAAAACCATCAAGTTTGCTTCCTAAACTTGTGGCTGCACCTGCGGGATGTCATTCAGGTTATCCTCATGTCCCCAGCCATGAAGATCTTGTGGGTTGGGTTGGATTGGCTCTTTTGGAGCAGCTAGCTGTGGAACATCATTCTAGCGAGAGCAAGGTACGGTGGCAGTGCCCAAAAGTTTTTGAGTGGCTGAAGCTCACCTAGCATTGGACGAGGGTTGCTGTCAAACGGCATGACATCTTCATCAGGTGGAAGTTGCTCGGCGAAGTCAGTAGTCAAAATTGAGACAGAGGCAGTCCAAAAAACAATTGCTCCTCCAACGTTTGCATACTGACAGAAAACTGCATCTTTTGGAACAAGTTGATTATCAGGAAAAGATGCATAAACCAAAGAGCGCATAAGCCTATCATCTTGATGATTCCAATAATGGAACTGACGAAAAGTACCCACAACCTCAGCCAAATTAACCTCATTGTGATAATCCAAAGGAACCCCAACAAACATCAGCCAGCTAGTTCTGTGCCCTTGCAGAGCGCGGTAACCCTCACCATCATCATGATTAATAAATCTAACAAACAGCTCATTGACATGTTGATCTAAACCGAGCGGCCATGGTGGATGAGCAACTAAAGCAGCATGGATAACAGGATATTGCATCTCATAAAGACCTACTCCCAGGAAGCAAGTCTGCGCAGATCATACCGACAACTCAAGCTGATTGGTGATGAAGGTATGGACCTGCTATCGATGAAGGGCGACATCTTCAGGTGGCAGTGGAGGTTCCATAATGCCAACCATGAAGGATTTATGGCATCGGGAAGGAGCATGAGCCGACGTGTAGAACTTCCTTGGGACGCGGAAAGGCCCACCGCCGATAATATCATGGCCCACCGGGAGGAAGCGATGGGGATCAAGCTCGTACACTGCCATGGGAGGAGCCAGCGATGAGCCTTGCTGCGGTGTGCTACTCGGCGGCGATGGTGCTGGTGGTTTTGGTGGAGAAGTAGAGGAGGTTGGAGATTTTGGTTGGGATTTCTCAGAGTTGGCGGAGGAGGCGATGGAGCTCGAAGCGTCAAGTTCCTTGTTGATGGCATGAGGCTCAAGGCAAGGTGCACCGGTTTGGGGAACCCAGAGTTTAATATTAGGAGGAGACCTTGTGCTGTCCTTTTTAACATGACCTGAACTGAAACATTTACGTCATCTTATCTTATTGGTGCAACACACCCAACTATGACCCATGCCAAGGCACTTTGAACAATCCTAATAACTGGCTGCAATTTCCTTTCACAACACGATCAAGACCTTGCAAGTCACGAACTATCTCTTTAGGTGACTTAGGAGAGGGAATATCCTCTCGCAGAATAGAAAGTTTAGGCAACTCTGTCATATTTTGCAAGTTAAGATCGCTTGCTTGATCTGAATCATCATCTGATAACTCTAAAGGATTTTGAGCCGAACCCAAAAGGATGGGCTAACAGTCAGGAAGTCCAGGACCAACATGAGATGCATGCGAAAAAAATCAAACCGGCTCGCGTACCCAATCCCGATGACTCCGGGGGGATATCACAGGGAGATACTGATCCGAACATGATATCCGAAGATTGCAAAACCCTCAATGGCGAGGTCGCCGGAGGTGACACCAGCGGCGAGATTAAATCTAGTTGACTAAGACAAGCATGTTCCTGAGGATCAACTGTGTAACCAGCATCTGTAGTAACAATACTGATCTCCTCGGCAGTCGCCGGATAACGATAACCCTTGCAAGCATCATAATTCAAAAAGGTAGCAAAACACAGGGATTTCTTCATAGCAACATGGGTGGATGAACACAAGAAAGATTTAGCCGGTGCATGTTTCATAGCCTCAAGGCTAATGTGTGCACGACGCTTAGATGGACTAACGAGAGTCCATTCTTCTTGACATTCAACTTGCAATGCACGAAACTCCTTTTCCCAATAAGGACCACCATGACCCCAAAGATGAAAAAAAACACTTGAATTGGGAGCAAACAAAGGAGCGCTGATGCAAGATGAAAAACCCCACTTCCTTGCATGAAACAAGAAAGGAAAAAACTTGATCACGTAGACAAGATACCTTGAGAGAAGAACAATATCCACCAATCGCAGATTGCAGCGCTAGAGCCACATTTTCCTCATCCAGGTGAAAGTTGTAGCGTGCAAAGGACACCACCATGATGAAATGCCCAGATCGATCTGAGGGGTGCACCATACGATGGAAGGAATGCCAAATTGCTTTTGCCATGTCTATCCTAGGGGAAAAATCCAAACCCAGGGAGATGCCCACATGGAAAGCCATGGAGATGACAACCAGAAGAAATAGGAGGAGACGCCGGAGATTATGGCCGGATCAGATGCCAAAACCCACAGAGGGGAGTGGAGGTCGCCGGCGGTGTATGGGTCTAGGGTTTAGGTGGTGGGCAGGGGTGGGAGACGCCATTCCCTAGTGATAACATGTTTATGCCACTCATGTTTTGACAATCATATATATTCGTGGGCCCACGTGGACATCCATGATCACCTTGACCGACAACAAGATAGGTTACCATGGCGGATTCTTCATTTGGTTCGTGTTATCGTAGTATAGGTCATGGTGAGATTCAGACCTAATTAAGTTTGAGCGCATAGACTATGCACGCATGCATGCATGAATCCCCGTCGTTGGCTGGAAGTGTGGTGTAACATACATATGCATCGTCAACCTAATCCTCACTCAGTGTGGGGATTTCTAGTTCAAAATCATGGTGCCACATCAAAGTTGTTCCATTGTTACTCAAAAACACACCTCACCATACATATGTTTGAGCCACACGCATGCAGTTGTTGTCTTCGGGGACTAGATACTTGTGTGATTATTGGCGAGCTAGCCCATCTCCAGGGTCGCATGGACGGCCATCACTTTGACCAACAATAAGAGAGAGGTTGTACGACCAAGGTGGATTTTTCTTGGTCCATTTTACGGCCGATCTTGGTGAGAGATGTCTCTCTGGCCCATCGACTGAAAGTGTGTGTGTGGGGGGGGGGGGCTGCTACTTCGCACTTTGCTAGGTGAACCTTGGTTGGGGGGCATGCATTCATAGCTTAGGATTCCCTTCGTGGCGACATGAGGGGGTGCTGCTAGCTGCTACTTTGCACTTTGCTAGGTGAACCTCGGTTAGGGGGGTGGCATGCATTCATAGCTTAGGATTCCCTTCGTGCCGACACGAGGGAGGGGGGCTGCTAGCTACTTTGCACTTTGGTAGGTGAACCTCGATTTGGGGGGGGCATGCATTCATAGCTTAGGATTCCCTTCATGCCGACATGAGGGAGGGGGGGCTGCTAGCTACTTTGCACATTGGTAGGTGAACCTTGGTTGGGGGAGGGGGGAATGCACTCATAGCTTAGGATTCCCTTCATGCCGACATGAGGGAGTGGGGCTGCTAGCTACTTCCCACTTTTCTAGGTGAACCTCAGTTGGGGGGAGGAGGCATGCATTCATAGCTTAGGATCCCCTTCACGCCGACACGAGGGGGTGTGGGGGCAAGCAATACCGTGCGCTTTGCAAGATAGGTTCCACATCGAAGTTGCATTTGGTATTTGAAAATCAAACGACCCTTTTCATACATAAATTTGGTCCACATGCAAGTGTGTTCGTGTTCTGACCCTCTCACGCGTCATTTTTCACCAAATGTATGAACATTAGACAAGTCAGATGATGCAACACACACAGTTCACTCAAACTAATAATGTGCCACGCCGGTGCCCCTGTCACGCACACATCTGCATAGTACTTTGGGCCCCACGAGGCTTCCCCTCTCAAAAATATCTACCCCCCTGCAGATTTTTTCTGTTTGATTACACACGGTTATTGTGTTTCGACCGTGTGGGATGTTTCTTGTTCCCAATCCCGCCTGCATCCCTAGAAAATATATGCCCGCCTTGAGGGTTTTTCTATTTCATAACACGCGGTTGTTATCTCCGGACCGTGTGTGATGTTTCTTGTTCGCAATCCCGCCTGCATCCCTCAAAAATATCTGCCTGACTCAAGGGTTTTTCTGTTTCGTAACACATGGTTGTTATCTCCGGATCGTGTGCGGTGCACCATCATAAATTTTTCAATAGCCCCGGCATTTCACTCTCGCGTTTGACTCCCGCGTAGTAAAAATTTCAGTACCCGCATCATTCCCTCAAACACCCCAGCCCCCCTCCACACACACACACACACCCTCCCTCGCTCGAAACCCTAGCAAGGTCCCCCGCTGCCGCAAGGCCTCCCTTGTCAACATCTGCCGGTTTGCCTGTGCAGCTTACCCACCGATCTCCATACCCAGGCCGCCCTGAGTTTCTTAGATGATGCCTGCCAAATGCCCCCTTTCCCATAGATCCCCATCCCCATCCCCCACTCCAGAGCGTCGCAGCCTAAGCCCGGCTATGCTTCTCGTGGAGCTCGAGGAGTGACTGGCCCAAAAGAGGTGTGTCACGGTCTCTCCGCCCGACGTCATTGAGGAAGCTGATGACCATTACTGGTGGGAAGCACTCAAGCGGCGGGCTAGAGTATGCGGGCATGTCTCGGCCACTGGCTATGACATCAAGTTCACCGACAGTGATGGCCTGAGGCGGGCTATGTCACAGGTTAAGTGTCCCACCCCCAACCCCTCGGGTTCAACTGCCGTCGATCTCATCCATGGCCCTCCCTCTGATCTCCTCTGGCCCGCTGTCAACAATTTGCCATACTACGGTGAGCCCATCACCATCGAGCCCCTTTTGTCATCTCTGAAGGACACGTTCTGCGACACTGGCTTGGGATCCACATCTTCCATGTCAGACCTCATCGACGGTGACCACGAGGAGGGCACCCTCTCCGGCTCTTCCAAGGGGAAAGAGCCCATCTGCTCTTCCAAGGGGAAGCGCCCGTCTGCGACATTAGGGAGGGCACCCTACAGCCGTGCTCTTCTAAGGGGAAGGAGCCCATCTACGACAACATGGAGCGGATCCAGGGTCAGTGCTCTTCCCACGGGAACGAGCCCATCTATGACAAGTGAGGAAATCCATGATTTGTTTTGTCATGCCTCTTCATAGGGGGAAACCCATGATTTGTTTTGTCGAGTCCCTTTTGTAGTGTAATGAGAATATGTACGGTTTTAATTACTATATCTGGTTGTTTGTAATATGCCTTTTTTATTTCAGTTGTTCACAATGAGATGCTCTATATGTGCAATTATTTACTTTGCAGTACATTTCATCAATCCAGTGTTAAACATACCGATAGGAATGCATATATTTGCTTGTTGTTAAGCCTGTTATAGCTAGCATATGCCTCTTTTAATGTTTTTTGATTGCTCGGTTGTTTGTAGTTAGCATATGTCCAGTTTCAAATGATCTCTTTGGTTGTTCGTAGTATGCCTTGTTTATTCCAATTATTCACAACGTGATGTTCTATATGTGCAAGTATGAACTGTGCAGTTCAATTTCATCACTACCAGTTTCAACATACCACTATGAATGACTACATTTGGTTGCTGCATCTTGTAGTTAACACGCCTTTCCATTTTTATTTTACAATAACCAGTGTACTTAGACCGGGACAATACCAGTTTGAATGACTATGTTCGCTTGTTGTTAAATGTTAGGCCTGTTGAAGTTAACACACCTTTCCACTTGTTTTGCTTTACTAGTGTGCTTAAACCTGCACACTGAAGCTATCTTTTGGAGATTATTTTGTCTTCCATGGATAATTTTGGTTGATGTTTAGCCTGTTGTGCTTAACATGCTTCTCGATGTACCTTCACGGGACAATTTTGGGAACAATTGTAGTTTTCCATCGAGGTTAGTTTCCTCCCATGGCTTATATATGCTCACTGTTCAGGATATCGGCAGCTAGTACCATATAGGCCGGGTGCTGTTAAGGGACTAATCGGTGAATAGGACTTTTGAATGAATATATCTGCAACCCATTTATCGTTAGGTTAACTTGGGCCATATGTAATATATATGAGGGTACACAGCAACATGCACTGTACTTAATGTCTAAATATGCAATCCTAGGCTACATAGCAACAAGGAAGAGTGTTACATTAATGTTTTGATGATGTCTAGATGTACGTAGAAGAGCAGCAGCAACAACAACAACAACAACAACACAACCCTGTTTGGATACTCAACTTAGCTAGAGGTTAGAGTTAGTTTCTAGCTCATGACTTACCTTGAACTAACTCCATCCAAAGAGTTGTTTGGATGACAGGGTTAGATTGACAATAAATTCACTAGGAGAACTAGCTCCAATTAGCACCTCTTGGGTTGGATAGTTTTTTTGGGTGGGTTATAGATGCAACTAGCTCAAAATAGCCCTCATGTTTAGATATACTTTAGGGCTATTCGAGCCCGAACTAGCTCAAACTAACTGTAACCCATGGATACAACATCAGTTAATCAGCCGATAATTTGTAAGACTGCACTAAACTCCTTCCGGCCCATAATATAAGATGTTAATTCGTCTAATATGTGAGTATATTAGATGTTATAAGATATTATAAAAGAGTGTTGTACTACATCATTGTGCCATTGCTATTTAGCTTCTAATATTAACTTGGTGCTTTTAGGTGCATATGTCATTGGTAAAGATCCGCGCTTCGACCCTTTCTATGTATGGGGCAATGAGATATAGATGAACCAACATCAAGTCAGGAAGCTAATAAAGATTGTTAGTAAAATGGGTCCAAAGATGGCAATTAAACTATTGTTTACACTTTATCCAAGACAACAGCGAACTGCAGGATGGTAAGTAAGAACTCTGCAGCCTCCTTTTTACTGCCCATAATGAGTTTTGTTAGATGACAATGTCTAAATCGTTTACCTTTGCAGTGGTTGCCAAAGCAGTTTACTCAAGATTACCTCTCAAACTACATAATTGGTGGGCATGCAAAGGTTAAAGTATTTCTACCAAAACACGATGATTATCTAGATGTTTTCATGAAGACTGTGAAGGATGGGCGGTCGCCATCACAAGGGGTTGGACTAGAGTCGTGCGTGCCTTCTGCATGGAGGAGGGCACAATATGGGCATTCCGCTTCACCTGGTTCAGCAACCAGAATGTATTTCGTCTCTTTCTTTACCATCTTTAATAGTACAAGTATACAACTGTGGTTCATCATTCTTTATTTGGTTTTATGTAATTCATGAACATATGTACCTATGAATCGAATAATGCATTGGTTGTTTGAACTTGATGGATACGAATAAAGCTGTACCATACATTCAAATTCAAATTCAAATTCAGTTCAATTTGAAATAGCAGGAATTAAATTACGGTGAAATTACGCTCTCCAGGTCATTATGGCACACACGGTTGGTAAAACACAAACGTTTGCGATATACACCATAATTCGAGATGGTTCACAGAGAGGAAATGTGTGCATGCATGCACATAGTTTCTGTTTGCAAAGCGTGTGCGATGTCAGACAATATCACAAATAGTGCAAGCAAACTAAACATTTGTGTTAGTTGCCTTATCGTACATGATTCACAACCATGAACTGTTTTTGATGAAGTATGCATCGTAAACGTTGCACCATAAAATAGCACGGGCAATAGTTGTCGTGTACGATGATGTTACGATGGTCCAACGTTTTGTAATCCTATTCGACACTCGTACGATGATTAGCTAATCTCCTTAATTAGTTATCGCATACGGTTAGGGAAAAGCGAATGTGTGTGATTTTATGCTTATCATACACGTTCTATAATAGTGAATTGTTTGTGATGGGCCGCGCATCATAAACGTAGCACCACAGAATACCGACTGCGATGGAAATGCAAGCACAAATGAGTAGGAGTACTGTAGGGTCCCTATCCCTGACGGTTTTTGGGTCGTGTGGGAAAGACCCCCCTATCGCCATCAATCACTAGGCGACAGTTCCAAATGCCGTCGCGGAAAGGGGTTAAAAACCGTTTGTATAGCAATGACATGTACCAGTGAGACACGATCACCTATAGGGCCATCAACCCCTTGTGGTTTGGCAGGGGGAGATCACTTAACACAAAGAGCAGAAGCCATGAAGCAGCACGACAGTGGTGATGTTGGTGGTTTTTACCCATGTTCGGGCCGCTAGGAAGCGTAAAATCCTACTCCTGCTTTGGTGGATTTGGGTGGAAGAATATAACCAGCATGCAACGCTCAAGCCTGGCAAGGGTGCCTCGGGTAGAGCAGCTATGCGCATACAAGTGCACTGGGGTCCGAATCCTTTTGTATGTTGCCATGGACCTCCTTTTATAGGCTAAGGGGTTACCACAGTGGCAAAACAGCCATTATCCACTTATTAGATAGCTAACAGTGCTATCATACCTAACTCTGGCATTTAGGACAAAGTGCATTAAATGCACTGCTAGGTGTCACCCTGAGGATGCAGCCCGGCAAGCCTGCCACGCCGCTTAATCATCTTCTACCTGTTTGCATGACACGCCTCTAGATGAGTGTCATATAGGGAAAATTTCCCTTCCAAATGGCTGCCACTTGATCACTTGGGGGCTCGACACCCAACTGATAAGTGACCCGCGTCACTGTGCGATGGAGCGGTGGAGTCTTGGCGGGGAGATTTTCCCTTAGCGGCCCCGGCAAGCCTGACGAGGAAACCTTGGGTTCGTCCTTGAGGCAACCTCGACCTGACCAGGCTTGTCCACCGAGCAAGGGAGGCTTTCCCTTAGTGACATCTTGTTCCCTTGGCTTGTCTTGGTCTTCTTGATCCGTGCTTTGAGCCCTCAAAGAGCTGTTCATCTGGTTTGGTCTCTACTTGAATGCTTGATGAAGGTGTATCCTCGCCATCGCGCCTGTGTATAGTCTGGGCAACATACGTGAGGGTTTGTTGCACCGACAGTGGGGATATGCATATCCCAAACTATAAGTATTTCATATTTGGCGGTAGGTATAGGTAGTTGAAAACTTCCAATAGTGAGTGTCGGGGATTTTTCAATAACATTAATACCATTCACTTGAAAAAAATTCTTCGGAAAGTGCACCGTATGCTCATTACCATTGACATGAAAAGTGACTTTGCTTTTATTGCAATCAATAACAGCCCCTGCAGTATTCAAAAAGGTCTACCAAGGATAATCGCCATGTTGTCGTCCTCGGGCATTTCAAGTATAACAAGGTCTGTTAATGTAGAAACATTTGCAATAACAACAGGCACATCCTCACAAATACCGATAGGTATGACAATTAATTTATCAGCCATTTGCAAAGATCTTTTAGTAGGTGTGAGTTTATTCAAGTAAAGTATTTTATATAAAGACAAAGGCATAACGCTAACACCAGCTCCTAAATCACACATAGCAGTTTTGACATAATTTCTTTTGATGGTGCAAGGTATAGTTGGTATTCCTAGATCTCCAAGTTTTTTAGGTACTCCATCCTTAAAAGAATAATTAGCAAGCATGGTGGATATTTCAGCTTTAGGTATCTTTCTCTTGTTAGTGATGATGTCTTTCATGTATTTTGCATAAGCGGCCATCTTTAAAATATCAGTGAAGCGGGTACGCAAAAAGACTGGCCTAAGTATTTTAGCGAAGTGTTCAAACTCTTTGTCATCTTTTTTCTTAGTTGATTTTTGTGGAAAGGGCATGGGTTTTGGAACCCATGGTTCTGTTTCTTTTCCATGTTTTCTAGCAACAAAGTCTCTTTTATCATATATTTTATTTTTAGGTTGTGTGTTATCAAGATCAACAGCAGGTTCTATCTCAACATCATTATCTGGTTCTTTATCATTGTCTGGTTGGGTGTCTTCATGAAGATCATCATTAACTTTTTCATTATGACTAGGTGAGTGTTCATTATTATGTTCAGGAGGTTTTTTATTCTAGATTCACTAGAAGTATGCAAAGTCCTATCATTTTTCTTTTCCTTCTTCCTTTTAGAAGGACTAGGTACATCAGTATTAATTCTTTCAGAGTCTTGTTCAATTCTTTTAGAGTGTCCCTCATGATAAACTGCTTCCTGAGTCATTTTTCTCCTCTAGTTGCTACTCTATGAGGAAAATCATTTGTATTATTATTTATTTCACTAAGAAATTCTCTTTGAGATTTAACAACTAGTTCTAACTGGGTTTGAACCATAGAGGCATGTCTCCCTACACCTCTAACATCATTAGTGATTCTAAATAACAAGTTACTCAAGCGAGCAATCATACCAGAGTTGTATTTCAATTGTTTCATAACATTTGCATTCAAGTGATCTTGTTTTCTAATGTAATTACCAAACTCATAAAGGCATCGACTAGGATGTTTATTGTAAGGGATATCACTTTCATAAAACTTTAATAAAGAATTTACCTCTGTCTATCAAGTCCATGTATTTCTTCAATAGGAGGTAAATTTTTAACATCTTCAGCTTTAATACCTTTTTCCTTCATACATTTCTTTGCCTCTTGCATATCTTCAGGACTGAGAAATATGATACCCCTCTTCTTCAGAGTGGGTTCAGGAAGAGTCCAATCATCATAATTCTTCAATATATTAATCAATAATTCCTCAGCTTGTTCAATAGTTCGTTCCCTGAAGACACAACTATCACAACTATCTCGGAAGTTCCTAGAAGCATCGGTTAGTCCATTATAGAAGATATCAAGTATTTCATTTTTCTTAAGGGGGTGATCCGGCAAAGCATGAAGCAATTGGAGAAGCCCCCCAAGCTTGTGGGAGACTCTCTTCTTTAATTTGCACGGAGTTAAATATTTCCTGTAAGGCAGCTTGTTTCTTATGAGCAGGAAAATGTTTTTTAGAGAAGTAATAGATCATATCATAGGGACTATGCACATAACCAAGAGAAAGAGTATTGTGCCATATCTTAGCAACACCCTTTAATGAGAAATGGAAAAACTTGATAATATAATAGTTGCGAATTTTCACATCATGAGAAAATATGGTGGCTATATCATTCAACTTAGTAAGGTGTGCCACTAGAGTTTCAGTTTCATAGCCATAGAAAGGATCAGATTCAACCAAAGTAATTAACTCAAGGTCGATAGAGAATTCATAATACTTATTAGTAGCAAAGATGGGTGAAGTAGCAAACCTTGGATCGCATTTCATTCGAGCAATCAAATATTTTTCTTTCAGTTTGCATGGTAATTTCTTAAGATCATCTCTATCATTGCAAGCAAGAAAGTCTCTAGCTATCTCCTCATCCGTAACATAACCCTCAGGTATCTTAGGCATTTCAAATATAGGAGAGCTAGGTCTAATAGGTGTTTCAAGAATTTTAGTTTCAGGAGCTTCATGAGTTTCAGTAATTTCATCAGTTTCAGCATTCTCAATATCTTTAGCTCTAGCAAGTTGTTCATCAAGAAATTCACTTAGTGGTATATTATCATCAAGCAAGGTACTACCATCATCATTATCATCATTCATAGAAGAACTAGCATAAGCAATAACTTGCGACATATTAGGATTAATAGCATGTGGTTGTTGGCGTTCTGGAAACCAGGGTACCCAGACTTGCCTGCCTACGGCCCACGGCGTGGCTCCTTAGACGGCCTAGTATGGTCCATCAACCATCTATTAAGACAACACCCTTGCGAGGGGCCAAGCCTCGTGAGGTGGATGACACCAAGACCTTGTGAGGGAGCGGCCTCCTCAGGCGACCTCCCGAGGAGCAGAGATTTTTATGCAGGATCCCAACCTCATGAGGTTGCGATGACGCAATCCATGACGAGCAAGGCAAGCGGGGCCAGTGGGCACAGAGGAGGCAGTTTCCTCTTTGGTGCTAGCGAGGCAAGGACAGGCGTGGTCTCCCGAGAAATCTGGCAAAGGTTTCCATTCCGGTGCAACGAGACCAAAACTGTCAGGATGGCAGGACAGATGTCATCACCGAGCCCACCACTGCATCACGAGCAGAAGCTTTGCACGCGAAGACCACCTTTTGTCAGGATAAGATGTACTACTTTTCCCCTTTCAAATTTGCCACTCTGGGATTGCTTCCTGCCTATGTTTTGGGGGAAGAGGACCGAGGCCACTATAAGTATAGGTTAGCCACCACTATAGAAGGGATCTGACCCCGGTCGACTCATTCCCTCACCCCAAACCTCGCGAGGTTGTTCATCCCTTGTACTAGTTCATCCTCAGCCCTCGTGAGGCCAATCCATCACAAGGAAGGAGTAGGGTCTTACACCGTAACGTGGCCCGAACCTGGGTAAATTACCGTGTTCATCTTCTTCCTTGTTCGCGTGAATCGAGCTAGGTTGTGGGGCTACGGGCTCGTAGGCTAGATAGGTTGAGTTCTTCACACATGCCCCAGAGTTCGAACCTTTCTTGGGTCTGCAGAGCCATGAATTCTATAGTGGTGTTGTTGCAAGTCTACACAAAACAGAACGTGAATCAAGTGCAGAGCTAGATGGTAGTTCCTTACCTCCCCTCGTCTTAGAGGGAACGATCTTAGTTCTTGTATCTTTCAGATTCTTCATAGTGATAAATAGATAATAATCCCAAGTGACTCAACAAATATAGCTATGCTCCCGGCAACGGCGCCAGAAAAAAGTCTTGATAACCCACAAGTATAGGGGATAGCAATAGTTTTCGAGGGTAGAGTATTCAACCCATTTATAGATTCGACCCATGGGGTGCCAAAGAATATTTGTAAGTATTAGCAGTTGAGTTGTCAATTCAACCACATCTAGGGATTAAATATCTGTAGCAAAGTGATCAGTAGCATAGTAATATGGTAGTTTGGTAGTAGCGTTAACAGTAGCAGTGGTAACTGTAACATCGGTAACAGTTTTGTACCTATTGTAACAGTAGCAATGGCAATAGTAACTTAGCAAGAACAATATGTGGAAAACTCGTAGGCATTGGATCAGTGCATTCGTTGGATGATATTCATCATATAACAATCATAACCTAGGGCAACATGGAACTAGCTCTAGTTCATAAATATAATGTAGGCATGTATTCCATAAATAGTCATACGTGCTTATGGAAAAGAACTTGCATGACATCTTTTGTACTACCCTCAAGTGGCAGCGGGGTCCATAAGGAAACTAAGGGATATTAAGGCCTCCTTTTAATAGATAACCGGAACAAAGCATTAACACATAGTGAATACACGAACTCCTGAAACCACGGTCATCACCAGAAACTATCCCAATTACTGTCACACTAGGGTTTATGGATCATAACACGTAATAGGTGAATACGACTTGCAAGATCAGATCTAGAACTTAGATATAATGGTGAAAACATAAACAGTTCATATCTAAAATCATGGCACTCGGCCCTAGTGACAAGCATTAAGCATAGCAAAGTCATAAAAACATCAATCTCAGAACATAGTGGATACTAGGATTCAAGCCCTAACAAAACTAACTTGATTACATGACGAATCTCATCCAACTCCTCACCGACCAGCGAGCCTATGAAGGAATTACTCACCCCCGGTGGGGAGCATCATGGAATTGGTGATGAAAGAGGGTTGGTGATGACGAAGACCGAAGATTACCCTCTCCGGAGCCCCGAACAGGCTCCAGATCTGGCCTCCTGATGAAGAACAGGAGGTGGCGGCGGATTTGTATCATGAAACATGATGAAACTTCCTATCCTATTTTTCTCTGAAAATAGGAATTTATAGCGTTGGAATTAGGGTCGGGGGGCCACGAGGGGACCACAACCCAACAGGGCGCGCCTAGAGGGGGTGCGATGCCTTGGTGTATTGTGGCCAGCCAGGGCACCCCCTCTGGTGGTTCTTCGTTCCAATAATTTTTATTTATTCTAAAACAAATCTCCAAAAAGTTTCGTCCAAATTGAAGAACTTTTATTTTTGCACAAAAACAACACCATGGTAGTTCTGCTAAAAACAACATTAGTCTGGGTTAGTTTCATTCAAATCATGCAAAGTAGAGTGCAAAACAAGAGCAAAAGTATTAGGAAAAGTAGATACGACGGAGATGTATCACCTAGCACCACATTAATAAACTAGGTTCTACTAAAATAATTTTCAATGAACCCAAAATACCCTTAAAACTATTCATGATTTAGGGAAAAGGGTGAAAACCCTGAGCATAAATGGTGCACATTTTAGCAGGACCAAAATGGGATTTTAATAAATCCCTATCATATTTTAATTAGGGAGATGAGAAAGAAAGAAAGATAATAAAAGAGATAATTATAAAGCAGGTCACCTTGGATAGTGATCTCTCATCCAGTCAGAAGTGGAACTAAAGATTAGGATCGCGGGAAATAAAAAGAAAGGCGAGAGTGGAGGTTGGCAGGTCTAAGATCTAGTGGGAACATTAGAAATGTCTTCATCAAGAAATATGAAGGAGATCACACATAGTACTGACTGCAAGCAGCAGATCATACTACTGCTTGTTGATTCAATTTATCACGCTTACCACAAAACCGGCCAAAAAAGAAGGAGAAGAAAATACACTAATGTGCAACGTCATAGAACAAATGATATTGTTGTCTCTGTTTCAAGAATTTAAGCCCATCAAGCCTGATGATGCAAGATTGTTTCGCCCCCTCAAGCCCGGGGATGCTACATTGGTAGAGAGGGTAGATATTCGGGAGGTATCTCGAGATAGTGAAGAGTATCTTCTAGCACTCGCCAAGCAAAGGGATATAAGCCTCCAAATAATTTGAAACTTGGAGGGGAGCTATGGAATATTTCAGTGTGAGCCCGCAAAATGTTTCAGATTGATCTAAATTGTTTTAGTGCCTAAACAAAAAAAGAAGAAAAAAGAGAAAACAGAAAAGAAATACGAAGGAGATTAACAGAGAGAGTTTACCTCATGCTCACTTGGCGGCCCAGCTGACTGGCCCAGCATGATAGGCCCATGCCAGTCATCATCTCCACCGCGCCAGGAGGACGCGGGCGCGTGTCCGACATGCACGAATGCCTAGCGTGCCACGCTACCAGCCCGCATGCATCCCCCTGTCCAGTGCGACGACATGTACCTTCTCCTCCGCACCGTCTGGATCGAGCCGACCCTCTCATTCCTCCCCTACCCTCTCCTTCGCCCCTCGACGCCATGGCCGACACATGATCGTGCTTGCTGCCGCCATAGCCGCGCCAACCATGCTCCCCTCGTCTCCTCTCCGTCTCCACAATGCCCGTCGTCGACCGCTACATCGCCTAACCCGAGCCTCGAGCGCTGGAATATCCTGAAGTGACCGCCATGACCCCCATCTTCTCCTTCAGCCATAGAGACCGCCTTCACTGTACCAGCTGCTCTAAGTCGTCCCCGAGCATGCTGACCTGCCCGTCGTGTTCATTGTGCGCTCCTGCATGGATCCCCTCCTTCCTCCCCTTCTAATTGGGACTGTAGCCATAGTTCCCTTGATGGCCTTAGCACGCCGCTGCCAAGCTCGTTGTCAATGCAACTCCGGTGACCTTCGGGTCATGTGTGCGTGCCAATTGGGCTCATGAGCATTCATAGGTCTGATTGGTGCGATCCATTGCTCCTGTCGTGCACCGCAACGCCAAAACCGGCGAGACCCGAACTATGAGTGCCGCCTTTGAGCTCACCGCCGTCGACTCCGGCGACCCCAGGCCCGGCTAACCGCACCACTCAATGTGAGTGTTCACCAGCTGCCCGTAAGTGGTCTCGCCATCCGCTTAGTTGCCGGAGCATGAAACTCATGCCCCTCCGCCGCGTCTGGCCTCACCGGCATTGAACCGCCTGTGGTTAGCCCTATTTTTCACCTCCCCTGTGTCTATGACATGTGCGGTCAGGGTCTGGTTAATTTTTAGTTAGGGTTAATTTTAACACTAATTGCCCTTGTTAAGTAATGAGCCACTAACCAGTGGGCCCCACTATTCATGTTTGACCAAAAAAGACTCAGTAAAAATGCTGATGTTAGGCCTATGTCATGATGATGTCATAATCATTTTCTGGCAATCTTACATTTTAGAAATGATCTATAAAATCCAACACTTCAAAAATTAATAGAAAATTAACTGTAGCTCAGAATGAAATAATTTATATATGAAAATTATCAGAAGAAATTAAGGAATCGATCTGTAACATTTTCATGCATGAAAAACTAACTTATACCTATTGTATAAGTGAAAACGTCCAAATGGCACTTAAAATGCTTAATTGGAGTTTGCATTTGAACCCTTGGTTCAAATGGACTTCATTGCACTTGTTTCTAGTTGCATTAGCACAATCCACAGCATTCTTGACATGTCATATTCATGCAGCATATTGTTGCATTTGTTGTGTGTCGATAGTTGGAACTATCCTTCTTGATAGGTCCTGCTCCTACGAGTGGAATTGAGCCCCTGTCTGAGGGGCGATCCCCCAAGCAAGCAACCCCCTTGATCATTTCGATACAACCCACTCTCTTGCTCCTGCTCCCTTTTATTGCATTAGGACAACAATGATTCAATTGTTACTTTATGTTGTGGTAGTTGAACCCGTTCCTCTGCATGACCTGTCATAGTAAATAGCCAAAACCTCCTAGCATGATTAGGAGTTGCTTGAGCCATGTTGTGATTTCATCCATGCCATGCTTGCTATTGCTTAGAGTTGTGTCAGGTCTGATTCGTCTGGGATGGTTTGGAGTGGTATGTTTATGTCCTGATGTTGAGAGTTAAGTGTGTGAACCTAATTTGGTAAAGGTAGCGATGAGAGGACATGTAGGAGTACATGGTGGGTTGTCCCGTTGAGACCGCCCTTAAAAACTAAGTTCTGTGTTTGTGATCCAAGAACAGTTACTACGACACATTGGGCTCCGGTAACTCGACCCCTCTCGACTTATTAATCGCCTTGATATTTGTCCAAGAGTTGCAACTAGTTTCTGGTACTTGCAGAATGTGCTGAGGGTCATGGGTAGCATCGCCTGATGGGGTGTGCTTGTTGCGGTAGGCACGAGGCACGGAGTACCAAGTGACACCCGAATGGTCCTCTTGAGAACCTTATTCTCATCATTTGAGGCCATGATAGAAACCTCGGTCATACTTCCATTATGGTTACAACCTCAAATAGATGATAAAATTAGACTAGACTCTTGTGTGGTTAGTGGGGTCATGGCCGACACCCTCGCCATGCCTCCGCTTGAAGGTTGCCGAGATACATGTCATGTACATGGTGATAAGTGGTGAGAGAGTGTGTGAAGAAGTATACCCCTGCAGGGTTAATGATCTATTCAGATAGTTGCGTTCCCGGATATGGACTACATGGAACGCTACATTGTTCATAGACAACTTAAATGGATACTGTCGATGCAACAAACATCCACATTTGCTGACCAGACTCATGCACACGCATGCTGAGGATCATACATCTAGCACCGATGCATGACATAAAATTAAGCCAGAGAAGCCGCTCTTCATGAGATCAAGGAGAGCATAAAGAAGATCTAAGCTAGCATAAGGCCACCTTGGGAAGGCCTCCCTTGCCGGGCATGAGAGCCTGGTCAGGTCGAGCCGGCACTTGAGGACAAGTCCAGATTTGCCCCGGCAGCGTTGCCAGGGCCGCCAACACCAAACCCCGCTAAGCTCCATTTCCGGGGAACCTTCACCAAGACACCACCGCTCCACCTCATCGCACCCAAGTAAAGGAACCAAGCAACCTGGTGGAACCTATCACGCATGTGGTAGCATAAAAGAGAAGAGATTAGCTTTATTGTAATCTGTCCAGGAGGCGTGTCAAGCTAACAAGAAGAGGCAGATAAGCGGCGCGGCTGGCCTGCCGGGCTTCACCCTCAGCACGACACCTAGCCATGCATTTAATGCACTTTATCCTAACTGCCAGAGTTAGGTACGATAGCACTGTTATCTATATAATCACACCCAAATGACTGTTTCACCATGGGGGTCACCCCTTAACCTATAAAAGGAGGTGCAAGGCAACCTAGCAAAGGGTTCGGACATTCGATCCCACAATACTTGTACCCTCATGTCACTCTCCCCGATGCAACCTTGTAAGGCCAGAGCGCGTCGAGCCTTCATGTTCCCCCAGATCAATCCACCACCACATCATGAGTACGGTTTTACGCTGCAAAGCGGCTCAAACCTAGGTAAAAATAGAGAGTATATTGTCGTGTTGTCCCCTGCTGCTTCTGCTCTTTTGTGGAATGTGGTCATCCCCATGTCGAACCACAAAGGGGCACCCATGCCCCATAGGTGATCGTGCTTCCACGCAGACATCTTTGGGCGCCAGGTTGGGGACATCGCTTGTGCGAACCGGAAGCAGTAGCCAGCTCGTCGATCTTCGTTAATATTCATCATCCATGCCTCCCAATAAGAGAAGTGGAGTAGGGGCGCATCCTTCCACCTTGAAGGCTTCGTCACACGTGGTTGCGGGCGCTGTGGGCACAATGGCTACGACGTGCGGAACCGGCAAGGCGAGCGGTGCTGCTAACACTACCGTCATAGCTGGAGCGGAGGGGGGGGGGCCAGGGCCGCGGGCGTGGCCTGGCCTCCTTAGCATACTGTCGATCGTACTTCTGCTGGTGCGGGTCACAGAGACACGCAGCTTCCTCCCGCTCACCTCATCAGTGTGCTCAACCAACACATCGTCGACGGCCGCTCTGGTGTGAGCCAAGACCCACCGGTCGTGCCACCTGGAGGGGCAGACATGGGACGTGTGCCTCGTCCCGTGTCGGGTGAACGCAACAGCAACCCAAGCAGTGCTGTCGACCCACAACGACCACGCCCACATGGGAAGAGCGTAGTTTACCAAGAGACCGGTCACCAAGAACACCTCCGGTCGCGTCAGGTCCCTCTAGCAGCGGTCCTGAGGCGGCGAGAGCCCTACCATGTTCCTTCTGGCTTGTCCAGAAGCTGAGCGGTGTCGCGCCCTGCCTCCCACGCCATGCCAAAGAAGATGGCCCAAGCTGTGGCGAGAGCTTAGTTGTTGCTAGATTTTTCCTCCAGCAGCAGACAAGATGGACGAGTGGAGGGCCACCATCCAAAGTCTCCTTGGATTTCCGGAGATCCACAAGACGCCATGCGTGAAGCCATCACGGTGCCCACAGGTGACGGCAGCGGCCCACGTTGGTGACCTAGTTGGGAGGATCGCACATACGATGCAGTCCCCTCCGCGGCAACCCGCTCAGAGGCAGCCAGAGCGAGCTCAGCAAACCCAAGGCATTGATGATCATAATGAGGCATCAATAACTTCATCTTATCCATGACTCCAGCGAGATCAACGTCAAGTGTTGAGAGACAGGAGAAACGAGGACACCCGCATCTCCATTGAGCGGTAGCGCGAGACACACTGTCATTCAGACAGGCATAATGGTGCGTTATGAGGTAGGCTGCTCGGCCTTCACTCACGAGCTGTGGCAACTCTAGTAGCCATCCTCTCGCTCCTTCAAGCCTGACTTGCTAGAGAAGTACGAAGGGAAGCTGAACCCGAGAGAGTTTTTGGGCATTTACACGATTGTCGTTCAAGCCGCCAGGGGAAGGGATGAGAAAGTGCTTGCCAACTACTTCCCTTGGGCTGTCAAGCTTACCATGAGGTCTTGGCTAATGCACTTGCCGGAGGTTTCCATCTCCACTTGGGCAGATTTGTGCAACGAGTTCGTGGGCGCCTTTATAGGTGGACACCAACAACCAGGGTGGCCTAGTGACCTACAAACCCTTCTGCAGAAGGAGGGAGAGAGTTTGCCCAAATACTTGCAAAGGTTCAGTCAAGTACACCGCAACCTTTACACCCGGCAGCTGTGATTGCCGCATTTCATACGAATGTGCGCAACCGCAGAATGCGGGCCAAGATGAATGTTCGGTTGACCAAGACCGTCAGTGAGCTCTACACGCTAGCGGATAAGTGTGCTCGTGCTGAAGAAGGGAGAAGACTTCCAAGGGAAGAGATTGGCATCACAGTCGATTCGGAGGATGAAGACGACCCTGCCACCCCCAGGAAGAAGAACAAGGAGCGCACAAGAAGCTAAAGGAAGATTTAGAAGAAATTTTATTGCTAGCTTGTAACAGCTTGATGGTACATCTATTTATGAACACTCTCAAATGGAAGGAATGATCTGGAGTGCTTTTAAAGGGAGGCTAGGGCTTTCCAGGGGCATTGTCATGGCTTTTGATTTGTCTGCTCTACTCAAGCATGTCCCTGGTTTAGATGAATTAACCAAGCCTTTTACTATGGAAGAAATGGACTTGGTAGTTAAGAATATGCCCATTGATAAGGCTCCTAGACCATATGGTTTTAATGGTCTCTTTTTAAAAAAGTGTTGGCACATCATAAAACATGAATTCTATGCTTTGGGTCAGGACTTTTATGAAGGCAGAGCTAAATTGGAAAATATCAATGGGTCCTTCATTACTCTCATAGATAAGAAACTCCCACCTAAATGGTTGGGGTTACAGGCCAATTTCTTTGACTGGTACGGGGGTTAAATTTCTATACAAAATGGTTGCTAATAGGTTCCAAGAGTTGATCATGATGTGCATCTATTAAAATTAATATGGTTTCATTATACCCAGGACCATTTGGGACCGTATTGGCTGGACTTTAGAGTATCTACATCAATGCCATCAGTCTAAGAGGCCCATCCTAATTCTTAAGATGGATTTTGAGAAGGCTTTTGATTCCATTGAGCATGAAGCTATATTTGAGATTATGAAGCACAAAGGGTTCCATGCCAAATGTATTAGTTGGGTTAAAGATCTTTTGACCTCTGGAACTTCCTTAGTTCTTCTGAATGGTGTGCCTGCCAAGTAATTTCTTTGTAAAAAAAGTGAGAGGCAAGGAGATCTTGTCTCTCCTCTTCTTTATGTCCTGGCCGCTGATTTGTTACAATCAGTGGTAAATGATATTCATCACAGAGGGGAGCTTCAGTTACCAATTTCTGGTCATGGCAAGGACTACCCAATTGTGGAATATGTGACACTTTGATAATTGTCCTAGCTGATGAAAAGCAACTATTAGCCCTTAAGAGAACGTTGTTAGTCTTTTCTCAGTCAACTAGGCTTGATGTCAATTACCATAAATCTTCTATGGTCCCAATTAATGTTTCCCAGGAGGAAACTCAGAGGTTAGCCTCCATTTTTGGTTGTCAAGTGGGAAAGATGCCTTTCACATACTTTGGGTTGCCTGTGGGAACTACTTGACCTACAATGTCTGATTTGTTGCCTCTGGTAACTTCCATGGATAGGAGAATGACAGCTAGTTCATCTTTTCTAGCTCAGGGAGGCAGACTGCAATACCTTAACTCTGCTTTATCCTCCTTGCCAATTTTCTTTCTCTGTAGTTTGTTCATCTGGGCCGTCCAATATGATTTAGCCCATTTTAACTTTTGGCCCATGTGTGGCCCATGACTTCTTTCGGCCCATATGAGGACCTTTGTAACTCTTGGCCCATTAACAGCCTGTGGTGAAACTGGCCCATAATGAACAGTGTATCACTTTATACCCATTAACGTCCCATTATTCCATTCGGCCGTTTCCAGCCCAAGTTATCTTTCGGCCTTCTCAGGGCCCATTGATTCTTGGGCTCATTTGCAGCATTCGGTTACATACGGTCCGTTACTGTCATTTTCTACTTGTGGGCCAAATTCAGCCCGTCGTTACAGTCGGCTCGTTTGCGGACCGTTAATACATTGGGCCGTTTTCATGTAAAAAAAACCCGTTGGGATGTTTTCATAGAGTTATCAAATACGACCTATTAATGGCCCATTATGGTCCACAAATAGTACAACCGATGATTGGCGAAATGACGATATGCCCCGTAGAAGGCCCATGGATCCTACGGCCCGTATGAGGCCCATGGATAGTTTGGCCCGTAGACGGCCCATGGATCGTATGGCCCGTAGAAGGCCCATGGACCCTACGGCCCATAGAAGGCCCATGGACCCTAAGGCCCGTATAGAAGGCCGATGGATCCTATGGCCGGACGAAGGACCATGGATCATACGGCCTGCAGGAGGCCCATGGTTACAACAGTCCATGTGTTGCCATGATTATTTTGGCCTAGTTACCAAAAATAGGCTATTGTGGCCACTAGAAAAAAACAAAAAAAGAACTGCAGTGACTACAAGCAAACAACTAAACAAGACAATAAGGAAATAAATAAGCAAGCAATTAACGCTAGCCTATTACCGCTATTACACATATTACATCCACTGGGCATCAAAGTTCACCACCAGTGCAAATGTAGGGAACAAAGCAGCACATTACATACCCTGGCCGTCAAAATTGGCCACCAGTACAAATAAACGCGGCAGCAAAACAAGAGCATATCTGGAACAACTTCAGAAGAGCTCAAGAAACGTTATACTTGGTATCCACCATGCTGGCAATAAGCTTAGCAAGCTGATTAGCTTTGTCCTGTTTGGCGCTAAAATCATCCAACGCTTGTTGTAGCACTAGAAAGTATGCATCTGAATGCTTCAGGGACTTCCGCAGTCCTTCCGCTTCTTGTCGCAGCACAGCTGGTCGATGTCTTTTAGCTTGTAGTTGAGACTCAAGAAACCGAACTGATTCAGACAGTGAGTTTGAATAGCTTGTGCAAGCGGTAGTGGCCAGTAACTCGAACACTAAACCAAGATAGGACTTTGGGGTTGTCTCACTGTCTTCAAGATAGTCTTCCTTAGCTGTTTTATCAGCTTTGTTGGAGACCAACAAGGATGTGTCACTATCCTGAACCTTATCTGCATTACTTCCTTTACCATTTCTTAATAAGGCACTCTTCCCCAATATTCTGTCAGCATTCTAAAAGAAGAAACAAGAAGACACATAACAAGTTTAGCATGTACTAGTATATGAAGCTCATTTTGGTGAACCAGTTCATTAGTAAGGTGGACAGGATTAAACTACCAAGTCTTCTATTGCCAAGTAGTAGTACATAACAAAAGCATCAAACAAACATATATCTATGTCCTATGCTCACTGCATTGTCTTGCCAAATATAAATAGAGACATAGTTCAAATCATATCAGTTCAAGACAAAGCAGCAGTGAGAGAATACAAAGCGTGGGAAACTACACGGCACAACAAGATTTCAGATGGGTACCACGGGTCTACATGTACAACAACACTATTGGCTCTGTTGTGATGCTAGTAATGTGCATGATATGAAAGTCAACTGTATACACAATTGAAATTGAAATCAACCTAGCTTTTGATATGAGCAAACCTGTTAAAGAAACATGCGTGAACATACCTGCTATGCCATTGGAGTTTCGATTGGATCCTTCAATTTAAAAATAAGTTTATATGAGTAAATACAGTGATACAAGAGCAAAGCAATCATAGTTAAAAAAGGCGTGCCTAAGCGAGCGCTTAAGAGCGCCTAGGCTCTAGGCGTTGGCAAAATGCATTGCGCATAACTACGCATAATCTATGCATAAGTGCGCATAAGAATGCGCTTTGGTCAGTAAAGCGCAAGGCAGTGGCAAAACGCACAATTAAAGCCTAGCGCTTTTTGGAACTATGATAGCAATGGAATCTTAAATTAGAACAATTGTTCTTCAGGTTTAGGCACTTGTTCTACATGAAGAGAGTATAGTAAGACGCAAGAATATAATACTTAAAAATAGAAAATGAGCTCATAGACCTTACCACATTCTTGGTTAGGGACCAGTACAGAACAAGGCATTCCCAGTCATCGTCCAGTAAATGTGTCTCAGGAGAACGTAAGGGAATTTGATGAGTTTCTTTGCCGGTGAAGTACGTTTTCTTCAGGTAATTCCGATACTGCCACCAAGCATTCTTAAAGATAGCAGAGGTATTAGCATAGGTTACCTCATCCTGAGTTTCCAAATCGGTCCTTCTCTATGGAGAAAAATGGGAAATTTTGTTGTATTATAACCATCATGGAGGTAGGATGTATGGGACGAAGCAAAGTAATTGCCATGAATAACATTACTTACACATAACTCCTGGACAAACACCTGCAACTGGCATTTTCCTTCATCTTCAGTATAATATTTCCAAGATGGGAAGATACGCAAATACGATTTAACAACATCAAATGCGATAGATGCTAAACTACGACTAGCTAGTTGTGCTTCCTCCACAGGAATAGACGTACTAACAGGTGGAGTTGGGGTTCGCCGTGATAGTACTGGACCTTTGCGCACTGGAGCTGCCTTACTAACTGCTCTTGTTTGGGAGCTCTGTGGTGGAGATGGTGCTGTGTCAACATGAACTGGGTTACTATCGGTTGGGGTTGGGGTTAGATTGGGTGAAGCTGGTTCTTTGTCCATCGCAGTAGGGGTACAATCTGCGAGAGTTTGGGTTATGTGTGGTAGGGCTGGTTCTTGTGCATGTACAACCGGGGTGCTATCTCCACCAAGAGGTAGCACTGTTTTATTTGAAGACCATGTTTTTAGTCCGCTAGATACTGGCATCACCCGCTCCAATTCAAATGGCTGAGAAACAGGAAACATAGTTGAATGTACAGACATTGTATGAGAGACAGATGCAATAGATAGTGTGGAAAAAAGAGGGCATGAAATAGTTGACATGTATACTGTTTAACTAAAACGGATAGCATGACATAATTTCACATATATGATGTCTATCTAAACTGGATAGCATAGCATAACATAATTCAAAGATATGATGAATAACTAAACAGGATCGCATGACATAATTCACCTACATGTTATCTAAGTAATCAGGATCGCATCATTTAATTCACATATGTGATTTATATGCTAAACAGAGGGCATTCGATATGATGTCTGAACAAAGAACATGGTGTTGAATATTGTGTATATGATGTCTAAACTTTGCAATGCAAGACACCGTATGCATGATATGAGGAGTATAACCGTGCCATGTTAGAGCATACACCTCAGTGGGGGAATAGGACTAGTCATCTGTCTCTGAATCCATCTCTGAGGAGCTATCAGGACCCAACAAGAGATCTGCTTTGACAGGTAGCACTGTCTGCTCTAAAGGCCTTGTTTTCACTCCAGATTTTTCCATCTCCCACCCAAATGGCTGATTCACTAGAAGAGTAGTTTAATGTACAAACATTGTCGACAAATGGAAATGTAATGAAGAAAACGATGGGCAAGATATCATTCAAATATATGATGCCTGGTTAAACAAGATGGCATTGCGCATTTCACATATATTATGGCTGGCTAAAAGACATGAGACTGGATAATTCCCATATATGATATAGAAACTAAACAGGTGGCATTACAGAACATGTCTAAACTAAGCAGATGACATATATGATGTCAAAAGTAGGCACTGCAAGGCAACATATGCATGATATGACTAACATCATCATGCCAAGGTAGAGCAAACACCTTGGGGGGTAAATAGGAGTGGTCCGCGGGGTCTGAATCCGCCTCAGAACAGATATCTTCCTCTGGATTACAATTTGGAGAGGGGTGGGGAGGGTTTGCCATTGAACCCACCATGGAGCGATGTCTGCATGACATTGTATTGACGCGCAAAACTCTTCTCTTTTTCTCTACATGTTCAGCATGACTGTGTACAATATCTGACATGCATACGAAAAAAATATGGTGAGATTATGTAAGGAGAGCATGCAGAAATTTAGAGTGATGGTAACAACAGTGGATCGATATTTTTCCATTGAACCAAAATAGCCCTAATGGATCGACGTGAATGTATAGTAATAAGTGATGCAACAAGTGTACAAACTCTTTGCCGTAGTCGTGTTGACCTCAGCATCATTGGGTTGGTCGCTGAAGCAGTTGAGGCAGGGGTGGCTGTTGGAGGTGTGGAGGAAGATCTGAGGAATCTGTAGACAGCGTCCAGGGCACTGCTTTGTTGTGATGGATCGTTCTGTCGTTGGAGCAGGTCTGGTGAGCCGTAAGACGTCAAGGCTGATGTAGCACAAGACAGACATCGTCAATCTCAAGTGGGATTCTAATAGCATCTCCAATAGATGATGTAAAATGGATGTAAAATTAACATCACCAAAAACCACATGACTAGTACAGATGAGGTAAAAACTATTGACTCTGAACTTAACTATCGAAACTGAAATTTACTGTGGAATCTGAATGCTACTGTCGAAACTGAATGCAATGGTACCAGAGAGGCACTTGACATGTAGTTTAGGGAGTGCCTGCAGTTCATCTTCAACCTGCACCCCCCTGAGCCGCCAGCCACCACCGGCCAAACCGCCGGCCCCAGCGCTGCCTCGCCGCCCCGAAACAACTCGCCACCGCCGCCCCGGCCAACCCTCTAGGCCCCCCGCCCCACCCTGAACCCTAAGATAGATAGTGGGGTACCTCTCCGGCGAGCCCCCGTCCCCGCTGTGGGTGGTTCTTCCTTAACTCCGGCGAGCCCGCCAACCCCTGAAAATCGACTGACCCAAAAGTCGATTCAGTCGACTGAAGTGTGGCTTAATCGGAGGAGCAGCAGCACGAGCGAGGGGAAGAGCAGCAGCAGCAGCTGAGCGAGCGAGCGAGCGAGCAAGAGCCGGAGCAGCAGCAGCAGCGCGAGCGAGCGAGAACCGGAGCAGCAGATCCGGCTGGTATGGACGCCGCCGCCGAAGGAGCCTCGCACTTGGGGAGAGCTGCCGTGGAGATGTCGCCCGCGGCGCCGTCTTCAAGGTAGCCTCTCCATGGGGGTGCGGGATGGAGCACCGTCGGCGCTGGGAGGTCGAGTTAAGGAGAAGGTGCGATACGATGAGTATACAACCTCTTTGGTGGCGCCGAGTAGGCCTCGGCTTCGTCCGAGGAGTCGGTGAGGATGCTGCGGTTCTGGTGGAGCAGGTTAAGGCGGTGCTGTGGGGATGGAGCTGCTGCGATAGACGAGGCGATCTTCGGAGCAGCTCCTTGGAGGTGGAGGACGGGGCGCCTGAACCGGCGGGACGACGAGATGGACGACGGATCCTCATCCGGGGAGGTGGACGAGGGACGTCGAGCTGTTGTGGTGGATGATGTCGTCGGGGAAGAGGCTCCGGCTGGGCAGCGATGATGTGGCGGACGGAGGAGGGTGGGGTTTCGCGGCTGGAGCGGAGAGGTTATGGCGGCCTAGGATTTCGACTGGCGAAAAGGGGGCGATGGGAGGGGGTGAAGCATGACTTAGGGACGCACTTGTCCAAAATGTATGGTGTGTTACAAAAGTACCCCCCACCAATTTGAACTAGCGGCCCTTTCGGCTCAGGGTTAGAAGGGGGATTTCACGTGTCTGGATTTGGCAGCTGGAGGGAGTTTTTGCGCGCGTTGTAATTTCAGGATAGCAAGGTGTGGGTTGCGAAGGCGCCAGTTTTGGGAGCATGATATCTGAATTTTCGGGATATAAAAAGATGTGGGTTGAATTTTAGGGACAAGCCTAACGTGTAGTAATATTGTACTAGTACGTACCAAATCAATTCGCACTTCCCTCAACCAAAAAGAAAACGAAAAAATAAAACTATTCACACCACACAAAGAGAGAGTCTTGCCCCATTTTACTATACAAATGCTATTCCAAGCTACTCCCTCCTTCCATCTATATAGGGCCTAATGCTTTTTTCGATGCTAACTTTGACCAAATATTAGAGCAATGATATATGACATGCAACTTACACAAAGCACATCGTTAAATTCGTCTGTGAAAGCTTCTTTCAATGATATAATTTTCACATTGTGCATGTCATGTACTATTAATCTTGTCAATAGTCAAAGGCGGTCTTAAAAATCTCATTATGCCCTATATAGATGGAAGGAGGGAGTATGAATCCATGTTATGTCCGATTAAATTTTTTCACTTGCAGTATAATGCATGTAACCTACTCATACCAACATTTAGTGCATTCCAAATGTCTATACTACCGCTGCAATTCAAACTAAATTTGAATTCGTTTCTCTATTTCAATAAGAATCTACAATCATGATTGTTGCCAACTTCAACCATCATAATTTCCTTGCTATACGCCAGATATAAATCGGACGGCCTAAAATGCAGGATGGCAGGCACACCATCATCAACAACTCCGTTTTTTATAAGAGTAGAGATAAAATATATTAAATGTAGTATAACATGTTCATAACCACACCATGTGTATCACCGTTATATATATTCACACATGCGTCGGTTTGAAACACTATGATAATTCTTCAAATATCCGAATTTGCTTTTATACAATGAAGTATATATGATCTCTATTCGTCCTTTTACACCCACACAACCCTCTTATCTTTGTAGCTAGCGCTAACTTTCTCTTATGCATGCACACGCTCGCATCCCTCTCACCCTCCTCAGCATTCTTTAGCTCCATCGCGCAAATTCGTCTTTTCACTTTAGGTCATTCACCCACGGTGTGTGTAGGCCCCCCAGCTCCTTCTTTACGGCACACATCGATCGATATGCCTCTCTAGCCAGGTGTGCCTAGCACAAACACAGCTTCCTCTTTTGTCATCATGCTATCCACCACTCTATCATCGTTCCTACTCGCACATCTCCCCTCGATATAGTAGCCTCATACCACTCCTACAATCTCTCTTACCTACTCCTCTGCGCTCACACATGCGATCGATCGATTCCAACACATAGATCGTTAATACCCCCATCGATCGACGTCTCACAGTTATGTCTCTCTAACAAAGGGCGATTGATCTTCCTATGTAGTTACTAGTCTGGTTACCACAGCCACATCATCCCCCTCATCATTCGTGCATGCCTCCTGACCCGTCTCTCACACGCACGTGGACAGACAACAAGCAGCCATCTCCTCTCTTATTGATATTGCGGGCGTGCCCTCCGTTTGTCTAGCAAGCCTATCCCACCATTTGTTAGAAGCAATTCCACTACCACCCCCTTCAACACTCTAGCTCTGTCTCTCTCCCAACCTTATTCCTCTCCTGCACATATGCATGGATGCCGATGGATCTCCCTTAATACATGAGGCAGATCGATCTCCTTAATACATGAGGTAGGCCTCTCTCCTCCTCCACACATATACCAGCCATTGTACCTCTATAGTTAATTGGGCCTCCCTCTTCCCCCACCACACACTGATAGTCAAGCGCTGCAGGAAGGTATCCATGCGACAGAGACAAACTGCAGATGTCCCATCTCACGTTCCAGTAGGCCAGCCACTCTATATCTTTGACGTGGGCACACACAAATTCGATGGCACTCTTTATCGATCGCGCGCACACACACACACATCATCCTTCTCTTCAATTCTATGGACACCTCAAGCCAATGATACCTCCACTCTCTTCTCGTGGATTGCCCCCTCTATATATATGTTGTATCCAGGACTCTATTTCACACACATTGCATATGTTACATTTTTTGATTGACCCCCCCCCCAAAAAAACTGTCAAGAACCCACACACTATATCTCTCTAGGTTTGTATCTCTCTCGCACAACCCCACGTAGGTGGTGTACATATACAAGAAGAGAATAGGTGCACCGTGCACGTACTCACGCTTCGTGCCCAGCCACACCCGCGCGGGTACACGGTGGAGCTCATTTCTTTACGAAATGGCAGCCCACGTGCTAATTTGAATGCCTGTAGCGGTTTTTTACCTAGGGAGGTCGTGTACCACGCATGCACGAAACAAAGTTCGACTTGACGCGTTGCCGTGTTATTTTTAAATAAAGTTATAGCGCTCAATGGCACGTACACAGAATATAAAACGATTTTTATGGAGAAAAAGGTAGTCCGCTCACTATATACAATGGAGCCTGCCTGCCTGGTTTGTCGCTCTTTAGAGTATCTCACACAAGGATGTGATGGCCTCTCTCTCTCTCTCTCTCTGACTGTTGGTCACTAATCTGGCCGCATCCCGTTCGCTGGGCGAAAGGGAGTGCGGTGGCCTCTCCCTCTCCCACCGTTGGTCACTGATCCGGCCGCATCCCGTCCACCGGGGGAAAGGGAGGAAGTGCATCATTTCTCCGTTCGACGGCGCCGAGGCAGCATGTCCCGATCTGCGGTACACGCCATTCTCTCTAACCAAGCTCCGGCGCGGCAGGGCCTACGCCACCTGCTCGTAGATTCCGCCCGCCACCACTCACCTAGTTACATCCCGACGACCTCCAGGTATCCCCTCTGGGCTTGCTCTACTGCCCGTCTTCCCACGTTGCTGCATGTGGATCTTCCATAGTTCTTTGCCCAAAATGTAGCTCGTCTGGCGTACTTTCCATATTGCATTCTCGTCCTCACACCATTTTAGACAAACACAACTGTTTTGTTATTCCCTTAGGACAAGGAATATGCTTCTTTTTTTCGTCGCATGTGTCATCAACTGTTATTGGCCAGTAATTGTTTCCTTTCTACCTCTTTTTTGCAAACAGGGCTATCCATTTCACCTCGTTGCTATTGCGACCTTTTGGTGAACTGCACAAATCACTTTTTTCTTAAGAGTGTTTTGTGTAGTTGTACTAAAATGTCACACGGGCAATGTCTCTACATTTCAGTGCGACTGCACAAAGGGAGATTGGTTTTGCTCTATTCTCCTCATCCAACTCCGAGCCTAATCTTCTCCAACTAGTTAGTCTTAAGAGAGACTACAAAGGTGACCGGCTTCTATTTGTGTGTTTATTGTTTCATCAGCAGTCCTCTATTATCGTAATCACACTTAATATCTTTGGAACAGGGACGCTCAGCTCTATTTTAGTGGAACTGCACAAAATGATCGGAATGTTGCATGCTCCAGACAGCTACTTTTTTCTCAACATGCCTTGTTGATTTAGACAGAGCTGGGGGGGGGGACGTTGCTGCCAATGAAAGCATGGATCAATTTTAATTTAACACCTTCTCACAACTCTCTATTCAGTTGTGATGTAATTATTAGCCCTGATCTGCTAATAATTGACATGCATTAGCAAGGAAGTTAGTTTTTTATTGTTTCCAAAAGAGTATCGATGGCAAGACACGTGAAACAAAAGCTGAAAGCTCACACCATTGTACAATTTCATGTCGCTGGAAAATTATTTGTATAGTATGTCAATTATGTAAACAAATGATGGAAGCTTGATATCATTGCCAGAAGCCTCTTCATCATCCGGGTCCATGTGCCATGCACAAAATTATACTCCTTCGTTCCTAAATATTTGTCTTTTTACAAATTTCAAGCAGGCATATTTTAGAGTGTAGATTCACTCATTTTGCTTCGTATGTGTACTCCCTCCGTTCCTAAGTATTATATTCGTCTTTCTAGAGTTTTCAACAAGTGATTACATACAGAGCAAAATGAGTGAATCTACACTCTAAAATATGTCTATATACATCTGTATGTGCCAGTCCATTTGAAATCTCTAAAAAGACAAATATTTGAGTAGTCACTCGTAGAAATCTCTAGAAAGACAAATACTCCGGAGTATATTTAAGAACCGAGGGGGTAGTGCACAACCGCATGGGAGACTCAACCCGGTCGTTGCACTGCATTAATAGTGAGTAATGAGCAGTCAAATCATAAGCCCCACCTTTCCCACTATAAGTTGCTCTGAAGAAACAACCATCAATACGCTCTTCTTTGAATCCACTCATACTACTCCATAGGTCACTGTTTATACAACGTGCTTGAGAAAGAAGAAAAAAAATCTGTGGGACCAAGGCGACTAGTGATCGGCCTGAAAAATAGCATTGGTAGTTATAGCATGGCATTTATTACTAGAGGGAATAATGCGTACACACATGCATGAAGTGCTTCCACCCCGGGTACACACATGCATGCACTTACTCCACTCCGTAGTAGTACAGTACATGGAGAGAAAATTGTGGACTTGATTGCGGTTATCATGCCCTAATTAATTGAGCATTAAACCAAACGCGTCTAAAGTCTCTCTGGTGGTGGAAATGCATTAAGAGAAATGCATCATAATGAAGCACGCCCTGTAAACTGTGACGGAGGGAGGAGTAGTATGAAGGTGCAAAACCATGTACGTGTATGGCCAGTCGGTCAACGCACCTCCTCTTGGCATATCACTGACATGTGGGACAGGAGTGTGAGCAAACCGATCTCAATTGACGGCAAAGAGCCAACCCGCCGTTCCTTGAGAGAGACAAGGAGCGAGAACACACAAAAGGGCTCGCATGGAGGCCAAGATATATTCGAGCATGGTTGGTTGATCGATATCATCCATTACATGTTGGGCTGCCGTTTTCCTCCCTTCTCCGGAATAAACGTGTACTTTATCAGAGATTAAAAAAATAAGAGTACAGACGCTCCACCATGCGTTTCTAGTAGTAGTACTACTCGTACTACTGCGCTTGGCTCTTCGCCTCTTCGTGAAGTCGAACAATGATGGAACTCCACATGTTGGGTACTACAGTGTATGCCTCTGACAATCTGACACCGAATGGACTGATGCATGTCCACCGAGGGTAGGTTGCATTAGTCAAAAGGCGTAAGCGAGCTTCACCTTGTCCTGCAAGCTTCTCCTCATTCTGCGAGTTGACGGGACACACCAAAAAGTAGTGCTAGTCCATACTCCCTCCTTTCCGGTTAATATGGCTTAATCTTTTTTGCGGGTAAATGAGAGAGCTTTATTCATATATAAGCATTCTTAGGACGATCAGCCAACACACTGGTCACTAGGAAGCAAGGTACCCCGTAAAAAAGAAGTAGGAAGTGAGGTGTTTCATCAAGCCAGCTCTCGGCCACATTCAAAGTGCAGCAAGCATGGTTCGCACGAAGATGCGCCGCAAGGTTTGCTGACCTGTTTACATGCTAAATAACAAGAAAAGAGGAAATATTACTGAGCGCTACTATTTGTAACAGGATATGAGCCAGAATTAAGCGAGAATTGTGGCGAGTGTTCCATGCAATCAACTTCCATTATCACATGCGAGAACCCTCAAAGAGAACCAAATGTGTTGAAGATTGCTTTATCACATTTTAAAATTATAATAAGAGTGCAGACGGTCCTCCATCCGGTTCCTAGTACTAGTATAGTACGTACCTTTATAGACTATAGTAGTAGTACTAGTAAACTTTGCGCTTGGCTGTTCGCCTATTCGGGAAGTCGAACAATAATAGCACTAGTAGTATAGTGTATGCTTCTGGCAATCTCACACCGAATTAACTGTTGCACGTCCACCGCCTGAGCAAGGGAGAGCTTGCATTAGGCAAAAGTTTCTCCTTGTCCTGTGAGCCACCACGCGCAAGCTTCTCCCGTCCTGCAACCTTCTCCTCGTTCAGCAAGTTGACGGGACACAGCAAAGTAATGCTAGTCCATACTGCCTCTCCGGTTAATATGGCTTAATTTCAAACGAGATAAATACACTGTCTGTCACTGTATATTTGTAAAATTACGATCATTGGACTTCATAATACGGTCATTGCGCTCAATATATATATTTTCTGGTGTTTATACGGTCACTAGCTCACCCTGACTAAGTATGTGTGTGCATGCACGTGTAGGTTGAGCACTTGACCGTGGCTGTGTGTGTTCCGTCGTGTGCTCGGACATGCATGCATTAGGGCGTCATGCGCGTTTTTGCGTCCATGTGTACGTGTGACTGTTGCATACACATAGGGGGGAGTACGTGTAGGGGCCACTAAGGAGCAGTCAAATCACACAGTAAGTTAGTCGGAAGAAGCAACCATCATTTCACTCTTGAATGACACGTACGCAATATAAAATGGTTGATATGGAGAGAAAAAGAAAACCACTATATATACACTAGCAGGAGCCTAAGCTACAAGCCTACTTGCTTAGGTTGCTCTATTCACAAGCATAGAACGACGGGCCTGATCCCGTAGCTGGGGGAAGGGAACAATGTTCTGCGTAGACGCGGTCGACATCGGCAAGGGAGAAACCCCATAGTCGGTGCGTCCCAATCGGGGGTCACCGCGGTATGGGCCGATGCCGCGTCCCAACCGCCCTTCTAGCTACAGCCCGACGTCCCAGGTAGTCCATCTTCCTTTTGGAGCCGTCTTGCTCCACTTCCGTAGCTCCATCTCCATGTCAATCTTTCTCTACTTCTACCGGCTTCTACTTATGATGAGTTTATGTCTCATGAACTAGTGCCAGTACTATTATTCTAATCACACTTCTTCAATATCTTTGCCATCAGGGATGCTCAGGTTGATTTTAGAGGAACTGCACAAAAGCATCGTATGATCCAAGGGTGCTAGCCGTCTTTCCTTCGACAAGTTCTACCTGACCAGGAAATTAAATAATGTTTAGTGTTTAGGGTTTAAGTCGTAGTGACCCCATCAGTAGTTTTTCTTTTGTACACCCTCTCACACCTTTTTTTTAGTTGTGAAGTAAATATTGGCTATGATATGTGAATCATTGAGATGCATCAGCATGCGTGTTAGTTTTCCTTTGTATTCGATGGAATGTTGTAACGGGGCAACCTTGGAATAGGAATGAAAATGGAGTGGAAAGTTTCCATTTTTCCGGAGAAAAAATGGAAACAGAGAGAAACCAACATTTCGTTTCGTTGGATCGCGCCATTGAGCAAAACCAACGTTTAAATCACGTCTGTCGTGTTCGTGTCTCACCCTCCTCCACGGCTCGACCCCACACGGTCGCTCGCGCATGCCACTCACCGCAAACCGAGATATGATAACTTTCCCGCCTGCTTGTCGATGGATCGCGCCATGGAGTACTAGCACTACTGGAAGAGATTGACGAGTTGGGGGAGGACAGCTAGCTGTAGCACGGACTCCCAAGAACTTTTTACATGCATGTTGTAGCCGGCTATTGCGACCTTTGAACGTGGAGCAGCCGTGTGCACCCAGAAGCGGCGCGGGCGACGCTCTCTTGGCCGGCACGCTGCTTCAATGCCGGCGCCAGTGAGAGGTCGCGTCCGCTCTGGCCGGGAATAATGCGGCACTGACCGTGTCGGGCGGGAAGCACGCATGCGTGATGAAGAGGGTTCGGGTTGGTTAGCACCGGCCGTGGCGGCGGTCCGGACATGTGCAAACAAGAGACACTGTACGTTAATATTGCTGCGTATATAATTAACAACGTAAATAATGTGCCAGTTGGACAAATATGATTGGAGATGGGGACGGAAATGGAATTTTACGTAGACACAGATATACATGTCTATGTCTATGTGTGTGTGCGCGAGGACTCTCGCGACCTGGAAGCGGGGGCATGTTTTTGATGGAGTTTTCTTTCTTGGTACGTTAGAAAATCAGTTTGTCTAATTCACATCTAGATGTTATTTAAGGATATCACATCTAAGCTCCCTCAAGTATATAATGTAGCAACAAGAAAAAAAACCTAGGAAAAAAGTAGACCACAAACAGAGTGGACATCAACTTAGATGTGACATAACTATGTCACATCTAGATGTGTCCTAGACAGACCCTTAAAAAATTGTCCGCCAGTTTCCGTTTCTTTTTTCCGGGAACGTGCGTAATCTATTTAAAACCACTGCAATGGAGAGATTTTTTACTCCATTATAGCCTCTTGTTTGATTGAGTTTCTCGCGTCTCGCTCTCTCACCCTCTCCATATCAAAACAAGATGACAGTGTCCACTCTATCTCTCTCCTCACTGGTGGTCACAGATCCAGCCAAATCCCGTCCGCTGCGGGAGGTCGGGAGGTGCAGCGTTGACGTTGTCGCCGTCGGTGACGGAGGAAGCCGATCCTCCACGCCCTTGGTCGCTGCCGTCATGTGCGCAGATCTCGCCCGCCCGCCTAAACGACATCCTGCCCACCTGAGGTATAACTTCTTGTACTGGTCCAGCTCCTCAGGTCGCTGCGTGCGGGTTTTCTTCTATGCGACTACTGCCCAGCTCCCCATGCATTATAGCTAGGGTTCGTCGGCTGGTCCAATATCACCTACTAGTACTATTATAGAGGAAATGACACTCGAAAAGTTGTCCTGATTTATGCCTCGGTGGAGGTATACATGTTGTTTCGACAAAAAATACATGGTGGTTGTGCGGTCATTGTCCTTATGGTGGTAGTACTATCACTGGTTAAATGAAGAAATGCTTTTTTCTCGGGTATCCTAGTTTAGTTCCCATCAAGATAATTATGATGCTTCTGTTTGTTGGTGAACTTTTCATTAATTCTTATTGAAAATTGAGATGTCATTGCAAATCCTGGTTTAGTTCCATACCCGGGCATGTCTTCCTCAATTTTAGTGGAACTGCACAAAATTGGATGGCCATTGTTGTTCCGCCTCACTGTCCTCTGCCATGTGGTTCTTCCTTCCTCGAGCATGATTACTGAGAAGAAACAGACCACACTGAGGATTTGTCGAACTTCATAGGTGCCAAATGGATGATGCATCACCACGATGACCTATTGATGCTCATGGTTGCGCCTCATGGTTGCGTCGGCTGGTGAAGCTGATCGATTTTCAATGAAAAACAAGCTGTCTTCCATCAGTGCTCTTTGCTTGTTACGCACAAAGATGATATCCTTCACCAGTTCACCTTGGTTGCGTTGGAGACGCAGTTGTCTTTCACGTTGGTGCAATTTTATCACACAACTGGCTATGAACCAAATGTTTCCTCGACGAAGGATCGACGTTGGTACTAAGAGCATAAGTTTTGTATTGATTTTTAAGCCTTCTCACAGCTTTGTCTCCAGCTCCCCTATAATTTTATTTGTCCAGCTATTAACTTTGATTTAAAAAATGGTGTGGACTAAAAACCCGGATGGACGTAGTAGCCCTCCATTTTTATTTACTCCGCATATTAGATTTGAATGAAGTCAAACTTTGTAATACTCTCAAACCTTTACGATAATTGAAATTAAAATTCTTTATTTGTACACACTCTCACACATTTCTGATAATTTGGCGCATGTGTGGTTGTTCACTTAAGGGGGGGTAGTCTACCACACGTGAAGGACAGGAAGTGCGACCTGGACGCATGGGCGTGGATCGTTAGTTCATCGGAAGTAGTACTAGTTTTCTTCACTGTACATTAAATAAAGAGTTACGTTTCGTACTTACACAATTTAAAATGATTGTTATGGAGAGAATTAGGAAACCACTCCACTATATATTAGTCGTATACACAAGAGTACTATATGGACGCAGCTTCATTGACTTAGTGCACCTGCCTTTGGATTTATGACAGGTGGGCCCAAAATGTGGCTAGCTCACCTGTCATACAGCCAAAAGCAGGTGCAGTGAAGGCACCGGAGCTCAGTCCATACTACAGTGGTATATATATAAGCTGGAGCCTCAGCGCTTGTTCGCTAGGGTTTGCACTTTCCACACGCTCGCCGCACTACATATATGTTACACGCTGGAGGCTCAGAGTTCATTTGCTAGGGTTTGCTATATTCACAGTCTCTCACCCTCTCTTCACCAGATCTAAACAAGACTGCATTGTCCTCTTGTCTCCCTCCCCCCCTCATAGCTGGTGAAGGAGGCGTATGTATCCCGTCGCACCGGGAAGGGGAGGAGGTGCAACGTTCACTCTATCGCCTTCGGCGAGGGAGGCAACCCACTGCCGGCTGCGTTGTTCTCTTTCACCCACGCCTGTGCGTGAGGGCCACCGACCCCTTCTTCCTGGCTGCCGTATGTAGTGTGAGCAGATCCGGCCTCCCGCCGCATGCCTTGCCACATCACGACGACCCTAAGGTATAAGTTTCTTTGAAACCGTCGTTGCTCTAGCTGCATGTGGATCTTTTTCGATCTGTAGTCGAATCTAGGTCTTGGTTCAAAGAGGAAAGAAGGGTGCGGTGGGCTGGAGCAAGAATCTAGGACGTGGTTCAATGAGAAAAGGAGGGGCGGAAAGTAGTATAGACTGGCTATCCAGCCGCTTTGTAGGTCGAAAAGGGAAAAAGGGGGTAACCCAGTACACACATCTGTAAGGAACCGATCTCTTTGTTGAAAAGGGAAAGAAACTGGAGGGTTAGGTAGTTTGTGCAGGACTAGATTTGCTGCCCTCACATAGGAAGAAGGTTCAAAGAGAACAAATATGGGACCAGCGCATATGTGATGTTTGGCTACATACTCTGCATCACCCATTTATACGTGTGGACACACATGGTGCTGGCATGTCCCATACAACTATTTTGCTGTTGTTAATCTAAGAATGCCGCCGGAAAATTGAAGCAATGCCACTGTTAAAAGTAAATTACATTTTTCAATGAATGTTGTTTCAAGAGAATGTCTTTGTTAATATGAATCAATGCAACCGTTTTAGAAATGCTACTGTCCTACTTTGTTTTCCATCCAAGATAAGTTAGATGCTTCTTTCTGTCACCGTTTGTTTCATCCTCCTTTATTGGCAAGTAATTGTTTCCTTTTTTGCCTCTGTTAAAACAAGGGTATCGATTCAACTTGTTGCTATTGCAATATTTTGCTTCGCTTCTCAAAACACTTATGTTTTTAGAGTGTTTTGTGCAGTTCAACTTGAATGTCACACCGGTGACTTTGCTTAATTTTGGTGGAACTGCACGAAAGGAGATTGAGATTTGTTTCAAGTGTTTGTGGCGAGTTGTTTCAAATCTTGGTCTCAACCACATGATGTGCAGTGTGCTTTGAGATGTTGTGCTACTTGTTTTGGTACTGTTTTAAATAAATGTTGAATTGAAGCTATTGTATTGCTGTCTTTTCCCATTAAGTAGTGAACAAAAATGGGACCAACCCAGACATGATGCTTGTTACTTTGTTACAACCTATTCAGCATCACACCCTTTATAAGCCAGTAGTTGATGCAACTCTCAGAATTAACTACTGAATCTTATTTCAAAACTGCAACACTTGTTAGGGATTGGCGGGATTACCATTTTTGTGGCCGCATGTTTCATCCTCCTTTATTAGCCAGTAATTGATTCCTTTTTTGCCTCTGTTTAAATAGGGATATCTATTCAACTTGTTGCTATTGTGACATTTTTCTTCGCTATGCGAAACACTTTGCTTGATTTTAGTGCAACTGCACAAAACTAGATTGGATTTCCTATTCGTGTTGGCAGATTCGTATTTTATCTTGTCCGTCTCATGAAAGGTCAGTACAGGCATTCATTCACATTATTGTGCAGTGTGCTTTGAGATGTTGTGCTACTTGTATTGGTACTGTTTTAAATAAGTGTTGAATTGAAGCTATTTTATTGTTGTCTTTTCCCATTAAGTAGTGAACAAAAATGGGACCAACCCAGACATGATGCTTGTTGCTTTGTTACAACAAACTCTGCATCACCCCCTTTATAAGTAGATGGAAGCACATACTTTTGTTGCGCCCACTCTCCCCTGGAACTGTTTATGATTTTCGTTAATCTAATGCCACTGGTAAAATTAAGCAATGCCACTCTCAGAATTAATTAACTATTAAATCTTAGTTCAAAACTGCAACACTTGTTAGGAATGGTACTATCCTGATTTGTAGTTCTTTCTACATGTTTAACCAAGGTATTGTTAAGATAATGTCTCTGTTAAAATGAATCAGTTGCATTGTTTTAGGAATGGTACTTTTCTGCTTTGTCATTCTTTATACATGTTGAAACAAGGCATTGTTAAGATAATGTCTCAGTCAATATGAATGAATCACACTGATGGAGAATTGCTACTCTCCTGCTTTGTTTCCCATTAAGATAAAGTAGATCAGTAGATGCTTTTCTTCTGGGAGTACAAGTCATCAACTGTTATTTCTCAGTAATTGTTTCCCTTATACCTATTGTTGCTTACAGGGATATCAAAATTAAAGCTCGGCTTTATTCCAACTTCGATTTTAGTTGAACTGCACAAAAGGAGCCAATGTGTCCAAGGCAAACTGCTGCATTACTGGGTCCAGTTGGTCGTTCCACTTTGCAGAAAGAAGCAGTCACTGTTTGCGCTACATTACAGAAGGAATGACCGAGAAGCTTTACAGAGTATTATTAGACACCGGTGACATGACTAGTCTGCAGAGACCATTGGAAATTTAACAACACATGGAGTGCCCTGGGCAAAAACTGCCCAAACAAGTACAAGAAGCTATGACAGGACTCCACGATCATAGGCATTACATATTTTGAATGGGAAAATCTTGTCAAAGTTTAATCATTGATGTTAGCAAGAAGACATTAGTTTAATATATTGGAATTGGAAAACCTTGTCAAAATTTGCTCATTGATGTTAGCCAGAAGACATGCATTTGATATTTTTCAGTGGGACACCCTTGTTGTGAGCAGCGTCGAGTGTTTTTTCCTATTCCTGTGTTCAGTTTAGAAGTAAATAGTTACTCTGCTGAGATATTCCTGTGTTAAGAGTTTGTTCTGAATATTGTCTATGTAATGCCAGGCCGTGTGTTTTGATTGCAAAGTTGAGCTCAGAATGTTGTGGCATGCAGCATCACGAGCTGTTCATCGTGCCTCCTGAGAATAATGCTTCTTATTGTTTTGCAAGTCGATCTAATGCCAGTGATTTCCATGTTAAGAAGATCATCCTCCTCTGTTGTTTCTGTGCTTAAGAAGTTCATCGTCTGTTGTTTCATTCATAACCTATACGACAAGTCGGGTAGGTTAGACGTGAAACCATATGATCTTCCGACCAACTCATGATATTAGGCCATGACTGGATCGTAGTTTTCCAACCAAAACCGCTTGTAGAACTGACGCTTGTAAATTAAAGTAGATGGTCTTGGGCGAAGGCGCTTGGTTGGTTGATTTCAACAAGTAAAATATCGGAAGTACTTCACACATGATAAAAACACTGAACGACACTCGGACGATTGCTAATCCAGCTGTTAGCTGTTGTTTCAGCCTTTCCCATGGATGGCATGATACGCATGTCATGCATGTATCGTCTGGTAATGTCGTCCATATAGCAGTGCTCGTAAAACATACACTGGTCTCTCAAATTACACGCGTAACCCGCCGGGTTTACTTACAGACCTCGGGCCCTCGGTTACATTACGCCTGTATTTTACGCGTTGTTTCCGATGATGACTAAATTACACTTGTATGTTAATACAGATTTGAAATAAACCAGAGCTCCCAAGCGCGGCCTTACCATTTCATACCGTCTCAGTTTCTCGAAGGTGCTCATAGGTGTCCGATGATCCTGGATTCCTGAATGAGCAGCGGGCATTGTATCAGACCATCCATAGGGCCCGCGAGGCCCTCTCCGTTGTCCTTCGAGTTGTTGCGCTCGCCGTGGCGCCGAGCATTGTTAACATCGTCAACTAACATGAGGATTTAGGAGATGACTTTATTTTGACTGGATGACACTAGGGACCCACTAGGGCCATAGCCGTACGTACGCAAGTGCCTCCTTATTATGTACAACTATATTTTTTTGATTTCTCCTGGTTTCCTGACATCACGGTCCCACACCATTGTCAACCTATGTAGTCAATATAAATGAGAAAATTGCACAAGGTGCGGCAGACAGCTGGGACCAAGCAGCTCGAGCAATATTTGTGTTTTTTAGGCCTGAGCACTGCAGAGTTTTTCTCGGCGATGATTTCATTGTTGCTCAGAGGAGAGCAGGGTATTAACTGGGTGGGTTGTGGCCCGTCTAGCCCAGGCCAGATATCCAGCCCAGATACTAATTTTTTCACGATGAAAATGGCTAGCCCAGCTTTACGTCTTTTTGAGGAATACCCAGGCAAGGTCATCTTGTTATTCTCCACCCCGCCGGGCTGCAAATCTTTCCTAGGAGGGATGCATTAGGCTTAATAGGAAAATGGACTTTAAAAAGTAATAGATGGGATGTAGTTATAAAAACTGGGCAGTAACTATAAAAAAATGCACCAAACATGAAATTAGTTTATAAAATATTATTTATGGATTTTGAAAATCTTAAATTTTCATTGTTGCGCGCGCAATGTTTCGTTGGATTTTTACGTAATACAAATTTATATTTAATTTGACTAGAAATTTCGGGATAAAAATATTTCAGATCCCATCAAACTGTGGGAAATTTTATTGAATTCTGTCTTCAACGATTGGTTGAAATTATTAATCGTTGTCCTAGCTAGAAAATGGGTTGTACTTTTAACAAAATGTAAATGGGCTGTTGTAAATTCCATTAGAATTCAAAAATGGGCTGTACATTCTTACAAAACGCAAATGGGCTATAAGTTCTCTGCCACACACTTGTGGGCCTACTAAGTGACGCGTCCCCTAAAAAAAGTTGACGCGTATGCAAGGCTTTGTCAACTTATTATAGTCAACACATGGTTCTAGCAGCAGTGGCCGTTGGATGTCTATCCAACAGATGTCGTGCTTCTTCTTCAATCTCGGATATTCTTAGCTTCGGCCGCCCAAAAAATGATACCCCCCTGACATCTGGGGCGCACCGTTTCGGAGGCTGACCTGTGGGCCTACTAAGTTGGAGCGTACCAATGGCTTTGTCAACTTACTCAATATAAACGATTCTAGCTTTAGTGACTGCAAGATGTCCATCCAACGGCTGTAGTGCTTCTTCAACCTCTGGTCTTCTTGGTCCAGCCGCCCAAAGCAGTGTCGATCATGCCTCCTACTCCTGCCTCCCGTGGCCGGCTGTGCTGCCATGGAGGCCTCACTGCCCCCATACTACTCCCACCGCTGGCCAGGCCATCCCTGCACTCACCCACACCCCTTGTTATTCTGCGGCGATGGCAGCCTCACATCGCAGCCGAACCAGTGAACCCTCGTACTCCTCCCCGCGCGGGCTTCCGCTGCTGCGTCTTCCCTGGCTCCACATCGTCCCCTTACTAGGCCTCGCCGTCATCCACCGCCCTGGTGCTCTCGGCGCGGCGTGGTCAACATGGTCAACGACCGACTTCCATCGGAAGAGTACTATACATGGAGAGGCTGACAGCTGGGTCCACGACGGCCGCAAGGAAGTGCCTCCTTATTATGCGCAAAATAATTATTCCTCCACCTGATAGCGGGGACCCACCGGACGGGCCACCTTATTTCTTGAAAAAAACATTTCCCCCTGACTGCTCGGACCCACCGGACGGGCCACCATATTTCGCGAAAAAAAAAGTTCCCCCCGCTGTTAGCTTGGACCCACCGAAAGTGCCTCCTTATTATGCACAAAAAAAATGAATACTCCCCCTGCTAGCTGGGACCCACCTTGGTGGGAGGCTGAATTGTGGGCCTACTAAGTTGGCGGGGACGGAGGGCTTTGTCAACTTAGTCAATATGAACGATTCTCGCTCCAGTGACCGTACGATGTCCATCCAATGGCCGTAGTGCTTCTTCAACCTCTGGTCTTCTTGCTCTAGCCTCCCAAAGTAGCACCGGTCGTGCCGCCTGCTCCTGCCTCCCGTGGCCGGTTGTGTTGCCGCGGAAGCCTCACCGCCCCCTACTATTCCCACCGTTGGCCAGGCCCTGTGGCGACGGCAGCCTCACACCACAGCCGAACGAGTGAACCCTCATACTCCTCTCCGCATGGGCATCCACTATCGCGTCTTCACCGGCTCCGCGTCGTCCCCTTCCTAGGCCTCGCTGTCGTCCACCGCCCTGGTGCTCTCGGCGCGGTGTGGTCAACGTGGTCAAGGAACGACTTCCATCGGACGTGGACTGTACGTGGAGAGGCTGACAGTTGGGTCCACGGCGGCAGTAAGGAAGTGCCTCCTAATTACACGGAAAATAATGATTCCTCCACCTGACAGCAGGGACCCACCGGACAGGCCACCATATTTCGCGAAAAAAACGTTTCCCCCCTGACTGCTGGGACCCACCAGCTACACCTTCGCACGCAAGGAAGTGCGTCTGGGCAAAAAAAAACAATTCGCCCCCCTGACTGCTGGGACCCACCAGCTACATCTTCGCACGCAAGGAAGTGCGTCCGGGCAAAAAAACCAAAACGATTCGCCCCCCTGACTGCTGGGACCCACCAACTACATGTTCGGAGGCAAGGAAGTGCCTAACAGTCGGGACCCACCTGGTCGAAGCGTACGTAGCGTTGTCATTCTGGTCGTGAACGTGTACGTACATATATACTGGTTGATGTAGAGGCGCGCACGTGTCGTAGTAGAGGCGCGCACGTAGCATGTACACGTACGTACAGTGGCCACAGTGCAAGAAAGAAAATACGGCCATGTACGTACATATGGGAAGGGTCTCGAACGCCTACTCGCGCATACGTACGACGAGGGCTCGTGTACATGGCTGGGTCGGAACGGAGAAACAACGTCGTCATCGTGTTCATGGGGAGGCAACGGAATGCATCGTGTTCATGGGGAGGCAATGGAATGCGTCGTGTTCACGGGGAGGCAACGGAATGCGTCGTGTTCATGGGGAGGGGTGTGGCGTACCACAAAACGAAGGAAACAGACCTCCTACGGTTGAAATGGGGGTCCTGTTGATCGGGAGGAGTGTGGCGTACCGCAAAACAGAGGAAACAGACCGCCTATGATCGAAACGGGGGTCCTATTGATCGGGAGGGGTGTGGCGTACAGCAAAACGGAGGAAACGGACATCCAATGGTCGAAACGGGGGTCCTGTTGATCGGGAGGGGTGTGGCGTACCGCAAAACGGACGAAACAGACCTCCTACGGTCGAAACGGGGGTCCTGTTGATCGGGAGGGGTGTGGCGTACCGCAAAATGGACGAAACGGACCTCCAACGGTCGAAACGGGGGTCCTGTTCATCGGGAGGGGTGTGGCGTACCGCAAAACGGGACTCCACGAGATATTGTTCATCTCCACCGTCGACCTCCTCCAGCCTCCACGGGCTACCGTCGACCTCCTCCGGCCTCCACGGGCTCCTGTTCAACCAGCCTCCACCGCCCGCTACTCCTCTGGCTACTGTTTAACCACCCCTCCACGGGCACCCCTTCACCGTCTACTGTTCATCCAGCCCTCCACACCACGGGGTCCTGTTTAACCACCCCTCCAGGGGCACCCCTCCATTGTCTACTGTTCATCTAGCCCACCACACCACGGGGTCCCGTTCATCCAGAGGCAATGCCACCGCTCACTGTTCATCCACCCCCCCCCCGCAACGCTCACTGTTCATCCAATCGATCGGCTTCAGTTAGTAGCAGTAGCGAAGGAATCGCTCGATCGGGTTCAGTTAACAGCCATCGATCGATTGCTCAGGTTCAGTAACGTGTAACCTACAGTGCAATCGCTCGGGTTCAGTTAGAGCCCAACGCCTCGCTCGGGTTCAGTTAGAGCCAACGCCTCGCACACATGCGCGTACGTGTACGAGAGAAACACGCATCGCTCGGCCCCCGACCTCCCACCGTAACCGGGAACTCCCCAAAATTTTCCTCACCCTCGCTTCAACCATGTTTTTTTCCGTCATGGACGGCCCAAAGAATGTCATGCAGCTGCGTCTCCGGCCCGCCCAGGACGAAAAGCCCATTTTCTATCATGATTTTTTTCATAGAAGTAGGAGCCCACCACATCTATGATCATACCGGGTTTTGTCACAATTATCGTCATAGAAGTGTCATATGTATGACAGAAAAAAATTTCGTCCGGCCCAAAATGTCACGGATGTGTCTTTTTTTTGTAGTGTCTACTTGATGTATGTATTGGTGATAAACTTGCGGGTTCAGTGACCTTGTGAATTTATGCATAGGGGTTGGCACACGTTTTCGTCTTCACTCTCCGGTAGAAACTTTGGGGGCACTCTTTGGAATTCTTTGTGTTGGTTTGAATAGATGAATCTGAGATTGTGTGATACATATCATATAATCAAACCCGTGGATACTTGTGGTGATATTGGAGTATCTAGGTGACATTAGAGTTTTGGTTTCGTTCCCTAAAATAATCTCTTCGTTTGTTCTCCGCTATTAGTGACTTTGGAGTGACTCTTTGTTGCATGTTGAGGGATTGTTATATGGTCCAATTATGTTATCACTGTTCAGAGAACTCGCACTAGTGAAAGCATGAAACTTAGGCCTTATGTCGGTGTACAAAAGTAGGGGCTCTCCTTTTGCACCCCTTTACTTGTGCACGGGCAGTCAGATCCGCGCCTACGGCCACACTAAGTAGGGCAGAGGAGGGAAGCCGGAACACAAGACGACCAAAGCAATGCCAAGACCAGAGGCATGAAGAGAGCAAGAGGGCGAGGTGGACTCCCCCGGCAAGACCCTTGCCGGGGTGGCTTCCGCAGCCTCGACAAGATCCTTGCCGGGGCTACTTGCCTAACGCCAGCGGATCGCGCCACCCTTGAGCCCAAAGGTTTCCAACGCCATCAACTACATTGGAACCAAGACTCGGGAGGCACCTCCGTGGTGGCATGCAGATCTTTGTAGAGATCCTAAATACGCGAGATCAGGCGAGAACCAGAAGACGACGATCCTTGGCGAGATCCTTGCCAAGGAAGTCCACGAGACCCCCGGCAAGATCCTTGCCAAGGACGACCGCGGTGCCACGGAAAGACCCTTGCCGGACCCCCGCCAAGGCCCTTGCCGAAGACACCTATGGGGCCGCAGCCAGGCCCACACCTGCCAAGACTCCACTGCTGCTCCCACGCAGCTACTAGCTCGACCAGCTGAGCAGGCATCAGCGTGGCAGCGCGCGGCTTCCACACCAACTCAGCAAGCACCTGCGTGGTGGCATGCAGATCTTCGTGAAAGATCCACCACCGCGCCAGTCCAGCAGCTAGCCAACGTGGCGCTACAACGCCTCGTCAGCTTGGACGAGCTTCGGAGCCAGGCGAGGCGACAACAGCTGGGACGAGTTTCTTTGCCGTCCCCAATAAAACAAGAGGGGCACATCGGAAGTGCATTAAATGCGTTTGTTTGACGATACCAGGGGATAAACTCAACCCCTGTACACCTTTCAACCTCCTGTGTGCCACTATGGCGACCCCTTTTGTCTATAAAAGGAGGCCCAAGGCATACTGGAGAGGGATTCGGATCTTTTGGACTAGATATACACCGCAACTAGTTCAAGAACACACGAACACTCGAATATACATCAAAGCAAGACTAGGGTTTTATGCGTCTCCGCGGCCCGAACCTGGGTAAATGATTTGCATGCTGACCGCCAGACCCGCTCTTTGCACAACCCCGCGCCCGCCAACCGTATAAGGGATCCCAGTGACCCCATAGGTTTCATTTCCCACCGACATATCTAGCACGCCAGGTAGGGGGTGCGCAGTTGTGGAAACCCGGTCTGGTTGAAGCAGCGGCTTGATCATAGTCGTTACTTCAAGGAAGAAGACGACCGAACCAGTGGCATCCTCGGTGGATGCACTGAACACTCACGCAGCGGCAGAAAAGGTAATTCATGCAAAACTTTGAGTAATTCCTTTTTATATATAAGGTTATCGTCCTCGACGATCTTGCCGTGTGTATGGAAAACATGCATGCAATGGGGCCCTACCACTATTGGCAACGCCCTCGTTTTGTTTCGAGTCCGCTCAACAGTTCGAGCAGCTGCGTCGAGAACGGCAGGGTGACCTTCTACGGTTGGCAACACTCTTGTTCTGTCTCGTGTCCGCTCGATAGCTCGAGCGGCCACGCTAAGAGCAGTGAGGTGGTATGCCCTGCAGCAAGCATACCCGGTAGGCCATTGGGGATCCGTCCTCAAGGCGTCACGGCCTAGTTTCCATGCCTGAAAGCCTACCTGATTAACGTAGGGTGGACATACAAAGGGAGATCGAACGGGAAAATAACATGCATCGTTTCAAAAGTACTGCAGAGTTATATTACATCATTTGTTGCTGCGGTTCTAACTAAAGATAAAAATTGTCTTCGTCATGAACCTGTAGCAGCGATAAGAAACGGGGTGCCTAGTCCCGGCGCTGGCCTTGTATCCTCTGAACTCGGTCGATGCGGTTGATGATGGGCTCGATGCGCTCCTCGAGCGGCATGAGGTCCATGTCGTCCGACAAGCTATCCAGCGGAGCTTCGAAGTTGAGGTCAGGGTTCCAGTATGTCGTCTTGGTGAGGACCCTGGTCATGGCACCCCGGAAAAGCCTCTGGGCCTCATCGCCCAGAGAGGCCGCCCTGTTGGAGCGGAGCCACTCCAGTGCACCGAGCACACCCTCAAAGAACAGCGTCAGCCTGGCATTAGGACTCACGTTTGCATCCGGGACGTACCACACGTTCTGCATCCCCATGGTAGCCAGCTGCATGGTGATCCTGTCGGCAACGTCGGCGAGGCGGTTGATCCAGAGCTTCTCGCCTGCCACGAAATCCGCATGGCTGATGACGTTGTTCTTCCGCAGCTGCCTCTCCTCCTCCAGATTCTTGGTCAGGGTCTCCTCCAGGGCCCTGACCTTAGAGAGCGTCCCGTCAAGACCCTCCAGCTTCAGCTGCAGGTCCTTGATGGACTCGTTGGCCGTGGTGAGTTGCTCGGCCCTTTCTAGGACTGCGACCTGCGCGTCAGCCAAGGTGCCCTTGGTCGCGTCCCTCTCCCCCATTGCTCCTGGACCTGCTTCTTTAGCCCGTCCCGCTCCACCTCCAGCTCGTTCACCTTGCCGACATGGGCCTGGGCTTGATCATTGAGGGTCTCCTCGTGCCTCTGCTCTAGTTCATGGGTCCGCTGCAAGACAAGCTCCTTGACCTCCTCATCCTTGCCATGGAGTGTCACGGCGAGTTTCTACTCGCGAGCGGCAAGGTCCTCCTCCTGGGAGTTCAGCTCCACCTGGTGCTGACGCCGAGCGGCCTCCTCCTTGGCGGCCTATTGAGTCGCCTCCTCTTGGGCCTTCTTGACGTCGGCTTGCTTCATGACAAGCTCCAGCTTGCGCTCGGCCAGCTGACGATGTGTGGTCTTCAGTTCCTCACAGGCCTGGGGGAACCAAGCCGGCGCCTCGGCGACGCACCCCTAGAGGTCCGCCTCCACCTTGTCCACCGCTGCCATCCTGGACTTGGCCTTGTCCAGGAGGGCACGGTGAAGCACCCGAAGCTTGTGGAAGTTGGCACCCATGCTCTCGAGGAGCCGGTATTCCTGGGAACCGCCGCCACTGACGCTCGGTCTGTTAATGATCTCGAGCCCGGTGGCGGCAAGCACCTCGTTGTCAAACATCTCCCCCTCGGCGGGCGCCCTTGTGCTCGTCGTCCATGGTAGGTGGACGAACAGGTCGTCGCCCACCTTCAGATACTTGCCCGAGCCAGAGGTGGCAGAGGAGGATGGCTGGTCGTCGGCCACCTCCTGCTCGGCAGCGGCCTTGCTGGCCTCCCCGGCGGGCCCCTTGCCGGCCTCCTCGGCAGCGGCCTCGCCGGCCTCCCGGCAGGCCCCCTAAGTGGTGTCCGCAGCAACATCCTTGGCAGCCTCCTCAGCAGCGATCTCGTCGGCCTCGACCGCGGCCTCCCTGGCGACCTCCTCGATGATAGTGTCCATGTCCTCCCGGTCCGTCGAGGAAGGATCTGGATACCGAGAAGGAGAATGAGGCGAAGTCAAGATCAAAATTTGAAAGAAGAAAAACGAGCGGGGACTGGAGGCAAACAACTCACCTGTGCCAAGTAGGGATGAAGTGGCCCCCTCCCCACCAACATACGGTGCCAGGACAGAGCCGCCGGCACCCAGGTTCGCCTCCTCCTCCTCCTCCTCCGTGCGCATGGGATCGGTATTGGCGCCCTTGCCGGGGACGCCCCTCGGGGTGGCGTGGTAGATGGGGGCGGCGTGTTAAGGGTGGCCCTCAGTGGCTCCTCCCACTGCCTTTCTCCTCCTGCAGCCACGGCAACGTTATCACAAAGGAATCGTGCCCCAGCACACGTGATGGGGAGTGAGTGATGAATGTATGCTGGGGACTGCGCCGGGGGCTGCTCTCCGGGCTACTCTCCACCACAAGCGGCTTAGTCGAGGTGCCCACCAGGGGCTAGCCGCCCGTCGAGGCCCTAGCCCTCTTCGCCACCATCTGGGCCAGCGTCTCCATATCACTACAAACATGAGGACAAGTCAAGAAAAATGGCACGGTCCGAGGGGACGGAGATGACAAAAGACCAGATACTTACTCATGCACCGCCTCCTCTTCCGCTTCCTTCCTCTTCCTCCTCGAGCTAAGGGACCCGAGGTCATAGATGACCTCCGTGTCGTCGTCTGTGGGAGGAGGGAAAGCGGGTGGAGTCCGAGGATGCTTGGACGAAGAAGAGGCAGTCGCTTTCTTCTTTGCCATCGTAGCCTTCACCGCCTTCCCCGCCGCCGCCGCGGCCCTCGTCTGGCGCATGGACGCCTCCTGAGGTTTTTGCGGTTGTGCGGCCCTGATGGGACGGGCCGGCTCACCAGATATGGCCTGCCACAGGACACGCCCTCTCCCCATGGCTGGGGCTCGACAGCCTCGGCCTCCTCCCCGGATGACTCCTCGACCTCACCTTCAATGAGAGGGGCCTCGGTGCCGGTGCTGCTGGCCTCCCCAGTAGATGCCGCCCACTGGGCGAGCTCCTTCTCCTCCGCGGTCGTCGCAGCCTCGTCCTCCACGCTGCCAGCACTGTCAGCCTCCTTGGCAAGCCCCACCTCCACCGCCCTGGCGGTGATATAATCCAGCTCCGCTTGAGTGGTGTCCTGGATGAGCAGCGGCTCTTCGCGGACGTACTTCTCCGACAAGGTGTCGAAGAATTTCTGCACCTGGTCCGCCTCCGGGTTGACCCAATTCGGGTCAAGGCCGTGCGCATTGCATTCCGGCATCATGGCGATGATGTCGGTTTGGCAGGAGTTGTTTCTTAGTGGGACCACCCCCGTTGGCAACCTGAACAGGGGCCCCTTGGCGACCTTGCCGGCCTTCGCGAACTTGCCGGTCCTCTCAGCCCTGCCGCCGCGGTTCACATCGAGCTGAAAGAGCCGCTGGCAGATGTGGGCGTGCCCCATCACCGTGAAGTTGTGGTTCAGGCCGGGGCGGAGCCGCATGATGTCAGCCACATTGCTCAAGAGCCAGGCCGGCCTCCCCTTGTTGTGCAGTGGAGCGATGCAGCGGCCGATGAAATCCGCCCCGATCATCTCCAGTGTGAGCCCGGCAAAGGCGAGGCGATGGATTCTGGTGACGGCGCACATGAGCTTCCCATCTTGGGGGTCGACATCGCCCTAGTCATCCCTGTGAACCGGCGGCGTCTCGCGAACCTGGCAAAATTCCTGAGGGTACTCCTCCTCAATCCAGCACCACCGGCTCTGCCACTCCTTCCACCTCTCCTTCTGGGTGCCCTCTGGATGCGTACCCTTCTCCAGGGTCCTTGGGATCCAGGCGATGCAACCGGAGTGGTGCCTCCCCTCTGGATCAGAGGGTAGAAGTAATGGCGGAGAAGCGTCGTGTTGGGATGCACTCCGGCGAAGCCCTCGCAGAGATGGGCGAAAAGGGCCATGCACGCCACGACATTTGGAGTGAAATCCAGAAGGTGGAAGCCGTAGGTGTGCCTGACATCATTGAAGAAATCGGAGAAAGGGGGGCAGAGGCCGCAGGAAAAGTAGTCGACGAAGAATGGGTACCGATTCGGGGTGGCCTTGGCGCAATCAGCGGGGATGACGCGTGTGGCTGGGTGCCCCCTCGTCTCTCCCCCGTCTTGCACCCCCACAGGGGCCTAAAGTTGTCCTGGAGGTGGACCACGTCGACCGTCAAGGGAAAGTAGGCGAGCTGCGTCCACCATGCCGCCGACTCGCTCTCTGGCGGCTCTGTCCCCCCCCCCCCGGCGTCTTTGGCCACTCCTTTGCCTTGCTAGTTTTGGGTGCCATGGCGGCTGTGAGAGGTGAAGGAGGAAGGGCAGTGAAAACGCGGCAGTGGCGAGTGAGAGCAAGAGCTTGAGGAGGAAGAGGGAGGGGACGGAGGTTCCGAGATTGGAGAAGGCATAGAGGGTAAATGAGCAGTGTGCCCGCGGTTATTCCTTTTTACGGGGAAGGCGCAGGCCGCCTCTTTACCATCTGCCAAGATGTGACGCATGTGTGCGGAAAGCGCCCCACAGATGACCCCCACGTCACACATGACCCCCCACGTCGCGTGTTCAACGTGGGTCGTGGGGAAGCGCAGCGGACAGAGAAGTTACTGCAGTAAAAGTCCGCCCACCTGCCCGCGCACCATTCTGGTCCTAGCCCAACAACGCGTCACGCTTATGTGTGGCCCAGGCCCCGGGGCTCCTGTCGGTGTACAAAAGTAGGGGTGCACCACTTTACTTGTGCACAGGCAGTCAGAGCCGCGCCCACGTCCACACTAAGCAGGGCAGAGGAGGGAAGCCGGAAGACAAGACGACCAAAGCAAGCCAAGACAAGAGGCATGAAGAGAGCAAGAGGGCGAGGTGGACTCCCCCGGCAAGACCCTTGCCGGGGTGGCTTCCACAGCCTCGGCAAGATCCTTGCCGGGGCAACTTGCCTGACGCCAGCGGAGCGCGCCACCCTTGAGCGCAAGGGTTTCCAACGCCATCAACTACATTGGAACCAAGACTCGGGAGGCACCTCCGTGGTGGCATGCAGATCTTTGTAGAGATCCTAAATACGTGAGATCAGGCGAGAACCAGAAGATGACGATCCTTGGCGAGATACTTGCCAAGGAAGTCCACGAGACCCCCGGCAAGATCCTTGCCGAGGACGACCGCGGTGCCGCGGAAAGACCCTTGCCGGGCCTCCGACAAGGCCCTTGCCGAAGACACCTGCGGGGCCGTAGCCAGTCCCACACCTGCCAAGACTCCACCGCCGCTCCCATGCAGCTGCTAGCTCGACCAACCGAGCAGGCATCTGCATGGCAGCGTGCGGCCTCCACACCAACTCAGCAAGCACATGTGTGGTGGCATGCAGATCTTCATGAAAGCTCCACCACCATGCCAGCCCAGCAGCCAGCCAACGTGGCGCTGCAATGCCTCGTTAGCTTGGACGTGCGTCGGAGCCAGGCGAGGCAACGACAGCTAGGATGAGCTTCTTTGCCGTCCCCAATAAAGCAAGAGGATCACGTCGTCAGCGCATTAAATGCCTTTGTCTAACGATGCCAGGGAATAGACTTAGCCCCAGTACACCTTTGCACCTCCTGTGTGCCACTGTGGCGACCCCTTTTGTCTATAAAAGAAGTCCCGAGCCGTACTGGAGAGGGATTCAGATCTTTTGGACTAGATAGACACCACAGCTAGTTCAAGAACACAAGAATACTCGAATATACATCAAAGCAGGACTAGGGTTTTACGCGTCTCCGCGGCCCGAACTATGGAAAATGATTTGCATGCTGACTGCCAGACCCGCTCTTTGCACAACCCCGCGCCCGCCAACCGTATAAGGGATCCCAGTGACCCCATAGGTATCGTTTCCCACATACACCTTGTTTTGAAGCATTGCAATACCGTTTTCGCTGACTTTTACCACTTGGCACCTTGCTGTTTTTATTTTTTCAGATGAAAAAACCTATATCTACCATCCATATTGCACTTGTATCACCATCTCTTCGCCGAACTAGTGCACCTACAATTTACCATTGTAATGGGTGTGTTGGGGACACAAGAGACTCTTTGTTATTTGGTTGCAGGGTTGTTTGAGAGAGACCATCTTCATCCTACGCCTCGCATGGATTGATAAACCTTAGGTCATCCACGTGAGGCAAATTTTTTGTTGTCCTACAAAACTCTGTACTTGGAGGCCCAACAACATCTACAAGGATAAAGTTGCATAGTAGACATCACATGGCTCACGTTATCTGAACCTCACGAGGTGGGGTTTGCATAGACATCTCCCTCCTCAGGAGCCAGCCTAAGGAAGCTGCTCCTCCTGGACATCTTGGTGTCTCCCGCCTCGCGGGGGTCTTGAGTTGTCAATGCTGGAGGTGGGCCGTACCAGGCCGTCGATGAAGCCACACCATGGGCCATAGGTAGGAAAGTTTGGGTATCCCTAGTCCTAGAACGTCGATAGATATTTATTGCTTTATGGGCTATTATTACACATTATATCACAATACTTATGCCTTTTCTCTCTTATTTTATAAGGTTTACATGAAGAGGGAGAATGGCGACAGCTGGAATTCTGGACTGGAAAAGGAGCAAATATTAGAGACCTATTCTACACAACTCCAAAAGTGCTGAAACTTCACGGAGAATACTTTTAGGATATATAAAAATATTGGGCGAACAAAGTACTAGAGGCGGTCCACCTGCCATCCACAAGGGTGGAGGGTGCGCCCTACTCCCTAGGCGTGCCTCCCTACCTTAGGGGCCACCTGGCAGGCCCCCGCCGCCCATCTTCGTCTACATGGTGTATTTTGACCTGGAAAAAAATTTAGAAGGGAGATTCTAGGACGAAGCGCCGCTATCTCGAGGCGGAACTTGGGCAGAACCAGTCTAGGGCTCCGGCGGAGCTGTTCTACCTGGGAAACCCCCGCCCCCCCAGAGGGGGAAATCGAAGCCATCGTCGTCACCAACGATCCTCTCATCGAGAGGGGGTCAATCTCCATCAACATCTTCACCAGCACCATCTCCTCTCAAACCCTAGTTCATCTCTTGTATCCGATCTTTGTCTCAAAACCTTAGATTGGAACCCGTGGGTTGCTAGTAGTGTTGATTACACCTTCTAGTTGATGCTAGTTGGTTTATTTGGTGGAAGATCATATGTTCAAATCCTTAATGATAATTAATACTCCTCTGATTATGAACATGAATATGCTTTGTGAGTAGTTACGTTTGTTCCTGAGGACATGGGAGAAGTGTTGTTATAAGTAATCATGTGAATTTGGTATTCATTCGATATTTTGATGAGATGTATGTTGTCTTTCCTCTAGTGGTGTTATGTGAACGTCGACTACATGACACTTCACCATTATTTGGGCCTAGGGGAAGGCATTCGGAAGTAATAAGTAGATGATGGGTTGCTAGAGTGACAGAAGCTTAAACCCTAGTTTATGCATTGCTTCGTAAGGGGATGATTTGGATCCATACTTTTCATGCCATGGTTAGATTTATCTTAATTCTTCTTTCGGAGTTGCGGATGCTTGCGAGAGGGGTTAATCATAAGTGGGAGGCTTGTCCAAGGAAGGTCAGCACCCAAGCACCAGTCCACCCACATATTAAATTATCAAAGTAACGAACGCGAATCATATGAGCATGATGAAAACTAGCTTGATAGTAATTCCCATCTGTCCTGGGGAGCACTTTGCTTTATATAAGAGTTCGTCCAGGCTTGTCCTTTGCTACAAAAAGGATTGGGACACCTTGCTGCACCTTAGCTACTTTTGTTACTTGTTACCCGTTACAAATTATCTTATCACACAACTATCTGTTACTTGTTACCCGTCACTTTGCCAGAAAACCGCTTGTGATTTCCTTCTGCTCCTCGTTTGGTTCGACACTATTACTTACTGAAAGGACTACCATAGATTCCCTATACTTGTGGGTCATCAAGAATCTTTTCTGGCGCCGTTGCCGGGGAGTGAAGTGCCTTTTGTAAGTGGAATTTGGTTAGAAAACATTTATATAGTGTGCTGAAATTTACTGTCACTTGTTACTATGGAAAATAATCCTTTGAGGGCCTTGTTCAGGGTATCATCACTTTTACCGATAGAGGAAAGAGTTGCTCCTCAACCCACTGCACCTACTGAAAATATTTATTATGAAATTCCTTCGGGTATGATAGAGAAACTGCTAGCTAATCCTTATGCAGGAGATGGAACATTACATCCTGATATGCACCTAATCTATGTGGATGAAGTTTGCGGGTTATTTAAGCTTGCAGGTATGCCTAAGGATGTTGTCAGGAAGAAGGTCTTCACTTTTATCTTTGAAGGGAAAGGCATTGACATGGTATAGGCTATGTGATGATAGTGGATCATGGAACTACAACCGATAGAAATGGGAATTTCATCACAAGTTTTATCCTAGGGATAATTAGATTTATGCCCCTAGTTGTGTCCCACTCGTCTGTTTTACCCCTAATTCCCAAAAGTCACTGGTTCTGTCCAAGTCACTTTGCTCCTATTATGCTTTTGCCCTTTGACCGTTTGACCATCAGTTCGAAAACCTCATAACTAATTCATACTAAATAAGAAAAATTCAAATAAGATACCAAAATGTTCAGAAAAACATCACCTATATGTCAGTGTCATTTGCATTCATGAAAAAAGTGTTGGAAAGTGCCCATCCGAGTTTTATCTCTTATGCTAGCACCATGAATAGTAAAATCTAAAAAATTCCAAAAAATTAAAAAAATTGGTGGCAAGGAATGACAAATGTTTTAAGTTCCTGCCAAGTTTCATCAAGGAATAACATTGGTGGGTGCCGCGGCAAAAAAACAATCAACACTCCAAAATAGATTATTTTTTGCCACGACTTCCACGAATGTCATTCCCTAATGAAACTTGGCAAGCACTTAGAACATTAGTTGTTCTTCGCCACCATATTTTTTTGATTTTTTTTGAATTTTTTAGAGTTTACTATTCATGATGGTATCAAAAGAGCTAAAACTCGGATGTGCACTTTCCAACACTTTTTTCATGAATGCAAATGACACTGACATATAGGTGATGTTTTTCTGAAAATTTTGGTATCTTATTTGCATTTTTATGATTCAGTATGAATTAGTTATGAAGTTTTCAAACTGACGGTCAAACGGTCAAAGGGCAAAAGCATAAGAGGAGCAAAGTGACTTGGACAGAACCGGTGACTTTTGGGAATTAGGGGTAAAGCAGACGAGTGGGACACAAGTATGGGCATAAATCTAATTATCCCTTTATCCTATGCATTTGGTTCATCGTGATTGGAATTATATATATATATATATATATATAGATATATATATATATATATATATATATATATATAATTTTTGGCCTCGTGAAGGAGAAAGTATCGCTCAAGCTTGGAGGAGGCTTAATTCAATGTTATATTCATGCCCCGATCATGATCTTTAAAGAGAAACTATAATTCAAAGGTTTTATGCTCGGATTTCTCGTAATGATCGATCCATGCTCGATACTTCTTGTACTGGTTCTTTTATGAAGAAGGATATTGAATCCAAATGGGAGTTATTGGAAAGAATTAAACACAACTCTGAAGAATGGGAACTCGACGAAGGTAAGGAGTCAGGTATAAACCTTAAGTTTGATTGTGTTAAATTTTTTATGGATAGTGATGCTTTTCTTGATTTTAGCACTAAATATGGACTTGCCTCTGAGATATTAGCTTCTTTTTGTGAATCTTTTGCTACTCATGTTGATCTCCCTAAGGAGAAGTGGTTTAAATATCATCCCCACATTGAAGTGAAAGTAGTTGAACCTATTAGAGTTGAAGAAGAAACTATTACTTATAATGTTGATCCTATTGTTCCTACTACTTATACTGAGAAACCACCTTTTCCTATTAGAATAAAGGATAATGCTAAAGCTTCAAATGTGTTTCATAAGAGTTATACTAGAACACCTACACGCTCTAAGAAAATTAAAGTTGAACCTATTATTGCTATGGTTAAAGGTCTCTTGGTTGATAATATTGATGGGTATGTTATTTATTTCTATGATGAAGCTACTAGAATTGCTAAACCCGATATGAAAGATAAACATAGACCTCTTGTTGGCATGCCTATGGTTTCATTTAAAATAGGAGATCATTATTATCATGGCTTATGTGATGTGGGTGCCAGTGTGAGTGCAATTCCTTTTTCCTTATACAAAGAAATTATGAATGATATTGCACCAGATGAGATGGAAGATATTGATGTTACTATTAAGCTTGCTAATAGAGATACTATATCACCAATTGGGATTGTTAGAGATGTTGAAGTCTTGTGTGGGAAAATAAAATATACTACTGATTTTCTTGTACTTGCTTCCCCACAAGATGACTGTTGTCCCATTATATTTGGTAGAACTTTCTTGAATACGGTTAATGCTAGGATGACTGCAAGAAAGATATTGTTACTGTTGGTCTATGGGATATGTCTTATGATTTTAATTTCTCTAAATTTCATAGACAACCCCATGATAAAGAATTTCCTAGTAAGGATGAACGTATTGGTCTTGCTTCTATTGCTGTGCCTCCTACTGATCCATTACAACAATATTTGCTAGATCATGAAAATGATATGTTTACGAATGAAAGAAGGGGAATAAATGAAATATTCTCTAATCAAGGCCCTGTTTTAAAACACAACTTGCCTGTTGAAATCCTTGGGGATCCTCCTCCACCCAAGGGTCATCACGTGTCTGAGCTTAAGCAATTACCCGATACTTTGAAATATGCTTATTTTGATGAAAAGAAGATATATCCTGTTATTATTAGTGCTAACCTTTCAGAGCATGAAGAAAAAAATTATTGAAAACTCTAAAGAAGCACTGTGCCACTATTGGATATACTCTTGATGATCTTAAGGGAATTATTCCCACTCAATGTGAGGAAAAAATTAATTTGGAGCATGATGCTTAACTAGTTGTTGATCATCAGCGACGGTTAAATCCTAAGATGAAAGAAGTGGTAAGAAATGAAATACTAAAGCTTCTGGAGGCAGGTATAATTTATCCTATTACTGATAGTAGATGGGTAAGTCATGTTCATTGTGTCCCTAAGAAGGGAGGTATTATAGTTGTTCCTAATGATAAGAACAAATTGATTCCACAAAGAATTGTTACAGGTTATTGAATGGTAATTGATTTTCAGAAATTGAACAAAGCTAGTAGAAAACATCATTACCCTCTACCTTTTATTGATCAAATGCTAGAAAGATTGTCCAAACATACAAATTTTTGCTTTCTAGATGTATATTCTGGTTTCTCTCAAATACCTGTGTCAAAAGAGGAACAAGAAAATACCACTTTTACTTGCCCTTTCGGTACTTTTGCTTATAGACGTATGCCTTTTGGTTTATGCAATGCACCCGCTACCTTTCAAAGATGTATGACTGCTATATTCTCATATTTTTGTGAAAATATTGTTGAGGTTTTCATGGATGATTTCTCCGTTTATAGAACTTCTTTTAATGATTGCTTCAGCAACCTTGATCGAGTTTTGCAGAGATGTGAAGAAACTAATCTTGTCTGGAATTGAATAGGGAGAAGTGCCACTTTATGGTTAATGAAAGTATTGTCTTGGGGCATAAATTTTCTGAAAGAGGTATTGAAGTTGATAAAGCTAAAGTAGATGCTTTTGAAACGATGACGTGCCCTAAGGATATCAAAGGTTTAAGCAGCTTCCTTGGTCATGTTGGTTTCTATAGAAGGTTTATTAAAGACTTCTATAAAATTTCTATGCCTCTCACTAATCTCTTGCAAAAATATGTTACTTTTGTTTTTGATGATGATTGTGTAGAAGCATTTGAAATACTTAAGAAAGCCTTGATTTCTATACCTATTGTTCAACCACCTGATTGGAATTTACCCTTTGAAATTATGTGTGATGCTAGTGATTATGTTGTTTGTGTTGTTCTAGGGCAAAGAGTTGATAAGAAATTGAATGTTATTCGCTATGCTAGTAAAACTCTAGACAGTGCCCAGAGAAATTTTTCTACTACTAAAAAAGAATTTTTAGCAGTTGTTTTTGCTTGTGATAAGTTCAGATATTATATTGTTGATTCCAAATTAACATTTCACACTCATCATGCTGCTATTAAATATCTTATGGAAAAGAAAGATCCTAAACCTAGACTTATTAGATGGGTTCTCTTGTTACAAGAATTCGATATGCATATTATTGATAGAAAGGGAGCTCAGAACCCCGTTGCAAACAACTTGTCTATGTTAGAAAATGTTCTTGATGACCCACTGCCTATTCACGATAGCTTTCCTAATGAACAATTAGCTGTCATAAATGCTTCTTGTAATACTCCATGGTATGCTGATTATGCTAATTACATTGTTGCTAAATTTATACCACCTATTTTCACATACCAGCAAAATAAGAAGTTTTTCTATGATTTTAAGAAATTACTTTTGGGATGTAACATCCCAATTTTCAATTTGGATGTTAACCATTAGGTCATCAATATGCATCCATGATTTGTGCATTTTTGAATTAGTTTATTTGGACATTTTCATCCTAGCGACCTTAAGCAACTCAAGTACCATTTGAGAGAGTTGGAGGTTTTCCCCCAAAAAATCCATTTTTGAATTTTCAAATTTGGTAAATTGGATCAAGGTGATTTTTATTTGATTTTTTCCAATTATTTCAAAATAAATAAAATAATGAAAGAAGATAATATGACTTCTTCAAAATAGCTAAGAAATAATGGAAATTAAATCTTGAATAAAAATATATTTTATTTTAATTTTTATTTTTAGTTGAGATTTTATTCAGTTAAATTAGGGAGAAATGTGCATTTTTAAAAATTGCATTTAGCCCAGAAAAATGTTCACTTTATCCGAAATATTAGTAGAGGACGGTGAAAATTATTTTTGAAAATTTAGGATTTTTATTTTATTTCATTTGGAACTGGTCTTCGCGACAAAATTTATTAAAAAAACTCACGCGTGCCAACAGGGCCGGCCCAGCCGCTGACCACCTTCCCCGCGCGCCACCCGTGTCCTCGCCTGACTCCGGCTAGGAGTCTGGGTCGGAGTCACCGCCGCTGGCCACTGCTCCAAGTCGGCCACCCCCCGGGCCTTTAAAAGCCGACCCCTCCGCCCCTCCTCCTCACAAATCGCCGCCGCCCTGAGCCGCCACTACCCGCTCGTGCTGCCGCTATTGGTGCCGGCGCCGCCGCCTCGCCTCGCTGCCCCGCGCCGCCTCCCGACGCCTCACGTCGCCGCCGCCGCCGCCCATCGTTGCTCCGCTGCTCCACTGCTGCCGCGCCACCCTGCATCGCTGGAGTTGCCACCGCCGCCGCCGCTTCTTTTTCCCGAACCGATAAAACCGCCGTAAACTGCCCCGTTTTTTTACTTTCCGTTTCTTTAGATCGATTTATTTATTAGGTTAAGTTAATTAGCAAATGTTCATTCATTTAGATCTGTTAGTGATTGTTTTCATTCGTTAGTTTCTTTTAGCGAACGTTCGTTCATTAGAATTTTCTTTTTAGTTTTATTTTTCAGCTAGGGACCTATCCGCAATTACTTTTTTACAGATTCGTCCCTGATCTTGAAACCCTCACTACTTTTTGCTTGTTTATCCAAATCCAATGAAACCAATGCCAATTTCTTCATATTGTTCCCTTCTCTCCAGATAAACAACTTGAACATGTTTTTGGAAATTTATAATTCGTTTTCAAGGAGATTTGAATTTGAACTTCTTTTGAAGGTAGTTTGTGTTTCGTAACTCCGATTCGGTTGATTCTTTTTGCAAATCGAAGCTCTGCACTTGTACTTTCTATTTAGATCTTTTTTCCTTTGGTTTTACCTTTGCATCTTTATGTTTGAATGCTTATGTATGCTATTTTTTTGTTTGCGATAGAGTTTCGAGAGTGCGAGGCGTGCTACTACGAATCTCTAGTGTTTTCCGATCGTCAGCAAAGCAAGTAACACTTTGATCATATCCCTTTATTACCCAGTTTTTATGTATTAGCCTCAACCCTCAAACATTGCATGAGTAGGTTTGTGAACATGTGGGTGTGGTTAATTAGTTGATGAGGTAGGAACCTATTGTCTTTTATCAACCCCGGGTATTATATGTTAAGCTCATACTGCTATGCTATGCTCGTAGACGTTGTTTGGGTATGAGAGATTCATGAAAGCTATGAGAGTAATAATATCTAAGGGAAACTTAAGGTGACGACTTTAATACACATCTAGGTGGATTGGTTTTGGGCACCTGGGGAATCAAGTGTTGTCCTAGGAGATCCCGGGGAACCCATGTGATCATCTTATGGAATGCCACCCAGGCTCAAAGGGATCATAAGATTATTCATGCTAGAAAGTTCCGTGTGCAGCCACATGCCATTATGGGCTCTGGCATAGTTGAGTAAGTTGTGGGAATCCTTTCCATGATGGGCTAGAAGATGCAGGGGAATTGTAGGTGTACCGGCCTATCTATCGGTTAAGGGGACTTCTTCGGAAAGACTGTGTCTCGGTCGTCTGTTTCTCAAACATCCTGCAGTGCGAGAAACTTAATGGAGGAGATCAAGTCTTGTGGGGAAAAGTGCGCAAATGCCATTATGGGCTCTGGCATAGTTGAGTAAGTTGTGGGAATCCTTTCCATGATGGGCTAGCAGATGCAGGGGAATTGTAGGTGTACCGGCCTATCTATCGGTTAAGGGGACTTCTTCGGAAAGACTGTGTCTCGGTCGTCTGTTTCTCAAACATCCTGCAGTGCGAGAAACTTAATGGAGGAGATCAAGTCTTGTGGGGAAAAGTGCGCAAACCTCTGTAGAGTGTACAAACTAATCATGATTAGCCGTTTCCCCAGTTATGGACATCTTGAGTGTCTGGTACTTGAATTATTGTTTGATCTCATTACTATACTTAATGAATCTGCTGGGTTATTACTTTTTATTTTGGCATTGAGTTGGGGGTACCTTTTCAAGAATGACATAAACTTTGTAGTTAAATAAAATCTATTCCTTTCTTGTAGGAAAAAATTAGCTTTCTGCAAATGATAACCATAGAGACTCCACCAGCCAAATATGCATGTACTTATAGCTGTTATTTGTTCATTGCTCTATAGTGTTATCTTGCCAGCATATTCCATGTGCTGACCTACACAGCTAGAACGTATCATGTTGCAGAGTTTTCAGACGAAGAGTAAGGTGCGATAGGTTGTATTCGTGAACTCAGTTTTGCCGTGGAGTTGGATGGACTCATTTATCTTTGATGCTTCCGCAGTTATCTTAATTAGATGGCCTTCAGCCATATTATTGTAATAAGTGCTCTATTTGAGACACTCGATGTAATAAGTGTGTGATTGAACTCTGTTATAAATCCTAGAGTACTGTGTGTGTCAGCAATACCAATCCAGGGATGACACTTAAGCACAGAGACTACGGTCCATTGGGATCAGGTCGCTACAAGATGGTATCACAACACACGCTGACTGTAGGATGTGACCACTTGGAAAAGCCTCAGGATACTCTTCTCTACTCATTTCTTAGTCTTCTCCATTTCTACTCTATAGATGGCGGACCCAAGGAACAAGTTCACTCAACCGGATGACGACACCCCTTTCGGACGACACTTGAAGGAAGTCACTAGGTACCTGAACATCAGCATACCAAGCTTCATCGGGACTTTCACTGCCACTTTACTAGAAGAGGAGCACTGTATGATACAAGTTCGTGTTCTGGGAAGGACATTCACACCAGTTACCGATCCAATCAAGTTTTCCTTTGATGCACCAACCTGGAGTTTAGGAAAGTGCATGGCCGCCCACATCGCCATTGGACGCATAGGCGAAGTGTATAACAAGGATCTTAAGGACACCACCTACCAGATATGTGGACGCCGAGATGAGCAATGGGAAATGATTCGCACCAGGAAGGATAAATCAATTGCAGCCTATATACATGAGTTGAACTAGCACATTTGATGCTACGAGAACCAGATGTGCGCCAACATGATAGACACGAAGAAGGTGATGACCCAACACATGGAGCTAGAAAAGGAACTCAAGTCTACGCGTGGTGGATATGAAGATGAAATTTTTGTACTACCAGAGAAGAATGAAGACCTGAAGAATAAGCTAGGATTATTCATGGGGGATCCCGAACCTGGAGTCGACATTCGTTCAGAAGATTACATCATACTAGACGACACAGACTCCGACCCCGACAGCAATGATGACTATGAAGACGAAGCTGGAGCAGATATTATGGAGTCTTCCGCCGATCAAAATTTCTTGTCAGCCACCATATTACCATTAGAGTTCTTCCATGTATATAGTAATCATTCGCGAGATTTTGTAACCATAGCTTCGATTGATTGTATGAATCTTGTTTGGTATTGAGTGTTGTGGAATGAATATGTTTGTCTCATATGCATATGGGTAGTGAAATCTCTCTTTAGACCACATTCTATTATGTTCTCACCCCTCTAAACCTATCAGATGCCTCAAGACGTGACCCCGCATTCGCCTTCCCACCGGAGCTCACTCAGTTGATCCAACATGAGAATGCCTTGATGCAGTTGTTAGTCCAGAACCAAGGCAACAACAACAACAATAACCCACTGCCACCACCCCCAGTTGATAACTTAGCCCGCTTTCTAAGGTTGAACCCGCCGGTGTTCTTGAATAGCACCAAGCCGATTGTTGCTGATGACTGGCTCCGCAAGATTGGAAGGGAGCTGACCACTGCAGGTTGCACAGATGCTGAGAAGGTGCGCTTTGCCGCACATCAACTGGAATGACCCGTAACCTCATGGTGGGAGAACTACACTGTCACTTTCCCCGTGGCCAATGTGACATGGGATCAGTTTCAACAAGCCTTCCGCACTGCACATGTCTCGGTTGGAGCTATGAGTATGAAGAAGCGTGAGTTCCGCAACTTATGTCAGGGAGATCATACTGTGGCGCAGTACATGGATGAGTTCAGGAAGTTAGCTCGCTACGCCCCGGATGATGTGGCCACAGATGCCGCGAAACAGGAGAAGTTTCTTGAGGGGATGAATGATGAGCTGAGTATGCAGTTGATGGTGGCAACATTCACCAACTATTAGGAGCTCGTAGATAGGGCCCTCATGATTGAAGGCAAGCAGCAGCAGATAGAGAGCCGCAAACGGAAGTATGGACAGGGGAAGTACAACTCTGGAGCTCAGCAGAAGCCATGTTTTACCCCGTACTCGGGAGGACACACCCATCATAACCATGGAGGCCATTCTCACAATGGAGGAAGTTCACATAACCACAGGGTCCCAAAGAATGGAAATGGGAATGGAGGAAACATCAGTCAGAGCCGTTCCAACCAGGCAAGCCCCGCCAAGAAGGATCTGAGTCACGTTACCTGTTTCAAGTGCGGGAAGACTCGACACTACACCAATGATTGTTCTGAGATAAAGAATAGTAATAGAAATGGAAGCTCTAGAAAGAAGCCCAATCCTTTCACCAGAGTTCAAGTGAATCACGTCAACGTGGAGGAAGTTGAAGAGCAGCCTGACTCAATTATTGGTAAGTTTTCGATTAAGTCATTTATAGCTATTGTCCTTTTTGACACTAGTGCATCGCATTCATACATATCAAGGGGATATGCGGATCAGTTTAAGATGCCCACCATAGCCCTCAAGACACTGATATGTCTCCGTCGTATCTATTTTTCTAAACACTTTTGCCCTTGTTTTGGACTCTAACTTGCATGATTTGAATGGAACTAACCCGGACTGACGATGTTTTCAGCAGAATTACCATGGTGTTATTTATGTGCAGGAGCAAACGTTCTCGGAATGACCTGAAATTTCACGGAGCCACTTCCAGAAAATAAGAAAAATACCTGCAAAAGATGAAGTCCAGGGGGCCCACCACCTCTCCACGAGGGTGGGGGCGCGCCCCCTACCTCGTGGGCCCCCTGTTGCCTCTCCAACTCCAACTCCATATATTGAGTTTCGGGGAGAAAAAAAATCAGAGAGAAGAAATCATCGTGTTTTACGATATGGAGCCACCGCCAAGCCCTAAAACCTCTCGGGAGGGCTGATCTGGAGTCCGTTCGGGGCTCCGGAGAGGGGAATTTGTCGCCATCGTCATCATCAACCATCCTCCATCACCAATTTCATGATACTCACCGGCGTGCGTGAGTAATTCCATCGTAGGCTTGCTGGACGGTGACGGGTTGGATGGGATCTATAATGTAATCGAGTTAGTTTTGTTAGGGTTTGATCCCTAGTATACACTATGTTCTGAGATTGATGTTGCTATGACTTTGCTATGCTTAATGCTTGTCACTAGGGCCCAAGTGCCATGATTTCAGATCTGAACCTATTATGTTTTCATCAATATATGAGAGTTCTGGATCCTATCTTGCAAGTCTATAGTCACCTATTATGTGTTATGATCCGTTAACCCCGAAGTGACAATAATCGGGATACTTACCGGTGATGACCGTAGTTTGAGGAGTTCATGTATTCACCATGTGTTAATTCTTTGTTCCGGTTCTCTATTAAAAGGAGACCTTAATATCCCTTAGTTTCCGTAAGGACCCCGCTGCCATGGGAGGGTAGGACAAAAGATGTCATGCAAGTTCTTTTCCTTAAGCACGTATGACTATGTTCGGAATACATGCCTACATTATCTCAATGAACTGGATCTAGTTCTGTGTCACCCTAGGTTATGACTGTTACATGATGAACCACATCCGGCATAATTCTCCATCACTCATCCATTGCCTACGAGCTTTCCATATAGTGTTCTTCGCTTATTTACTTTACCGTTGCTATTGCTATCATCACTACAAAATACCAAAAACATTACTTTTACTACTGTTACCTTTTGCTACCGTTACCACTACTATCATATTACTTTGTTACTAAACACTTTGCTGCAGATATTAAGTTTCCAGGTGTGGTTGAATTGACAACTCAGATGCTAATACTTGAGAGTATTCTTTGGCTCCCCTTGTGTCGAATCAACAAATTTTGGTTGAATACTTTACCCTCGAAAACTGTTGCGATCCTCTATACTTGTGGGTTATCAAGACTATTTTCTGGCGCCGTTGCTGGGGAGCATAGCTCTATTCTTTGAGCTACTTAGGATATATATCTTCTTATCATTTGAAGAACTTGAGAGATCCAAAAACCAAGATCTATCCCTCAACTACGAGGGGAGGTAAGGAACTGCCATCTAGCTCTGCACTTGATTCACCTTCTGTTATGAGTAAGTTTGCGACACCTACACCTGCTTCTGCTATTTGTTCTGATATGTCACATGTTATTGATGATGCCACTTCTGCTATGCATGATACTTATGACAAAACTACCTCTATGCCTGATACTACTGTGCCACTTAGTGATTTTCTTGATGAACAACTTGCTAGGGCTAGAGAGATTGAAAATATTGAATCTGATGATACTGATGAAAGTGATGATGAAGAATCACTTGTTATTCCTAAGGGTTATGTTTTTTATCAAGAAGCTTCTTTCGCTATTTTATCTTGCAAAAATAGAAATGAACTCAAAAGGTTATTAACTAAATGGAGTAAGCAATCTCTAAATGCTAGAATGAAACCTGACCCTACTTTTGCTACTTCACCTATCTTTGTTACTGATAAGGATTATGAATTCTCTATTGATCCTGATATAATTACTTTGGTTGAATCTGATCCTTTTCATGGTTATGAATCTGAAACTGTTGTGGCACATCTTACTAAATTGAATGATATATCCACCCTGTTCACTAAAGATGAGAGAACTCGTTACTTTTACATCCTTAAAATATTTCCGTTCTCATTAAAGGGTGATGCTAAGATATGGTTTAATTCTATTGATACTGGTTGTGTGCGTAGTCCCGAGGATATGATTTATTACTTCTCTGCTAAATATTTCCCTGCTCATAAGAAACAAGTTGCTTTAAGGGATATATATAATTTTGTGCAAATTGAAGAAGAGAGTCCCCCACAAGCTTGGGGGAGGCTTCTCCAATTACTTAATGCTTTACCTGATCATCCTCTTAAGAAAAATGAAATACTTGATATCTTTTATAATGGACTAACTGATGCCTCCAGAGATTAACTGGATAGTTGTGCTGGTTCTGTTTTTAGGGAAAGAACACCGGATGAAGCTGAAATTTTATTGAACAATATGTTGACAAATGAAAATAATTGGACACCTCCAGAGCCAATTCCTGAGCCTATCCCTAAACCAACTCCGAAGAAGAGGGGTATTCTATTTCTCAGTCCTGAAGATATGCAAGAGGCAAAGAAATCTATGAAATAAAAAGGTATTAAAGCTGAAGATGTTAAGAATTTACCTCCTATTGAAGAAATACATGGTCTTAATTTACCGCCTGTTGAAGAAACATATAATCCAAATCCTTCTCCTATTGAAGAAACTCGTGGTCTTGATAACCCGACACATGTAGTAAAGGTAAACTCTCTCTACAGAGATGATAAAGCTGAAATCCCATTTACTAAGTTTGCTAGCCCATGCTTAGATGAGTTCGATAAATTTATGACAAAGTAAGAAGACTTTAATGCTTATTTTGGTAGACAATTGAAATACAATTCAAATATGCTTGAACACTTGGGTGATTATATGGCTAATGTCAAAGGTGAACTTAAACTTATTAGTAAACATGCTTCTATGGTTACCACTTAAGTAGAACAAGTACTTAAAGCTCAAAATTATTTGCTCAATGAATTGAATAGTAAAGATAATGATAATGCTGTTAGAGTGGCCACTAGAACTGGTAGAATGACTCAGGAACCTTTGTATCCTGAAGGCCGCCCTAAGAGAATTGAGCAAGATTCTCAGAGAAATAAAATAGATGCACCTAGTACTTCTAAAAAGAAGAAAAAGAAAAATGATAGGACTTTGCATTCTTCTAGTGAACCTATTACTAAAACACCTAAGAATCCAAATGATATTTCTCTTTCTGATGCCGAAACACAATCTGGTAATGAACCTGAAACTAGTGGTAATGCTAATAATAATGTTCACGATTGTGCTCAACGTAGTAATGATAATGATATAGAAATTGAACCTGTTGTTGATCTTGATAACCCACAATCAAAGAATCAACATTATGATAAGATAGACTTTGTTGGTAGGAAACATGGTAAAGAAAGAGAGCCTTGGGTTCAGAAACCCATGCCTTTTCCTCCCAAACCATCCAAGAAAAAGGATGATGAGGATTTTGAGCGCTTTGCTGAAATGATTAGACCTATCTTTTTACGTATGCGATTAACTGATATACTCAAAACCAATCCTTATGCCAAGTACATGAAAGATATTATTACAAATAAAATAAAGATACCGGAAGCTGAAATTTCCACCATGCTTGCTAATTATACTTTTAATGGTGGAATACCAAAGAAACTTGGAGATCTCGGTGTACCAACTATACCATGCTCCATTAAAAGAAATTATGTTAAAACTGCTTTATGTGATCTTGGAGCCGGTGTTAGTGTTATGCCTCTCTCTTTATATTGTAGACTTGATTTGAATAAGTTGACACCTACTAAAATATCTTTGCAAATGGTTGATAAATCAACTGCTATACCTGTCGGTATTTGTGAGGATGTGCCTGTTGCAGTTGCAAACGTTACTATTTTAACGGACTTTGTTATTCTTGATATTCCCAAGGACGATAGTATGTCTATTATTCTTGGAAGACCCTTTTTGAATACTGCAGGGGCTGTTATTGATTGCACTAAAGGCAATGTCACTTTTCCGATACACTTTCTGAGGAAACAACCTCAAGTTCATACTATCAACTCTATTGGAAAAATTCCATCGATTATATTTGGAGGTTTTGAATTTCCTCTTCCTACTGTCAAGAAGAAATATGATATTCTTATTATTGGGGATGTGCATATCCCCGTTGAGGTAACATAGTGTTATTTGAAATTTCTCCGGTTCCATGTTATTCGGAATGAGTTCGTTAACAAGACTTGATCAACCTTGTTATTGGATTCCTTTTGATGATCATGAGATGGATGAAACTAGAAGGCACAACCTTCTGTACCCCACTTTTACTTTCTGTTATTTATATTAAATAAAATAAAAATAAATATTTTTCTGTCTGTTATCTGATTACCCGTGCAATATAAAAATACCCCGAAAATAAAAGTTCTCCAAATGCCCTGAAATTTAAATATGATTTTTTCTAGAATATTTGAGAATATTTGGCACTGAGAACACAGCGGGGGGACAACCACCTGCACATGAGGGTGGAGGGCGCGCCCCCTGCCTCGTGGGCCCACGGTGGCCCTCCTCCACTCATTCTTTCACCCACACACTTCTTCTTCCTCCCGCAAGCACGAACATCCAGCTCAAACCCGAGTCCAAGCTCGTTTTGCTGCCATTTTCGATCTCCTTGCTCAAAGCACCCCTCACAAAACTGCTTGGGGAGATTGTTCCTTGGTATGTGACTCCTCCATTGGTCCAATTAGTTTTTGTTCTAGTGCTTTATTCATTTCAAATTTTTGCTGCTTAGGTGACCATGTTCTTCAGCTTGCATGTCAAATTTATATGGTCAAAAGTAGTTTTGATGCATGATATAGACTCTAGGCACTTGTAGGAGTAGTTGCTATCAATATTATTGAGTTTGGTTTACTTTTATTTTGAAGTTACTAAAAATTTCAGAATTTTTCAGAAAATGATGAGAAGATTATTGAGGGGCTCATCGAGCCAAAGCTCGAAGGAAAAGGCACCAAAGCCTAAGTATAATCTGCCTCGCACCACGGAGGGTCGGGCGTGTGAATGGCCTTCCGATGATTTCTTGAGAGCAGCTGGTATTTATGAAGATTTTCACGAATTGCCTAAGAATGCAGGCCTCACTGCTTTCCTACACGACCAATGCGATTAGTATCTCTTACTCACAAATACCTTTGTGCAAAACTTTGATTTCCATTCTAGGAACTCGCCACCTATAGTGGAGTTTCATTTATATGACGAGCATAAGGAGATGTCACTTTACGATTTTTCTCGGATTTGTTTAGTCCCTTTTGACGGCAAGACAGAAGAACCACATCGTGATGATGTTGAGGGGTTTATTGATACTATCACTAGCATACATTTTCCTGTTATACGTTACTTTGCATTATTTGCTAGTCGTTGCTTAATTGGACGCGGAAACTATGGAAACCTTAGTATCCCTGACATAATTATTCTTCTCCACGGTTTATACAGTGATAACACTTTTACTATGGGCGATATTATTGCCAAACGGTTAAGTCTGAACCGTACCAAGGGCCCCATCTTTGGAGGCATCTATGCTTCACGCCTAGCTGCACATTTTAACATACCTATTAGGCATTTTGAGAAGGAAGAAAAGGTGCTACCTCGTGTTTATCTAGATTATAAAAGTATGGTGGCACATGATTTTATTGTTAAGAATAGCGAAGGAGAGCTTAAATATCAATTGTTCTTTAATAAACATCATCCTGAGACTATTACCCTGCCTTCTCCTTCTTTGTTTGATTTATCTTCAGGCATGTACCTTGTTCCGTTGAAGGCTATTCACGCCTACTGGAACCCTTTACCAGCCATGGAGCCAGAGCCGGAACCACAAGTTGATCCTTCACGACAGTCTAATTACCAGTGGGATCCGGAGATGATTGCCAGCCAGTGGCAATCGGAGTCTTCTTCTTCTCAGTATGACCCCAACTATTATTATGTATATCCGCCAGGCCAGCCGTGGCCATAGACCAACTTAGGCCAAAAGCCTAAGCTTGGGGGAGTACGTATTTCCAACTGACATTACATTTATGTTCACACACTCATTGCTAGACGTCGATGCTCATACTTTTTCATTGTATCATCCATGCTAGTTTACTTTCCTTTTTATGCTTTATTCTTGTGTGTTTAATAAAACCTTAAGAAAAATCAAAAAAATAGTTGTAGCTTTTAATTAGTTTACTTCCCATGCTTGTAGTAGTAATTAAAAAGAAAACCCAAAAAGATTTCCTTTTCTTCTTTTGCTTGTTGGGAGCTTTCCTGTGTAAATAGTTTTATTTCTTTTCTTTTCTTTGGAGGTCGATAGGACAAGACCATGATTAAATTGTTGAAGTGGCTCTTATATGCATTATTGTTGATCTGACAAAAGAGCCGATATTGCCTTGTCTTCTCCTGTTTATTGAATGCTTGCAGATTCCATCTTAGTCCAATGCACGTGCACTCTTATTATTATTCACATCGTTCGGTCATGCAAGTGAAAGGCAATTATGATGATATATGATGGACTGGCTGAGATGAGAAAAGCTGGTATGAAATCGACCTCTTTTGTTTTTGTAAATATGATTAGTTCATCGTTCCTGATCCGGCCTATTATGAATAAACATGTTTGCAATAACAACTAGAGATCATAATTCTTGTGCCATGCTTGATTAGCTACGAGTTATAATGGTTTACCTTGCATGCCAACATACTATTAAAATGGTTGTGATGTGGTATCCTCCTCTGAATGATTTAAGTGACTTGACTTGGCGCATGTTCACGCATGTAGTTGAATCAAAATCAACATAGCCTTCACGATATTTATGTTCATAGTGGATTATATCCTACCTCATGCTTGCATTCAGTGTTGATTAATTTTGATGCATGTTCATGACCGTTGTCGCTCTCTAGCTGGTCGCTTCCCAGTCTTTTGCTAGCCTTCACCTGTACAAAGCGGGAATACTGCTTGTGCATCCAAACTCCTTAAACCCCAAAGTTATTCCACATGAGTCCACTATAACTTCCTATATATGGTATCTACCTGCCGTTCCAAGTAAATTTGTATGTGCCAAACTCTAAACCTTCAAATAAATATCCTGTTTTGTATGCTCGAATAGCTCATGTATCAACTAGGGTTGTCCGTATCTTCCATGTTAGGCGGGTTATGCTCAAGAGGAGTGGACTCCGCTCCTCACTCACGAGATAAATGGCTGGTCACCGGGATGCCCAGTCCCATGCTTTATGCAAACTAAATCAAAATAATTGCGAACAAAACTCCCCCTGGGACTCTTGTTAGTTGGAGGCACTCGTTGTTTTGAGCAAGCCATGGATTGATGCTTGTTGGTGGAAGGGGGAGTATAAACTTTACCATTGTGTTTGGGAACCGCCTATAATGCGCGTAGCATGGAAGATATCGCCATCTCTTGGTTGTTATGTTGACAATGAAAGTATACCGCTCAAAATATTATTCACCTCTATTTCAAAATCGAGCTCTGGCACCTCTACAAATCCCTGCTTCCCTCTGCGAAGGGCCTATCTATTTACTTTTATGTTGAGTCATCATCCTCTTATTAAAAAGCACCAGTTGGAGAGCACCGCTGTCATTTGCATTCATTATTGTTAGTTTACATTGAGTATGACTTGACTGGATCTCTTTTACCATGAATTACAATGTCTATTCAGTCCTTGGTCTTTAAAGGTGCTCTGCATTTATGTTTTGCGGTCTCAGAAAGGGCTAGCGAGATACCATCTTGTTATATCATATTATGATTGTTTTGAGAAAGTGTTGTCATCCGAGATTTATTATTATGGCTCGCTAGTTGATTATGCTATTGATATGAGTAAACTTGAGACCTATGCGTTATTGTGAATGTGGTTAGTTATAATCTGTGCTGAAAACTTGAATGCTAGCTTTACATATTTACAACAACAAGAGCAAACCGAGTTTGTAAAAGTTTTTCTTTATCATTTTCAGTTTGCCAACTGAATTGCTTGAGGACAAGCAAAGGTTTAAGCTTGGGGGAGTTGATACGTCTCCGTCGTATCTACTTTTCCAAACACTTTTGCCCTTGTTTTGGACTCTAACTTGCATGATTTGAATGGAACTAACCCAGAATGACGCTGTTTTCAGCAGAATTACCATGGTGTTATTTATGTGCAGGAGGAAACATTCTCGGAATGACCTGAAACTTCATGGAGCCACTTTTCAGAAAATAAGAAAAATACCTGCAAAAGATGAAAGCCAGGGGGGCCACCACCTCTCCACAAGGGTGGGGGAAGCGCTTGCCTCCCTAGGGCGCGCCCCTACCTTGTGGGCCCCCTGTTGCCTCTCCAACTCCAACTCCAACTCCATATATTGAGTTTCGGGGTGAAAAAATTCAGAGAGAAGAAATCATCGCGTTTTACAATACGGAGCCACCGCCAAGCCCTAAAACCTCTCGGGAGGGCTGATCTGGAGTCCGTTCGGGGCTCCGGAGAGTGGAATCCGCCGCCATCGTCATCATCAACCATCCTACATCACCAATTTCATGATTATCACCGCCATGCGTGAGTAATTCCATCGTAGGCTTGCTGGACGGTGATGGGTTCGATGGGATCTATCATGTAATCGAGTTAGTTTTGTTAGGGTTTGATCCCTAGTATCCACTATGTTCTGAGATTGATGCTGCTATGACTTTGCTATGCTTAATGCTTATCACTAGGGCTCGAGTGCCATGATTTCAGATCTGAACCTATTATGTTTTCATCAATATATGAGAGTTCTGGATCCTATCTTGCAAGTCTATAGTCACCTATTATGTGTTATGATCCGTTAACCCCGAAGTGACAATAATCGGGATACTTACCAGTGATGATCGTAGTTTGAGGAGTTCATGTATTCACCATGTGTTAATGCTTTGTTCCGGTTCTCTATTAAAAGGAGGCCTTAATATCCCTTAGTTTCCGTAAGGACCCCGCTGCCACAGGAGGGTAGGACAAAAGATGTCATGCAAGTTCTTTTCCATCAGCACGTATGACTATGTTCGGAATACATGCCTACATTATATCAATGAACTGGAGCTAGTTCTGTGTCACCCTAGGTTATGACTCTTACATGATGAACCGCATCCGGCATAATTCTCCATCACTGATCCATTGCCTATGAGCTTTCCATATATTGTTCTTCGCTTATTTACTTTACCGTTGCGATTGCTATCATCACTACAAAATACCAAAAACATTACTTTTACTACTGTTACCTTTTGCTACCGTTACCACTACTATCATATTACTTTGCTACTAAACACTTTGCCGCATATATTAAGTTTCTTGGTGTGGTTGAATTGACAACTCAGCTGATAATAGTTGAGAGTATTCTTTGGCTCCCCTTGTGTCGAATCAACAAATTTGGGTTGAATACTTTACCCTCGAAAACTGTTGCGATCCCCTATACTTGTGGGTTATCAGACACCTATGTTAGTAAGCTCACCTAGAGCGAAGTATATGGCTAGTCGAGGATGTTTTCAGTTGCCATTGACCATAGGTAAACATGTTTTCCCCTCCGACCTCATTATGCTGGTATCACAAGGATTGGATGTGATACTAGACATGGATTGGCTATCGATGTATGGGGGAAACATCGATTGTGCGAGTAAGTCAATTCTTCTCACCACCCCAGAAGGGAAAAGGATCATGTATGTGTCTAGGCATGCGCCAAGGAGGACCCAAGTAAATTCACTCTCGGGAGTTGTTCAGGAGGAAGTGCTAGTTGTGTAGGATTATCTCGGTCTATTTCCAGAGGAATTACCAGGCATGCCACCAAATCAAGATATAGAATTTTTGATAGAGCTGTTACCAGGCACCAGACCAATATCGAAGAGACCGTATCGGATGCCCGCAAATAATCTGGAGGAAATTAAGAAGCAAATTAAGGAGTTATTGGAGAAAGGTTATATTCAACCAAGTTCATCACCGTAGGGAGCCCAGTGCTCTTAGTTGAGAAGAAGGATGGATCTTTAAGAATGGTTGTTGATTATCATGCACTGAATGAGGTGACTATCAAAAACAAATACCCACTACCGATGATCAATGATTTGTTTGACCAGCTGCAAGTAGCTAAAGTATTCTCCAAAATCGATCTTCGATCAGGATACCACCAGCTAAAGATTGGAGAACATGATATACCTAAGACAGCTTTTACCATAAGGTACGGGCTATATGAGTACACGGTCATGTGTTTTGGTTTGACTAACGCCCCTGCCTACTTTATGAGTATGATGAATAAGGTATTCATGGAGTTCTTGGATAAGTTTGTGGTGGTGTTCATTGACGATATATTGGTGTACTCGAAGAATGAAGAACACAAGGAACATTTGCGCTTGGTTCTCGAGAAGCTCAAGGAACATCAATTATATGGCAAGTTCAACAAATGTGTGTTTTGGTTGAAGGAAGTTGGATTTCTCGGACATGTTATATCAGGATAAGGTATAGTAGTAGACCCTTCCAAGGTTTAGTCTCTCACTGAGTTGTTGGCACCCACCTCAGTTGGAGAGATACGCAGTTTTCTTGGACTCACAGGATATTATCGGAGATTCATTGAGAATTTTTCCAAGATCGCGAAGCCCATGATGGAGTTATGAAATAAGGACACCAAGTTTAAATGGACCGAGGAATGTGAGGACAGTTTTCAGGAGTTGAAGAAACGTTTAGTTAGGGCCCCAATGCTAATTCTTTGGGATATATGCAAGGATTTCCAAGTATATTGCGATGCTTCTTGACAAGGACTTGGAGGTGTACTTATGCAAGACGAAAGAGTTTTTTCATATGCCTCATGTCAGCTTCGACCTCATGAGTTGAATTATGCCATGCATGATTTGGAGTTAGCGTCCATAGTGCATGTGCTCAAGACCTGGAGACATTTTCTCATTGGAAACCGTTGTGATGTAGACACGAATCATAAGAGTTTGAATTACATTTTTACGCAGAATGAGTTGAATCTCAGGAAGAGGAGATGGTTGGAGCTCACAAAGGATTATGATATGAAGCTGCATTATCTTCCAGGAAAGGCCAATGTAGTAGCAGACGCTTTGAGCTGCAAGAGTTATGTTAGTACTCTCATAACCGGAGGATTACCGGAGGAGTTAGCCGACAATCTTAGAGAACTTCGAATGGATATAGTTCCAAGAGGTTTTCTTGCAGCGTTGGAAGTTTAGTCCACGTTGTTGGGAAAGATTCGAGAAGCCCAGAAGACTGATAAGGCAATTCCGGAGATAAAGGAGAAGATGAATAAAGGAAAGGCCAAAGATTTTCATGAGGATGAATACGAAATATTATGGTTTGAGTATCGTATTTATGTGCCCAATGATTCAGAGATCAGGAAGTTAATACTTCAGGAGGCTCATAACCCGCTGTGCTTGATTCACCCAGGAAACACCAAGATGTATTTGGATTTGAAGGAATGTTTATGGTGGACAAGTATGAAGAAAGATATAGCTGAGTATGTGGCCGTATGTGATGTATGTCAGAGAGTTAAGGCAGAGAACCAAAAGCCGACAGGATTACTTCAGCCTTTGCCGATACCCGTATGGAAGTGGGATAAGCTTGGTATGGATTTCATCACCCAATTACCCAAGACACGATCGGGATATGATTCCATTTGGGTAGTAGTTGATCGCTTGAAAAAAGTGGCTCAATTTATCCCTGTGAAAACCACTTACCCGAGCGCGAAGTTGGCCAAGATATATATGACCAGGATCGTATGTCTGCATGGAGTTCCGAGGACCATCGTATCAGATAGAGGAACGTAGTTTACCTTGAATTCTTGGAATTAATTACACCAGACTTTGGGTACCAGGCTAGATTTTAGTACAGCCTTTCATCCGCAGATGGATGGACAGACTGAGAGAGTCAACCAGATTCTGGAGGATGTGTTGAGAGCTTGTGCGCTAGATTATGGATCTAGCTTGGATGATAATTTGCCTTACGCAGAGTTCTCATATAACAACAACTACCAAGCTAGTTTCAAGATGGCCCCTTTCGAAGCTTTGTATAGAAGGAGGTGCAAGACACCATTGATGTGGAATGAAATTGGAGACCGACAGAGAGTCTGAAGAGAAGGTTAAGTTGATTCGTGATAGACTGAAGGTAGCTCAGTCCAGGCAGAAGAGTTATGCTGACACTAAATGCAAGGAGGTAGCCTATGAAATCAGAGATAGAGCATATCTCCTTGTGTCACCACTTCAAGGAGTTAAACGATTTGGAGTCAAAGGAAAGCTAGCCCCACAATTTGTAGGACCATACCGAGTTTTGGAACGTATGGGAGAAGTTGCCTACAAATTGGAGTTACCCGAAGGTTTGTCAGGAGTTCATGATGTGTTTCACGTTTCCTAGTTAAAGAAGTGCCATGCAGAGATGGCCGATATTCCTCTGAGAGATACAGTGGCCCTGGAAGCAAATTAGTTGGAGAGTGACCTAACCTATGAGGAGAAACCCATCAAGATTCTCGAGTTTTCCAACCGAGTTACATGCAGCAAGGTCATCAAGTTTTGCAAAGTTCACTGGAGTCACCATACCGAGGAAGAAGCCACCTAGGAGCGAGAAGAAGACCTACGGAAAGACCACCAAAACCTTTTTGCTAGCCAACCCGAATCTCGAGGGCGAGATTCATCTTAAGGGGGGTAGGTTTGTAATAGCCCAATTTTCAATTTGGATGTTAACCATTAGGTCATCATATCCATCCATGATTTGTGCATTTTTGAATTGGTTTATTTGGACATTTTGATCCTAGAGACCTTAAGCAACTCAAGGACTGTTTGAAAGAGTTGGAGGTTTTCCCAAAAAATCCATTTTTGAATTTTCAAATTTGGTAAGTTGGATCAAGGTCATTTTTATTTCAAATTATTTTTCCAATTATTTCAAAATAAATAAAATAACGAGAGAAGATAATATGACTTCTTCAAAACAGCTAAGAAATAATGGAAATACAATCTTTAATAAAAATATATTTATTTGAATTTTTATTTGAGATTTTATTCGGTTAAATTAGGGAAAAATGTGCATTTTTAAAAATTGCATTTAGCCCAGAAAAATGTTCACTTTGTCCTAAATATTAGGAGAGGACAGTGAAAATTATTTTTGGAATTTTAGTATTTTTATTTTATTTTATTTGGAATTGTTCTTGGCGGCAAAATTTATTTTAAAAAAAGTCACGCGTGCCAACTGGGCCAGCCCAGCCGAAGCCAGGCCAAGGCCTAGCCGCCGACCGCCTTCCCCGCGCGCCGCCCGTGTCCTCGCCGGACTCCGGCTAGGAGTCCGGATCGGAGCCGCCGCCGCTCGCCCTTGCTCCAAGTCGGCCACCCCCAGGCCATTAAAAGCCAACCCCGCCACCCCCTCCTCGTCACAAATCGCCGCCGCCCCAAGCCGCCACCGCCCGCTCGCGCCGCAGCCCGCATCGCGCCTCCGCCGCTGTCCCCGTTGCCGCTCGTGCCGCCACCTTGCCTCGCTGCCCCGCGCGCCTCCCGCCGCCCCGCGTCGCCGCTGCCACGCCACCCCGCCTCGCCGGAGTTGCCGCCGCCGGTTATTTTTCCCGAGCCGGTAAAACAGCCGTAAACCGCCCTAGTTTTTTTAGTTTCTGTTTTTAGATCGGTTTATTTATTAGGTTAAGTTAATTAGCGAACGTTCATTCATTTAGATCTTTTAGTGAATGTTTTCGTTTGTAAGATTCTGTTAGCGAATGTTCGTTCGTTAGAATTTTCTTTATAGTTTTATTTTTCGGCCAGGGACCTATCCACAATTAGTTTTTTTACAGATTAGTCCCTGATGTTTAAACCCTCACTACTTTTTGCTTGTTTATCCAAATCCAACGAAACCAACGCCAATTTCTTCGTATTGTTCCCCTGTGTCCATAAAAACGACTTGAACATGTTTTTGGATATTTAAAATTTGGTTTCATGCAGATTTGAATTTGAACTTCTTTTGATCGTAGTTTGTGTTTCGTAGCTCCGATTCGATTGATTCTTTTTGCAAATCGAAGCTCTTCACTTGTACTTTCTGTTTATATCTTTTTCCTCTGGTTTAACCTTTGCATATTATGTTTGAGTGGTTACGTATGTTATTTTTTGTTTACGATAGAGTTTCCGGAGTGCGAGGCTTGCTACTACGAATCTCTAGGGTTTTTCGATCGTCAGCAAGGCAAGTAACACTTTGATCATATCCCTTTATTACCCAGTTTTTGTGCATTAGACTCAGTCCTCAAACATTGCATGAGTAGGTTTGTGAACATGTGGGTGTGGTTAAGTAGTTGATGAGGTAGGAACCTATTGTCTTTTATCAACCCCTGGTATTATACGTTATGCTCATATTGCTATGCTATGCTCGTAGACGTGGTTTTGGGTATGAGAGATTCATGAAAGCTGTGAGAGTAATATTATCTAAGGGAAACATAAGGTGGCTACTTTAAAACACATCTGGGTGGATTGTTTGTGGGCACCTGGGAATCCAGTGTTGTCCTAGGAGATCTCTGGGAATCTGTGTGATCATCCTATGGAATGCCACCCAGGATCAAAGGGATCATAAGATTATTCATGCTAGAAACTTCCATGTGTAGCCACATGACATTATGGGCTCTGGCATAGTTGATTAAGTTGTGGGAATCCTTTCCATGATGGGCTAGCAGATGTAGGGGAATTGTCGGTGTACCGGCCTATCTATCTGTTAAGGGACCTCTTCGGAAAGACTATGTCTCGGTCATCCGTTTCTCAAACATCCTGAAGTGCGAGAAACTTAATGGAGGAGATCGAGTCCTGTGGGGAAAAGTGCTCAAACCTCTGTAGAGTGTACAAACTAATCATGATTAGCCGTGTCCCCGGTTATGGACATCTTGAGTATCTCATACTTGAATTATTGTTTGATCTCATCACTATACTTAATGAATATGTTGGGTTATTAAATTTTATTTTGGGATTGAGTTGGGGGTACCTTCTTAATAATGACATAAACTTTATAGTTAAGTAAAATCTATTCCTTTGTTGTAGGAAAAAATTAGCTTTCTACAAATGATAACCATAGAGCCTTCACCAGCCAAATATGCATGTAGTGATAGCTGTTATTTGTTCATTGCTCTATAGTGTTATCTTGCCAGCATATTCCATTTTCTGACCTACATGGCTACACCCAATCATGTTGAAGAGTTTTCAGACGAAGAGTAAGGTGCGATAGGTCGTTGTCGTGAACTCAATTTTGTCATGGAGTTGGATGGACTCATTTATCTTCGAGGCTTCCGAAATTATCTTAATTAGATGGCCATATTATTGTAATAATTGCTCTATTTGAGACACTTGAAATAATAAGTGTGTAATTGAACTCCGTTATAAATCCTCGAGTATTGTGTGTGTCAGCAATATCGATCCATGGATGACACTTGAGCACAAAGACTACAGTCCATTGGGATCAGGTCGCTACATGGGATGACCCACACATTTATAACGAAGGAGTAGATGGTGTTATTAGACATTGTGCACCTGCACATGAATAGGAACATATCCTAGGCAAGTGCCACTACGAGTATTATGGAGGACACCATGCTGGAGATAGAACTGCAAACAAGGTATTGCAATATGGTTTTTATTGGGCTACTCTCTTCAAGGATGCTCATAAGTTTGTCTTGTCATGTGATGAATGCCAGAGAATTAGCATTATTAGTACACGTCAGGAAATACCTATGAATTATTCACTTGTTATAGAACCATTTGATGTTTGGGGCTTTGATATATGGGACCTTTTCCTTCGTCTAATGTGTATACACATATTTTAGTTGCTGTTGATTATGTTACTAAGTGGGTAGAAACTATTCCAACTAGTAGTGTGTCGCGGGATTTCCGCGGCCACCTATGGGACCAGGAGGCCCCTTGGTGGTTTGGCAGGGGGACATCGCGTTGCACAAAGAGCAGAATAGCGTATGGCAGCGCGACAGAGAGCACACAAGCAACTTACCCAGGTACGGGCCACCGCGAGGCGTAAAACCCTACTCCTGCTTTGGTGGATTGATGGTGGAATGGAGGTGGTGAAGCATAGTATACTTGCGAGGCAGGGCTTGCCTTAGGGCAGTAGCGACTATGCGCGTATGGGTGTGTGATACATCCCCAACGTATCTATAATTTTTTATTGTTCCATGCTATTATATTATCAACCTTGGATGTTTTATATGCATTTATATGCTATTTTATATGAGTTTTGGGACTAACCTATTAACCTAGAGCCCAGTGCCAGTTTCTGTTTTTTCCTTGTTTTTGAGTATCACAGAAAAGGAAAACCAAACGGAGTCCAATTGACCTGAAACTTCACGGAACTTACTTTTGGACCAGAAGAAGGCCATGGAGTAAAAGAGTTGGGCCAGAAGAGTCCCGGGCTACCCAACATGAACCACATAGAAGACCCCAGATGAACCAGATAGTAGACATATACTATTCATTGCTGGCTCGATATGAGACCCATGGGCAATTCAAAACTCAAGATTGAACGATAAAGTAGAAGGTAATAATAACCGATGTATAACGTAAGCAAACACGAAAGACTGCGACCTCTCTTCCGGAACTGTGTAGTCCTCAGGTTCACCTGCTCAGTCGATGATGGTAATGCAGTTGGCGTGGCTGCCGGCAACGGGGAAGATGATCTAAGGCACCGAAAGGAAGTCTGCAGGGGGGATCTCTGCTGCAGTGAATGCTTCTGTGGATGGTGCACCTCAGGTGGGGTGGATGATGGCATGGCAGGAGCAGGACATAACACATAGAGTTTTCTTTGACGCCTGTCTGAAAATGAAGTAAATCTGTAAGGGCTCCTTAGAATTGGAGGATTCTATAAATGCAGGGACAGGAAAAACACAGGAATAGGATAGGAATGCCCGTGCAAAACAGAGCATTTGGAAACATAGGATTTCAGTCAACCTAGGTGTTTGGCTCACATGAATTGGAAGAACAGAGGAATGGAGAAACAAAGTGATGCGACGAGTGTACAACCTCTTTGGCATAGCCTTGTGGACCTCGGCATCATTGGGTTGGGCGTGGAGGATGGTGATGATGTTGGTGTGACTGTCGGAGGCGGGGAAGAAGATCCGAGGCCTCTGGAAACGGCGCCAAGGGTACTGCTCCGCTGTGATGGACGGTTCCGTCGTTGGAGCAGCTCCGTTAAGGTGTACGGCGACGAGGCTGAAGCATGACAAGACATACAACGTTAATCTGAAGTGGGACCCTAATATCATTTGTAATAGATGATGTAAAATACATCACCAAAAAGTGCTAGATGTAAAACGCATCAGCCGCGCCACGGCCACTCCGACAGATGCTATAAGTACTATTCACTCTGAACTTAACTGAAGAAAATGAACTTCACAGTCGAAACTGAATTTTACGGTCAAAACTGATTGAACTAGTAACATAGCATTGCAATAGATGTTTAGGGTGTTCGAGCACTAGTGTAGAAAAGTAGTGATCTAAATCAGCAGATGCTCGAGCAGGGAACACACTAGCAGAGAGCAAGTCATGTAGTAGCACCGCGAGCGAGTGCTAAAGCAGCAACTCCTGTAGCTGCCGGAGGTCGTGCAATAGCAGCAGCAGCGCAAGCGAGAGCAAGAGCAGAGCAGCAGCATGAACGAAAGCAGGAGCAGTGCAGCAGCGCGGCCGACAACAAGAACAGAGCCGTAGCGCGAGCGAGAGCTGGAGCAGATGCAGCTAGTGCCGTTGTGGAAGTCGCCACCGAGGAAGCAACGACTTGGGGGAGAGACGCCATGGATGATGTGGCAGGTGACGGCGCCGTCGATGGAGACACGCCAAGTTTGCTCGGTATCGAGCACCGGCAGCCCCGTGAGATCAAATAAAAGATAAAATGCAGCGGTGAGTGCAGAACCTCCTTGGTGGCGCCGAGTTGGCCTCGGCTTCATCGGAGGAATTGGTGAGGGTGCTGCGGTTCTGGTGGGGCAGGTCAAGACGGTGCTGTGGGGATTGAGGTGGCGCGATAGACGAGGTGAACGTCGGGGAAGCTCCTTGGAGGTGGAGGACGGGGCGGCTGATCCGGCGGGATGACGAGATCGACAACGGATCCTCATCCGGTGCGGTGGAGAGGGACGGCGAGCTGTTGCGATGGACGACGTAGTTGGGGAAGAGTCTCTGGCTGGGCGGCGGTCGGGAGGCCGATGGAGGAGCGTGGGGTTTCGCTGGTTTTGGCGGCCTCGGTGTACGAATGGGGGGTGAAGGGGGAGGGGCAGCCAAGCTTACGGACGCGCTTGTCCGAAATGTAGGGTAAGTTACCAGCGTACCCCCACCGGTTTTGACACCGCGACGTGGAGCTTCATTTCCGGCTAAGGGGTAGAAGGGGGATTTCGCGTGTCTGGGCTGCGGGAGCGATTTTGGATGAGGAGGGAGTTCTCGCGCGCGTCCAAATTTCGGAATAACAAGGCGCGGCGCGGGTTGAATAAGCGGGAGTTTCAAAGCAGGAGAGACGAAAGATACTCGAGCTTGAAAATTTCGGGATAACAAGGTGCGGATTCTTTGTTCGGCAGAACAAATTTAACGTGTAAAAAACAATTCATACAAGACACAAGATAGTCATGTCCCCTTTTACTATATTGCTATAGATGCCATTGAAAAATGTAAAAAAAAATCGGGAGAAAAAGATTACCCTGCACAGTACCAAATCGATTCGCACTTCCCTCAACAACAAGAAAAAACAAATCAATTCCCACCAAAGAAAGAGTAATGTCCCTTTTTATATGATTACGGATGCCATGATCTTGAATTTCAATTTTTGAATCCACGTTATGTTGAATTCGAATATATCGTTAGGTGACCTTGCAGTTTATTATTGATGTAGTCATACATTTTGATCTTCCATCATATATGAACATTTTACTCCACCATGTGAACATATATATTGTCGTCTACCATATGGACTAAATTTGAATCAATTTTCCTTATTTGAATACGATTGTTGTCAAGTTATACAATAATTTAAATATTATCTTGATAACAAAAAACATACATATAGCAGTAATCATATTTCACTATGAACTACATGTACCATACGCTCTCCAATCCAAATATTTGTATCCATTTTATGTTGAATTCAAATCATAGTACATTATTGGTCTAGGTAGCGAGATGTTTGGGATAATCTAAACCCTATTTTCATATGTATAATTTTTGGGTGAATTGGGACAAGTTTTGGAATAAGCCTCTTGCAAAACTGGAGATTCTCTCAACAAGCCTCGTGGTTCCAAGAGGGAACGTGTCACCTTTGTGTGCGAAACGATATACGCTGCCTCCCCCTGATTTTATTTAAAGAGGCAACAAATAACTATATGAGTGCCCTGTTAAATTTTGGAATTTCGAGTTCATTTGGCCTTTTTATACATTAATTGAGTTTCTAGACTTTTAATGTGCATAATCTAAATATGAATTGCATGCAAATGCTCCGGTGCACCAACGTGGGTTGAAAAATCACATGTGTGTCCTTGGTTGAATTTCTAGGTCCCATGGAAGAAATGAGAATGAAATTCAAACATCTGGGCGTCATGACTCGGCCGAGAACATCGAGAAACTTTGATTTTAAATTCATGTAAATTCAAAACTCGCGTGGAAATCATGAAACTTGGCATGGTGTCATGTCATGGCACTAACATGTTGTGGTAAAAAATTGGGACGATTTGGAAGCTCGTGGTTCTAAGAGGGAACGTGCCACCTTTGAGTGTGAAACGATATACGCTGCCCCCCCTTGAGTTTCTTAACAAAGGCAACATAGAACTACATTAGTGCCCTGTTAAATTTTGGAATTATTCCGTGTTCATTTGTCGTTTTTATACATTAATTGAGTTTCTAGTCATTTAATGTGCATAAGTCAAATTTGAACTACAAGCACATGCTCCCGTGCACCGAAGTTGGTTGAAAAATCACATTTGTGTCCTCGGGTGAATTTCTAGGTCCCATGCAAGAAATGAGAATAAAATTAAAACATCTGGGCTTCGTGGCTCGGGCGAGAACATTGAGAAACTTGGTTTTAAAATTCTTGTAAATCCAAAACACGTCTGAAAATCATGAAACTTGGCCTGGATGTCATGTCATGGTACTACCATGTTGTGGTAAAAAAATTGGCCGAATAGGAACAGATTTTGGTATATGCTTTTGCAAACCGAAGCTTCTCTCAAGAAGCCTCGTGGTTCTGAGAGGGAATGTGCCACCTTTGAGTGCGAAACGATATACATTATCCCCCTTGAGTTTATTTACAAAGGAAACATAGAACTACATGAGTGCCCTGTTAAATTTTGGAATTATTCAGGCTTCGTTTGGCCTTATTTACACATTAGTTGATTTTTTGGTCATTTAATGTGCATAATTCAAATTTGAACTACAAGCACATGCTCTCGTGCACCAAAGTTGGTTGAAAAATCACATTTGTGTCCTCGGGTGAATTTCTACTCCCTCCTTCCATCTATATAGGTCCTAATGCGTTTTTCGAGGCTAACTTTGACGAAACGTTGGAGCAATAATAAATGACATGCAACTTACACAAAGCATACCTTCAATTTTGTATGTCAAAGGAGCTTCCAATAATATAATTTTCATAGTATACATCTCATGTGCTATTAATCTTGTCAATAGTCAAAGGCCGTCTTGAAAAACACATTAGGCCCTATATAGATGGAAGGATGGAGTAGGTTCCATGCAAAAAATGAGAATAAAATTCAAACATCTGGGCATCATGGCTCGGTCGAGAACATTGAGAAACTTGGTTTTAAAATCATGAAACTTGGCATGGTGTCATGTCATGGTAGTACCATGCCGTGGTAAAAAAATTGGCCGAATAGGAACAAATTTTGGTATAAGCTTCTTGCAAATCGGAGCTTGTCTCAAGAAGGCTCGTGGTTCTGGGAGGGAACGTGTCACCTTTGTGTGCATAATTCAAATTTGAAATACAAGCACATGTTCCAGTGCACCAAAGTTGGTTGAAAAATCACATGTGTGTCCTCTGGTAAATTTCTAGGCTCCATGCAAGAAATGGGAATGAAATTCAAAATTCTGGGCGTCGTGGCTGGGTTGGAAACATTGAGAAACTTAGTTTTTTAATTCCTGTAAATCCAAAACACGCATGAAAATAATGAAACTTGGCTTGGTGCCATGACATGGCACCAACATGCTGTGGTAAATTTGCAGTCCGATTTGCGAAGGCGCACACATTAACAATCAACAAAGTCATTTTGGAACAAGTGCTGTCACGTTACAATCGGAAACACAAGTATTATTGAAACCGTGGGCGTTCTACTTACTAGTACCATTTACGTGCCGCCACGCGTCCCCATTTTTTATTAGATAGGAGGCACCGTGCAGGGTAGCTATTTGAGTACGAGAGGCGTGTGATCAGACCCCTGCGCGTGCTTATCGGGAGGAGAGCCCTTTGACCTCCATCTGCCATCCACCTCTCTCCCAAGGTCTCCATTAACGGCGCTCGAGCCTCTATTTAATGGTGTGGCTATGTCTCACTCGACTGAGATTTAAGAGAGCAAAAAGAAAATCTGAAAGCACAGATCTTGATGTAAGATCCGGCGGACCTATATAGCATCTACTGTGACTTATACCAAGACTGATGAATATATAAGGACGATTAATTTTTTTTGATCAAAGAAGGGCTTGCCCCTTCCGATTTTCATTACTAAAAACCACCAGAATTCAGAAGAAGTTCAGCACAACTCCAGCCTAACACGGAGGACTAAAAGCTACCAGATTGAAATCGCAACATCACAAGAGGCCGACAAAGGACAAACATCCGTGCTAGAACCCAACATTTCACAACCGACGACACAATCCACATCCTAAACCGATTATTACATCAAAAGAAGCTAGTAAACTAGTCTCCGCAGTGAGCGGCGATGAGCTCTTTCGAGTCCTCAAGACGCTACTTGAGAACATCCACGGATTCCTCCACCAGCCTTTGGCGCTCGTTGCGGAGCATGTCATTCTCGTCCATAAGTTTCTTCAACAAGCCACTGGTCTCCTCCTACAGGTCTGCACTTCGGATGATCTTCTCCCTTAGCAGGTCACGCTCGGCCCGGAGCCTCTCATTGCCCTCCCTTAGTTGCCAAATGACGCTGGTAGCCTGTTCAAACGAGGCTATCATGTCGTCCTGCAACCTCGCCGAGCCAGAGATCTGATCCATCTGGCTATGGACGATCGCATGCATGTGCCTGTAACAGTCGTCGCCTGCCCGCAAGAAATTTTCCCAGGCCACCGCGGCGCGGCGGGACATCTCTGCTGCATTTGTGGCGTGGCGGGACATCTCTGCTACTTCCGCGGCGCGGCTGGACCAGTCTGCTGCATCGATGGCGCGGCGGGACCTACGTGATGCTTCAGCGGTGCCGCGGGACCTCTATGCTGCTACTTCCACATGGCGGGACATGTCGGCTGCTCTCGCAGCGAGGTGGGACATCTCTCGTGCTTCCGCTTCCATGCTCGCCTCTCCCTGGTGGCGATCTCTCGACCCAGAACTCATGCTAGCGATGGCAGACGCAATGGAAGGATGCTGAATGACTTGTTTGTTTTTGTGGATGAGGAGTTGAGGAGGAATGTGCAGTCATCTTGGCATACTAGTATTTATAACCGAGTACTAATACGCTCCTAAGTGGGAAACCATTTAGGTTGTGATCGGTGTGAACAGGTTTGCAATTCAATATAGCATGGTGTAATTTGGAATGTGACGAGACGCAAGCTCAAAATTTATTGACGGTTCTAGTTTCGAAGTGCGGCACTATTCCCGGATGGAGTACTTCTTTTTCTACTCCCCCCTTTCCGGTTTTATAGGGCTTATCTCAAAATTTTAGTTTTTCCATTTTATAAGGCTCAATTTGGTTGTCCCCAACACATGTTCAGATTCCAAGGTGCATTAAATCATTGCATGCAAGTATTAAGAGAAAATTGACCAATGCATGTACTTTATGCATGCATGCATGCATTGCAATTAATGCATTAAACCTATCTCTCGGGACTTCTCGCACGCACCACCGTGCCACCCACAAAAACATGTACTCTGAGTTTAATAGTACGTTTTACAGGAAGAGAAGAGGTGCACGCACGCACTCGTCCTCTCACACATGCGTCTGTTTTTTCTCGAAAAGGAGGATGATGACCCCCTGCCTCTGCATCTGGGAGTCACACACGCAAATTATTGAAATATATCGAGTGCAGTGCTTTGATGTGTCACGTCAACTCATACATCAACGAGAAGTTTGGCTGTATGACATATGACTTAACTTCACCTGCCTTTGGCTGTATGACAGGTTGGCCACACACCTGTAGGGCCCACCTGTCATACACGCAAAAGGCAGGGGCGTCCCTCCCTCGCCCATGAGCGTCATGGCTGGCAAGACTAGGAGAAGCTTTCGCTACACGCTCTCCCTCCCGCACGCGGTGGACATGCATCAGTTCAATCGGTGTCAGATGGCCAGAAGCGTACTATAGTACTCCTCCAGTGCAGTAGTATTCCATCATTGTTCAACTTCTCGAAGAGGCAAAGAGCCAAGCGCAGCCCGGACGCTCGTGTGGCAGTTTCATGTGTATAGTAGTCTAGGATAGTGTGTACCGTGCCTGTAAGCTTAAAATCGTTGGGGTTGGCTCCATGCTATGTGGTCGTCTCGAAGTTTTTTAAAAATAAATTAAAATAGTCTTTTGGCCCTGCCCGAAAATTGCCGCGCGTACTGTCCGGGAAAAGCCCCACCCTCAACTTTTAACTACGTGAAAATAGTTCGAGCTTGTTTGTTCTATATAAATACAGTACTTACTATATGTTTATTCACCCGTGGGGTTGTTAAATGAATGGAGGGGTGGGGAGCACAAGTGAACAATACTTTAGTACTACTAGTAGTAAGTAGGAGTCGTACAGTAGTCACCTTAAATAGAGAGTTTATTTTCTTTAATGCCACGTACACAAATTAAAACGCTTGTTGTGGAGAGAAAAAAGATAATCACTCCACTATATATGGACGTAGGGGCCTGAGCGCTTGCTTTACTAGGGTTGCTCTCTTCATTCTCTCATCCTCTCCAGATATAAACAAGACATCGGTAGCGACATTTTCTCTCTGCTCACCGCTGGTCACAGAACCGGCCGGATCCCTCCGGCCGGTGTGTGTAGAGGACTAAAAGGTGCATCGTGCCCACAGCTGCCGGAGGGGCCTGATCCTCTGCCCGTGGGTTCTCTCAGACACATGGCCGGCTCGGGAGGTCCTCCGACCCTTCTTCCTCCCTGTCGTATTGTCCGCAGATCCGACCTACCGCCGCCCACATCCCGGTGACCCTCAGGTATAAGTTCTTCGAAAGCGGCCTTGCTCTACTGCCCCAACTCCCCACATGTCTGCATGTGTATCTTTTTCTACTCCCATCAGCTCTTCCAAAGCCACCTAAATTTTTAGTATTATTAGAGGTAAAGCTACTTCATGCATTCGAATCTAGGGCTTTGTTCAAACAACGAAGAAAGGGGGGAAAGTTGTAGCATGAATCTAGGACTTGATTCAAAGAGGAAATAATATGGTGAAAGTAGTAGAGATCGGATACCCAACCAGTCTCTTGGTTGAAAAGGGAAATAATGGGAAAACGCATTACAAACTGGATAAGGAACAGATTTATTATTGGTTGAAAAAAGGATAGAAAGTGGCGGCTAGTGGACAAGTCAACAGAGTATGTCCAGGATTAGATTTGCTGCCATCACATAGTAAAAGGTCTCGAGGATTAGATTTGCTGCCCTCACATAGTAAAAGGTCCTAGGATTAGATTTGCTGCCCTCACATAGTAAAAGGTCTCTAGGATTAGATTTGCCGCCCTCACATAGTAAAACGTCTCCAGGATTAGATTCGCTGCCCTCACATAGTACAATGGCACTCCTGCTATTTTCCCCAGTATGATAAGTTGCTCCTTTACGCTGCTGATTGTCCTGGTGTCCCCACGGTCCCATGCCCTTAAACCAACTCTTTAGCTGCTGTTGATTTACTTTGTGTGTGGTAAACAAGCAATGCCACCATTAAAGTAATCCCATATTTGAGGAATCTCATTGTTGATCAGAATGCTTCTGGTAACATGAAGCATTGCTGACGTTTTAAAATTTCTACTGTTCTTCCGTGATTGCCATGAACATAATTAAGATGCTTCTTTTCATTTTGTATATGTTTCGTATATTCTTATTGACCAGCAACTGTTTACTTTCTATCTTTTTGTGCAGATAAGGATATCCATTTCTCCTTGTTGCTATTGTGACCTTTTGGTGAACTGCACAAAACACTTTTTTTTTGGAATGAGTGTCTTGTGCTGTTCAACTAAAATTTCACATGGGCAACATCTCTTAATTTTGGTGGAACTACACAAAATGGTGATTGGAGTTCCCAAAATCTCCGTCAAGTTCTGCTGGAAATCTCGTGCAACATTTATTAGCCTTTGCAAGATGGAGCCGTCACTATCACCACAATGGCACTTTATTTTAGTGGAACTGCACAAAAGGATAAGAAAATTATAGTTGCACCTTACATGAGCCGGACAGCCAACCTTAATGTTCCTCAGTTTTAGTGCAACTACTAAAGAAGAACCTGCCAGCTCACAAGAGCAAGTACTTCTTGCTAGCTAAATGATGCAATCTTTGCTTCATTTCAGGTGAACTGCAGAAAAAGGCGCATGAATTGAATCATGGAACTCCAGGCAGACCTCATCCAAGTAGAGCTGGAGGTTGAGTTCAATGAGGCCGCTATTAAAGCGAAATCATGCTCTCCAGTCTCCTTGTTTGTGCTGTGCAAACAGGAATACTCAACTACAGATGTTGTGACGGTCAAGAGCATTCGCCAAGTTCTTCGATTGTATGACATGGCTAGCCAAGATGGATTTAATCCCGATATTCACTTTATCAAAAGGCTCTAATGGGTTGGTTCTGAATCTTGCAAGCTGGGAATCAGTGATATATGTAGGCATCTTTGTTGTACTTATTATTTGGATCTTATTTGTTGGTTCTGAATCTTGCAAGCTGCAAATCAATGAGGTGTGTAGGCATCTTTGTTTTACTTATTATTTGGATCTTGTTTGTTGGTTTTGAATCTTGCAAGCTGGGAAACATGGCATGATGATGTAGAGGACAACAACCATAACAAACAGTTCAAACATGGTAGTATTATCTTTGTGACAGTGCGACAAATGTGTTGATCGTGTGCGTCCTGAGAATAATAATTCTCATTGTTGTGCATGTGGATCCCGTGGCACTGATAGAAGAAGCGAATGCATTGCTTGTTTTAAGTACAAACTTCTATTAAAGCTAATTAAATTTAAGTAAAGTGACCACTAACTCCTATTATTACAGTACCAATACAGACCCGCTCGTGAACCGACGTGTGGCCGAGGGTGCATCTTCTGCCGGGCGTGCAGCGGACGAGGGAGGGGTAGTAACTGTTGTCGCCTGTAGACACTCAGCTTACTGTAGAATCCAATTCCCTAAGAGCTGAAAAACAAACTGTTGCTGCCGCCTACACACTCGTTCACTCGGAGAGACTCCAATGGTGATCCGAGGGGTGAGCCTGCTGGATATGGACTTCAACAAGGAGTTCCCCTAGTTCTCCGTTCAGTCCTATGGCTGCACCAAGTTGAATGTGATGTACACCAACGATACGGACTCGGTGAAGCTCTGCCTCGCCCCGGTCCTATGGCTGCACCACGTTCTGGAGCATTTGCCCGTTTCATCGGCATCACCGACTGCACCTTCGCTACGGTGCAGAGAAGGAAGAATGCGGCGATTCGGCCATCTGGTGCAACAAGCTTGTCGACATCTAGAAGCAATACAAGATCATCAGCAACGGGCAGGAGAAGGACTCCGTGGTCGACCTCGCTGCGACCATCATCGATGCCTGATACGCCAACATGAAAGAAGACGACTTGAACACGTGGGAGGCACCTCTGAATCTAGCCTACATAACCTACGCGGCCAAGGATGCATACGCATGCTACGACATGTACAGGCAGATCTTGGACATGAGGGCGTGTCTGCTTCCCGTAACCCACGAGTACACGAACAGACGCAGCGTCATAATCAAGCGTGCCAGGAAGGTCTAGATGTTGTACTTTATCTGTTTATAAGTACCTTTATCATCTGAGTGTTTCATGCATTAGCCTATGTGTAGTAATTATCTATTTTGTCCGAAATATTTCTTTTAAGAACCCATTAACCTGATTGCTTTTTTTATTGGCTATTTGCTTATGTATGTAAACTAGTTTACTTGTCCATAAAAAAACTAGGTCACTCGGCTGTCGTGCTTTGAATCTCCTTCCTCCCAACATATTCCCCTCCTCAGGTGGACCCAGCAGGTCTCTGAATTTTCTCCCACTTTCCTTTTCGATGTAAACTGAGTTTTCTCCCAGTACTTTCCCCTAGAGCCAACTCAACTGTCCCACGTCTAGCCTAAAAAATAATAATACCCCACATACTATTAACTCATCAAATTAAAATGATATTTTATTTCGTAAGTTGAAAGTTCTTACAAAATAATAATAATTGTTTATATATAACTTGGCAAGTTAACTCCTACTGATTGCATACATAAGCTTACAAAGATTTTACTGACGTGCAATCATGTGTTTATGTTTTTATAACATTTCTCCGTCTAGCCCAACATGATATTTTCACCCAGCCCAGCAAGTCCATGGATTTCGAGAAAAATGCAAATGGGATTTAAACAGGCTGCATAGATGCTCCATCATTGTTTCACCCAGCGCACCAAATGGACTAAAAAAACAAATGGACTGACAGCTGGGTCCATGGCCACAGCCCAGTTTTTTTGTGATTTTCCAAGTAAGTCGCTTTGTCGGGCCTGTTGGGCTGCAAATCTTTCAAGACGAGGAGAGCTTTCATTCGGCTGGCCGAGAAAATGGCCCATCAATAATGAGAAATGGGCTGTACATTTTTAAACACATCAATCCGGCAATTAGTTTCAAATATCTTTTTTTTCATTTCGAGATTTTAAATTACATTAATTTTTATGTGTGGAGAAGTTGTTGGATTTTATATTGATATACATTTATTTTTAAAATCAGTTTGAATGTGAGTCGAAATTTCGGGATTAAAAACAGTTCGGACCACACCGAAATATGAAAAATTTCGTATAATTTTTTAACCGTGGCCACAATATGGGCTGTAATGCTAACAAAAAGAATATGGGCTCCAAAAGAAACCTTAAGAATTAGCAAATGGGTTGTATGCTGTTTTCCAAATTTTTGAGGCTTTCCTAAAAAAAGGTTGACGCAGAAGCAGTGACTATTGGATGTCCATCGAACGACCATCGTGCTTCTTCAATCTCTGCTCTTCCTGCTCCAGCCGCTCAAACAAGCGCCGGCGGGAGGACCGCCTGCTCCCTCCTTCCCGCGTTCGGCTGTGCTACCGCGCAGGCCTCACCGCCCCACCGTACTCCCATCGCTGGCCTAGTCATCCCTCTACTCACCCACACCTGCTGTTATTCTCCGGCGACGGCAGACGAACCAGTAAACCCTCGTACAGTCGTACTCCCCTCCGCGCGGGAAACAACTGCCGAGTCTTCCCTACCTCTGTGTTGTTCCCTTCCTAGGCCTCGCCATCTGAAGTGGACTGTACGTGGAGAGGCCGATAGCGGGGTCCACGGCCGCACGCAAGCAAATGCCTCCTTATTACGCGCAAAATAATGATTCCTCCACCTGACATCAGGGACCCACCGAAAGGGCCTCTGTATTTCGCGAATAAAACGTTGCCGCCGCTGACAGCTCGGACCCACCGGCTATATCGCACGCAAGGAAGTGCCTCCTTATTATGCACAAAAAAATTAATGATCCCCCTGTTAGCTGGGACCCAGTATAGTGGCAGGCTGACTTGTGGGCCTACTAAGTTGACGGGGATGGAGGGCTTTGTCAACTTAGTCAATATGCATGATTCTAGCTCTAGTGACCGTACGATGTCCATCCAACGGCCGTAGTGCTTCTTCAACCTCTGGTCTTCTTTCTCTAGCCGCCCAAACCAGCGCCGGTCGTGCCTCGTGCTCCTGCCTCCCATGGCCGGCTGCGATGCGGCGGAGGCCTCACCGCCCCTACTACTCCCACCGCTGGCCAGGCCATCCCTCTACTCACCCACACTCCCTGTTATTCTGCGGCGACGACAGCCTCAAACCGCAGCGAACCAGTGAACCCTCGTACTCCTCTACGTGTGGGCATCCACTGCCGCGTCTTCCTCGGCTCCACGTCGTCCCCTTCCTAGGCCTCACCATCGTCCACCGCCATGGTGCTCTCGGCACGGCATGGTCAACGTGTCAAGGAACGGATTCCATTGGACGTGGACTGAACGTGGAAAGGCTGACAGCTGAGTCCACGGCCGCAGCAAGGAAGTGCCTCCTTATTACGTGCAAAATAATTATTACTCCACCTGACAGTGGGGACCCACCAGACGGGCCACCGTATTTCGTGAAAAAAACATTTGCCCCTGACTGCTGGAACCCACCAGCTACATCTTCGCATGGAAGGAAGTGCGTCCGGGAAAAAAAATGATTCGCCCCCCTGACTGCTAGGACCCATCAGCTACATCTTCGCAGGCAAGGAAGTGCCTGACAGTCGGGACCCACCTGGTCGAAGCGTATGTAGCGTTGTCATTCTGGTCGCGAACGTGTACGTACATATATACTGGTGGATGTAGAGGCGCGCACGTGTCATAGTAGAGGCGCGTACGTGTCGTAGTAGAGGCACGCACGTAGCATGTACACGTATGTACAGCGGCCAGGGTGCAAGAAAGAAAATACGGCCACGTATGTGTACATACGGGCGGCGTCTCAAACGCCTACTCGCGCATACGTACGGCCAGAGCTCGTGTACATGGCTGGGTCGGAACAGAGAAACAACGTCGTCGTCGTGTTCATGGGGAGGCAACAGAATGCGTCGTGTTCATGGGGAGGAAACGGAATGCGTCGTGTTCATGGGGAGGAAACGGAATGCGTCGTGTTCATGGGGAGGCAACGAAACGCCTGGGAGCCAACCGGTTGGGTCGGAACGGAATGCGTGGTCGTGTTCATCGGGAGGGCTTGGACGGAACAGGCGATGGAAACGAGGCCTGGCGTACCGCAAAACGGAGGAAACGGACCTCCTACGTTCGGAACGGGGTCCTGTTGATTGGAAGGGGTGTGGCGTACAGCAAAACGGAGGAAACAGACCTTCTACGGTCGAAACGGGGGTCCTGTTGATCAGGAGGGGTGTGGCGTACCGCAAAACAAACGAAATGGACCTCCTACGGTCGAAACGGGGGTCCTGTTGATCGGGAGGGGTGCGGCTGTAGAGACCCGACCTGAGATGGCCAAGTCTCTGTGCTTTAGTGTCATCCCTGGATCGGTAATGTTGACACACACAATACTTGAAGGATTTATAACAGAGTGGCAATCACACACTTATTACATCGAATGCCTCCAAAGAGAACTTATTACAATAATATAGCTTAAGGCCATCTAATACGATAACAACGGAAGGCTTGGAAGATAAAGTGAGTCCATCAACTCCAACGACATAGCTGAGCTGCACGGCAACGACCTAACGAACCTTACTCCTTGTCTGAAAAGTCTGCAACATAACGCGTTGCAGCCCGAAAACGGGTCAGCACATGGAATATGCTGGCAAAGTAACATAGTAGAGCAGGAACACAATAATGCTATCACTACATGCATATTTGGCTGGTGGAAAGCTCTATGGTTATAGTTTTTGCGAAAAGCCAATTTTTCCCTACAACAAAGGAATAGATTTTAATTTAACTATCATGGTAGTTGAATCATCATTGAGAAGGTTCCTCCAACTCAATCCCAATTGAAGTGATTAACATCCCAACAATATTATTTAAGAATGATGAGATACATGTGATAACCCAAATACTAGATACTCAAGAATTGTCCATAACTGGGACACGGCTAACCATGATTAGATTATACACTCTGCAGAGGTTTGCGCACTTTTCCCCACAAGACTCGATCGCCTCCGTTGGATTTCTCGCACTACAAGGTGTTTGAGAAACGGATGACGAGACGCAGTCTTTCAGAAACATTAACTCTCTACTCCGGACAGACCATACCAAACCTACATCCCACTACCTGCTGATCTGCCTCTTCAAGAGCTTCATGTAACTTACTAACTATGCTAGAGCCCATAATAGCCTGTGGCTGCACACGGAAGTTTCTAGCATGAATCATCTCAATTCCCTTTGAGCCTGGGTGGCGGTCCATAGGAAGATCACACGGGTACTCCGGCATTTCCAAAAATACAGACAACACTGGGTTCCCCAGGTGCCTCAATCCACCCAGATGTTAATTTAAGTTGCCACCTTAAGTTGAACCATTAATTAACAAACTCCCATCTATCATGGATTTCACTCAAACCCAAACCACGTCTACGAGCATAGCATAGCATAGCAATATAAGCAACGCGTAGAAGTAACTCCCAAGGGTTTGAATGTAGCAGGGTAATAGGTTCTACCTCATCAACTACTTCACAACCCACATGTTAATGACATCCTAATCATGCAATGTTTGAGGATTGGAACTAATGCATAAAAACTGGGTGATAAAAGGGATATGATCAAAGTGTTATTTGCCTTGCTGACGGTGTGTGAAACCTAGGGACTCGTAGTAGCACGCTTCGCACTCCGGGTGTTCTATGGCAAAATAACAATAACATACATAAGCAACAAGCAAAGATGCGCAAGCAAAACTCAAATAAAAGAGGTTGACCAGAAGGTTCAACTTAAGAACTCTGGTTCGCAAAAAGAATCAAATCAAACGGAGCAACGAAACTCGAACGGCGAAACAAAGAAGCTCCGTTTACTAATCTGAACCTAGGTCAAACTTTATAGTAGCAAAAACTTATTTAAGTTGGTTAAACGGAAAGAGGGTTTCGAGACAAAACTCTAGGCGCTTGAATCATCTGATTCTGACTAATGAGCGAAAAGATAAACAGAAACTAAGATCGGATAAGAAATCGCGATCAGAAAACTCGCGGAATAAATCCGATAGAAGAAAACTGACGAACAAGCTAACGAACGAGCGTTTGTTAGCTGTAACTAACGAGCGAAAACCATTTGTTAAAATGAACGTACAGACGAACATCCGCTAACTAGAAGAACCGAGAAAAACCGGCGATCCAAAAAAAATGAATCTAGGGTTTTCTAAAAAAATCATACGGTTCTTAGAAAAAACCGGCGGCTCGGATCCGGCGGCTACCTCCAGCGAGGCGAGGTGGAGGGGCGGCCGTGGCACTGGGCGTGGCAAGCGGCGGCGGCGGCTAGCGCGGGCGGCGGGGTTGGCACGGGGCGGCGGGGTTGTGGGGGTGGGGGGCTCGGGCGGCGCGTATATAAAGGGGCGGGGCGGGACGGCTTGGAGGAGGGGCCAAGGCGGCGGCGACGGAGTCCGGCTCGGACTCCTCGTCCGAGGCGGCGGCGGCACGCACGCGGGGAAGGCGGCGGCGGCGGTGGCCTGGCTCGGCTGGTCCTTAGGCCCAGTCGGGCGCGGGAACTTTTTTTTAAATAATTTCGCCGACCGAAATAAATTCCTAGAAAAATAAATAAAAATCTAAAAATGCTAAAATAAATTTTCGCCGTCTAAATAAAATATTTAGAACGGGATGAACATTTTCTTGGCCCTAAAATTCAATTTTGAAAACGTGCAATTTTTCTAATGCAAACAAAATTGCAATAAAACCCAAATAAAACAAATATTTTGATTTTAATATTTTTCCTCCAATATTTAAATTATCTTGGAGAAGTCACATTATATCTTCTCATATATTTTGATATGAAATATTTTCGGAGAGAAAAATAATTAAAACCAAAATGCTCATTTCAAAATTTGTTAAAATCAAATTTGAAAACCGGGAAAAATCCCCAACTCTCTCCGAGGGTCCTTGAGTTGCTTATGATTTTGAGGATCGCGAGATGGAATGCAAATAAAATATGATATGCATGGATGACTATGTATAACATTCCAAATTGAAAATTTGGGATGTTACAAACCTACCCCATTAAGATGAATCTCGCCCTCGAGATTCGGGTTGGCTAGAAAATAGGTGTGGGTGGTCTTTGCGAAGATCATCCTCTCGTTCCCAGGTGGCTTCGTCCTCGGTATGGTGGCTCCACTGAACTTTGCAAAACTTGATAACCTTACTGCAAGTGACTCTGCTGGCAAACTCAAGAATCTTTACTGGCTTCTCCTCGTAAGTCAAATCACTGTCCAACTGAATTGCCTCCAAGGGTACTGTATCTCTTAACGATATATCGGCCATCTCAGCATGACACTTCTTCAGGTGTGAAACATGAAACACATCATGAACTCCTGACAATCCCTCGGGTAATTCCAACTTGTAGGAAACTTCTCCCATCCGTTCCAAAACACGATACGGTCCTGCAAATCTCGGAGCTAATTTCCCCTTAACTCCAAAACGTTTCACTCCTCGCAAGGGAGATACTCGCAGATATACTCTATCTCCAATTTCATAGGTTACTTCTTTGCATTTTGAGTCCGCATAACTCTTCTGTCTGGACTGAGCAATCTTCAATCTATCACGAATCAATTTACCCTTCTCCTCAGACTCCTTGATCAAGTCTGGTCCAAACAACTATCGGTCTCCTACCTCATCCCACATCAAGGGTGTTCTGCGCCTGCGTCCATACAGGGCTTCAAATGGTGCCATCTTCAAACAGGCTTCGTAGCTATTGTTGTACGAGAACTCTGCGTAAGGAAAATTGTCATCCCAACTAGATCCACAATCTAGCGCACAGGCTCTCAAGATGTCCTCCAAAATTTGGTTCACTCTCTCGGTCTGTCCATCTGTCTATGGGTGAAAAGTTGTACTGCACTCTAACCTCGTCCCAAAGTCTGGTGTAATTGATGCCAAAACTTTGAAGTAAATTGTGTTCCTCTATCTGATACGATGGTCCTCGGAACTCCATGCAGACATACGATCCTGGACATATAAATCTTGGCCAATTTTGCACTGGTATAAGTGGTTTTCACTAGGATGAAGTGAGCCACTTTGGTCAAGCGATCAACTACTACCCATATGGAATCATATCCTGCTTTAGTCCTGGGCAATCCGGTGAAAAAATTCATGCCAAGTTTATCCCACTTCCATTCGGGTATCGGCATCGGCTGTAATAATCCTGCTGGCTTTTGATGTTGTTCCTTCATTCGCTGACATACGTCACATACGGCTACATACTCGGCAATATCCTTCTTCATACCGGTCCACCAGAAACGTTCCTTCAAATCCAGATACATCTTGGTGTTTCCGGGGTGTATCGAGTATGGTGAGTCATGAGCCTCTTGAAGTATTAACGTCCTGATCTCCTGGTTATTGGGCACATAAACTCGGTCCTCAAACCATAGGGTATCGTGCTCATCTTCACGAAAACCTTTGGCCTTTCCTTTGCTCATCTTCTCCTTTATCTCGGCAATCTCCTTGTCATCCTTCTGAGCTTCCCGAATCTTGTCCAGCAATGTCGACTAGACCTCCATTGTTGCAACGAATCCTCTAGGAACAATCTCCAATCGAAGTTCCATGATATTCTCTGCTAAGTCCTTCGGCAATCCCTTACTTTCAAGGATATTAGCATAACTCTTCCTGCTCAAGGCGTCTGCTACAACATTGGCCTTTCCTGGGTGATAGTGTAGCATTATATCATAATCCTTTATAAGCTCCAACCATCTCCTTTGTCTAAGGTTCAGTTCCTTCTGGGTGAAGATGTACTTCAAACTCTTATGGTCTGTGTATACATCACATCGGTTTCAATAAGGTAATGCCTCCAGGTCTTCAATGCATGCACTATGGCTGCTAACTCCAAATCATGCGTGGCATATTTCAACTCATGAGGTTTTAGTTGTCATGAGGCATACGAAACAACTCTTCGATCCTGCATAAGTACACATCCAAGTCCTAAGCGAGAGGCGCCGCAATACACTTGGAATTCCTTATGTATATCCGGCAGTGTTAGCACTAGTGCTGTAGTCAACCGTTCCTTCAACTCCTGGAAACTTGCCTCGCAATCTTCTGTCCATTTAAACTTAGTATCCTTCTTTTACAGTTCAGTCATTGGCTTCACAATCTTGGAAAAGTTCTCAATGAATCTCCGATAGTAACCTGCGAGCCCAAGGAAACTGCGGATCTCGCTAACTGAGGTGGGTGCCAACCATTCAGTGACTGACTGAATTTTGTTGGGGTCTACTGCTATGCCTTCTCCCGATATAACATGTCCAAGGAACCCGACTTCCTTCATCCAAAACTCGCATTTGCTAAACTTAGCATACAACTGGTGTTCCCTGAGTTTCTCCAGAACTAAGCGCAAATGCTCCTTGTGCTCCTCCTCGTTCTTCGAGTATACCATAATATCATCAATAAACACCACAACAAACTTGTCCAAATACTCCATGAACACCTTGTTCATCATGCTCATGAAATAAGTAGCAGCATTAGTGAGTCCAAATGACATGACCGTGTACTCGTATAATCCATACCGCGTCGTGAACGCTGTCTTTGGTATATCCTTCTCACATATCTTCAACTGATGGTATCCTGATCGCAGATCGATCTTCGAAAACACCTTAGCTCCTTGCAACTGATCAAACAGATCGTTGATCATCGGCAGTGGGTACTTGTTCTTAATCGTCACCTCATTCAAGGCTCGATAATCAACAACCATCCTTAGGGATTTGTCCTTCTTCTCAACCAAAAGCACAGGGGCTCCCCAAGGTGATGAACTTCTTCGAACGTATCCTTTTTCCAATAACTCCTTGATCTGTTTCTTGATTTCCTCCAGATCATTTGCGGGCATCCGATAGGGTCTCTTGGATATTGGTCATGTTCCTGGCAACAGCTCTATCAAAAACTCAATGTCTCTATCCGGTGGCATGCCTGGTAACTCCTTGGGAAAAACATCCGGATAATCCTTCACTACAGGCACTTCCTCCTGAACAACTCCTGTAAGGGCATTCACTTGGCTCCTCCTAGGCACATGCCTAGACACATACTTAATCCGTTTTCCCTCCGGGGTGGTAAGATAACTCGACTTACTAGCACAGTCAATACTCCCTCCAAACATTGACATCCAGTCCATACCTAATATCACATCCAATCCTTGTGACTCCAAGATAATTAGGTTGGACAGAAAAACATGTGTGCCAATGGTTAAGGGTACCTGGTCGCACCATCGGCTAGCCATGTATTCTGCTCCGGGTGAGCTTACTAATAGAGGGGTCCTAAGGGTTTTGGGTTGGTAGTTTAAACTTATCCACAAATCCCCTTGATAAGTATGAACGCGATGCACCAGTATCAAAAAGAACAAGAGCGGTAAATGACTTAACCAAAAACTTACCTATTACCGCGTCCGACTGCTCTTCAACCTCCTCCACGTTAACGTGGTTCACTTGTCCTTTGTTGAATGGATTTGGTTTCTTCCCAGCGCTCCCATTTCCGTTTCCATTCTTTCCTTCAGGGCACTCCGTGGCGTAGTGTCTAGTCTTCCCACACTTGAAGCAAGTAACGTGACTTAGATCTATTTTGGCGGGTGTGCCTGGATTGGGGCGGTTCTGATTATTGTTGGTTCCGTTCCCATTCCCATTCTTAGAACCATTGTGGTTATGCGATCCTCCTCCAGTGTGGTTGTGACCTCCATGGTTATGAACAAGTCCTCCTGAATTTGGGGTTAGGCATGGCTTCTGCTGTGCTCCTGAGTTATACTTCCCTTGTCCATACTTTCTCTTGCGGCTCTCAATCTGCTGCTTCCCTTTAATCATAAGAGCCTTATCTACCAACTCCTGGTAGTTGTTGAAGGTTGCTACCATCAACTGCATGCTCATCTCATCGTTCAGCCCTTCCATAAACTTCTCCTGCTTCGCGGCATTTGTGGCCACATCATCAGGGGCATAGCGTGATAACTTGCTAAAATCATCCACGTACTGAGCCACAGTACGGTTCCCCTGGCGTAGGTGGCGGAACTCCCGCTTCTTCATCTGCATAGCTCCAGTTTAGACATGGGCCATGCGGAAAGCTTGCTGAAACTGGTCCCAAGTGACGTTGGCTATGGGGAAAGTGGCTGTGTAATTCTCCCACCATGAGGCCGCAGGTCCATCCAATTGATGTGCGGCAAAGCGCACCCTCTCAGCATCTGTGTAGCCTGCAGTGGTTAACTCCCTTCCAATACGGCGTAGCCAATCATCAGCAACTATTGGCTCGGTGCTAATGGAAAACACCGGCGGTTGTAACCTTAGAAAACGGGCTAGGTTGTCCACTGGCGGCGGGTTGTTGTTGTTATTGTTGTTGTTGTTGCCCTGGTTCTGAACTAGCAATTGCATCCAAGTATTCTGCCGCTGGATCAACTGGGTGAGCTCTGGTGGGAAAGCAAAACCAGTGTCACGTCTCGGAGGCATCTGATGGGTTTAGATGGAAGAGATCAGAATAGAAAAGGGGTCTAATGAGAAAACACTACCCATATGCACATGAGACAAACACAAACATTTCACTCAATCAATCAAGCAAGGGCATACAAACGGTCTAGGACTATCGCAAAGTGCTCATCTACTACTAATTACATGGGGAAATACTACTAATATTTGTTGGTCATCTAGGAATTTTGATCGGTGGAAGACTCCATGATGTCTGCTCCAGCATCGTCTTCAAAGTCAGCATCACTAGGATCGGAATCGGTGTCGTCGATGATGATGTAGTCCTTGAAGCGTATCTCCTTGGGTTCTTCTTCTTCTTCTATTGGTGCTGGTCCTCCCATGAATACTCCGATCTTCTTGACTAGGTCGTCATTCTTCTCCAGTAGTGTCTTGATTTCCTCCTCATATCCATTGCGTGTAAACTTGAGTTCTTCCTCCAGCTCGATGATTCTAGTCTCCGCCTTTTTCAAGTCCATCATGTCCGCGCACATCTGGTTCTCCTGACATTGAATGTGCTGGTTTAACTCCTGGATGAAAGCTGCAATGGATCTATCCTTCCTGGTGCTGATTACTTCCCATTGCTCATCTCGGCGCCCACGTATTTGGTAGATAGTGTCCTTAAGCTCCCTGCTGTAGACCTCTCCAATGCGTCCCATGGTAATGTGGGCTGCCATGCTCTTGCCTAGACTCCGGGTGGGTGCTTCAAAAGAAAACTCTATGGGTTTAGAAGTTGGCGAGAATGTCCTTCCTGGAACTTGTACTTGAACCATCCAGCGCTCCTCTTCAGGTAAAGTGGCATTGTACGTTCCGGTGAAGCTTGGTATTCCAATGTTCAAGTACCTAGTGACTTCCTTCAAGTGGCGTCCAAAAGGTGTGTCTTCATCCGGTTGCGCAAACTTGTTCTTCATCTCCGCCATCCTAAAGAGTAGAAAATGGAGAGAAGTCAGAAATGAGTAGAGAAGTGTGACCTAGGGTTTATCTTAGTGGTCGTGTCCTACACTCAGTGTGTGATCTTATACCATCTTGTAGCGACCCGACCTCAGATGGCCAAGTCTCTGTGCTTCAGTGTCATCCCTGGATCGGTAATGTTGACACACACAGTACTCGAGGCCTGGCGTACCGCAAAACGGAGGAAACGGACCTCCTACGTTCGTAACGGGGTCCTATTGATTGGGAGGGGTGTGGCGTACCGCAAAACGGAGGAAATAGACCTTCTACGGTCGAAACGGGGGTCCTGTTGATCGGGAGGGGTGTGGCGTACCGCAAAGCAAACGAAATGGACCTCCTACGGTCGAAACGGGGGTCCTGTTAATCGGGAGGGGTGCGGCTGTAGCGACCCGACCTCAGATGGCCAAGTCTCTGTGCTTTAGTGTCATCCCTGGATCGGTAATGTTGACACACACAATACTCAAAGGATTTATAACAGAGTGGCAATCACACACTTATTATATCGAATGCCTCCAAAGCGAACTTATTACAATAATATGGCTTAAGGTCATCTAATACGATAACAGCGGAAGGCTTGGAAGATAAAGTGAGTCCATCAACTCCAACGGCATAGCTGAGCTGCATGGCAACGACCTAACAAACCTTACTCCTTGTCTGAAAAGTCTGCAACATAACACGTTGCAGCCCGAAAACGGGTCAGCACATGGAATATGCTGGCAAAGTAACACAGTAGAGTAGGAACACAATAATGCTATCACTACATGCATATTTGGCTGGTGGAAAGCTCTATGGCTATAGTTTTTGCGAAAAGCCAATTTTTCCCTACAACAAAGGAATAGATTTTAATTTAAGTATCATGGTAGTTGAAACATCATTGAGAAGGTTCCTCCAACTCAATCCCAATTGAAGTGATTAACATCCCAACAATATTATTTAAGAATGATGAGATACATGTGATAACCCAAATACTAGATACTCAAGAATTGTCCATAACTTGGGACACGGCTAACCTTGATTAGATTATACACTCTGCAGAGGTTTGTGCACTTTTCCCCACAAGACTCGATCGCCTCCGTTGGATTTCTCGCACTACAAGGTGTTTGAGAAACGGATGAACGAGACGTAGTCTTTCAGAAACATTAACTCTCTACTCCGGACAGACCATACCAAACCTACATCCCACTAACTGCTGACCTGCCTCTTCAAGAGCATCATGTAACTTAGTAAACTATGTTAGAGCCCATAATAGCCTGTGGCTGCACACGGAAGTTTCTAGCATGAATCATCTCAGTTCCCTTTGAGCCTGGGTGGCGGTCCATAGGAAGATCACACGGGTACTCCGGGATTTCCAAAAATACAGACAACACTGGGTTCCCCAGGTGCCTCAATCCACCCAGATGTTAATTTAAGTTGCCACCTTAAGTTGAACCATTAATTAACAAACTCCCATCTGTCACGGATTTCACTCAAACCCAAACCACGTATACGATCATAGCATAGCATAGCAATATAAGCAACGCATAGAAGTAACTCCCAAGGGTTTGAATGTAACAGGGTAATAGGTTCTACCTCATCAACTACTTCACAACCCACATGTTAATGACATCCTAATCATGCAATGTTTGAGGATTGGAACTAATGCATAAAAACTAGGTGATAAAAGGGATATGATCAATGTGTTACTTGCCTTGCTGACGGCCTGCGAAACCTAGGGACTCGTAGTAGCACGCTTCGCACTCCGGGTGTTCTATCGCAAACAAACAATAACATACATAAGCAAAAAGAAAAGATGCGCAAGCAAAACTCAAATAAAAGAGGTTGACCAGAAGGTTCAACTTAAGAACTCTGGTTCGCAAAAAGAATCAAATCTAACTCAAATAGTGAAAGAAAGAAGCTTCATTTACTAATCTGAACCTAGGTCAAATTTTACAGTAGCAAAAACTTATTTAAGTTGGTTAAACGGAAAGAGGGTTTCGAGACAAAACTATAGGCCCTTGAATCGCCTGATTCGAACTAACGAGCGAAAAGATAAACAGAAACTAAGATCAGATCAGAAATCACGATCAGAAAACTCACGGAATAAATCCGATAAAAGAAAACTGACGAAAAGACTAACGAACGAGCGTTCGTTAGCTGTAACTAACGGGCAAAAGCCGTTCGTTAAAACTAACGTACGGACGAACGTCCACTAACTAGAAGAACCGACAAAAACCGGCGATCCGAAAATAAAACGAATCTAGGGTTTTCTAAAAAAAACAAACGGTTTTAAAAAAAACGATGGCTCGGATCCGGCGGCTACCTCCGACGAGGGGCTCCGGCAAGGCGAGGTGTCGGGGTGGCGGCTTGCGGGGCGGCAGCGGCAAGCGGCGGCGGTGGCTAGCGCGGGCGGCGGGGTTGGCGCGGGGCGGCGGGATTGTGGGGGTGGGGGCTCGGGCGGCGCGTATATAAAGGGGCAGGGCGGGGCGGCTTGGAGGAGGGGCCAAGGCGGCAGCGACGGAGTCCGGATCGGACTGCTCCTCCGAGTCGGCGGCGGCGGCCTGGCTCGGCTGGGCCATAGGCCTAGTCGGGCGCGGGAACTTTTAAAAAAAATGTGTCGTCCGAAATAAAATCCTAGAAAAATAAATAAAAATCTAAAAATGCCAAAATAAATTTTCACCGTCTAAATAAAATATTTAGAACGGGATGAACATTTTCTTGGCCCTAAAATGCAATTTTGAAAACGTGCAATTTTTCTAATGCAAACAAAATTGCAATAAAATCCAAATAAAACAAATATTTGATTTTAATATTTTTCCTCCAATATTTCAATTATCTTGGAGAAGTCATATTATCTCTTCTCATATATTTTGATATGAAATATTTTCGGAGAGAAAAATAATTAAAACCAAAATCCTTGTTTCAAAATTTGATAAAATCAAATTTGAAAACCGGGAAAAATCCCCAACTCTCTCCGAGGGTCCTTGAGTTGCTTAGGATTTTGAGGATCGCGAGACGGAATGGAAATAAAATATGATATGCATGGATGACTATGTATAACATTCCAAATTGAAAATTTGGGATGTTACAGCGGCGTACTGCAAAACGGACGAAACGGACCTCCTACAGTCGAAACGGGGGTCCGGTTCATGAGGAGGGGTGTGGCATACCCCAAAACGGGACTCCACGGGATACTATTTATCTCCACCGTCGAACTCCTCCAGCGTCCACAGGCTACCGTCGACCTCGTCCAGCCTCCACGGGCTCCTGTTCATCCAGCCTCCACCGCGCGCTACTCCACCGGCTATAGTTCAACCACCCGTCCATGGGCACCCCTCCACCGTCTACTGTTCATCCAGCCCTCCACACCACGGGGTCCTGTTCAACCCCCCCTCCACAGGCACCCCTCCGCCGTCTACTATTCATCCAGCCCTCCACCACACCACAGGGTCCTGTTCATCCAGAGGCAACGCCACCGCTCACTGTTCATCCAACCCCCCCCCCCCCTGCAACGCTCACTGTTCATCCAGTCGATCGGCTTCATTTAGCAGCAGTAGCGAAGGAATCGCTCGATCTGTTTCAGTTAACAGCCATCGATCGATCGCTCGGGTTCAGTAACGCGTAGCCTGTAGTGCAATCGCTCGGGTTCAGTTAGAGCCCAACACCTCGCTCGGGTTCAGTTAGAGCCAATGCCTCGCACACACGCGTGTACGTGTACGAGAGAAATGCGCATCGCTTGGCCCCCGACCTCCCACCGTAACCGGTAACTCCCCGAAATTTTCCTTGCCCTCGCTTCTACCACGGTTTTTTCCATCATGGACAGCCCAAAGAATGTCATGCAGCTGCGTCTCCGGCCCGCCCAGGACGAAAAGCCCATTTTCTATCATGATTTTTTCTCATAGAAGTAGGAGCCCACCACATCTATGATGATACCGGGTTTTGTCACAATTATCGTCATAGAAGTGTCATATGTATGACAGAAAAATTTCGTTCGGCCCAAAATGTCATGGATGTGTCTTTTTTTTGTAGTGCACCCTTCCACCATTGTTAGCCTCTCTTGTGCCGCGCAACTTTCGCTGGTACCATAAGCCCACCATATATCTTCCTTAAAACAGCCATCATACCTACCTATTATGGCATTTCCATAGCCATTCCGAGATATATTGCCATGCAACTTTCCACCTTTCCATTTATTATGACATGCTCCATCATTGTCATATTGCTTTGCATGATCATGTAGTTGACATCATATTTGTGGCAAAGCCACCTTTCATAATTCTTCATACATGTCACTCTTGATTCATTGCACATCCAGGTACAGCGCCGGAGGCATTCATATAGAGTCATATTTTGTTCTAAGTATCGAGTTGTAATTCTTGAGTTGTAAGTAAATAAAAGTGTGATGGTCATCATTATTAGAGCATTGTCCCATGTGAGGAAAGGATGATGGAGACTATGATTCCCCCACAAGTCGGGATGAGACTCCGAATGAAAAATAAAGAGGCCGTAAAAAAGAGAAGGCCCAAAAAAAACAAAAAAAGAGAGAAAATGAGTGAAGGGGCAATGCTACTATCCATTTACCACACTTGTGCTTCAAAGTAGCACCATGATCTTCATGATAGAGAGTCTCTTATGTTGTCACTTTCATATACTAGTGGGAATCTTTCATTATAGAACTTGGCTTGTATATTCCAATGATGGGATTCCTCAAAATTCCTTAGGTCTTCATGAACAAGCGAGTTGGATGCACACCCACTTAGTTTCTTTTTGAGCCTTCATACACTTGTAGCTCTAGTGCATCCGTTGCATGGCAATCTGTACTCACTCACATTGATATCTATTGATGGGCATCTGCATAGCTGTAACACCCACGATGCGGCTATATCTCCCACGTGTCGGGGCACGACTTAGAGGCATAACCGCATGGTAGGCATGTCTCAAGAGGGGTAATCTTTACACATCCCATGTACTGAATAAGAAAGGGATAAAGAGTCAGCTTACAATCGCCACTTCACACAAATACAAGTTAAACATACATCATCCATAATACAATCAAGGTCCGACTACGGAACCAAAATAAAAGAAGACAACCCGAAATGCTAGATCCCCGATCGTCCCAACTGGGCTCCACTACTGATCAACAGGAAAGGAAACAACACAACGAACACGATCTTCATCGAGCTCCCACTTGAGCTGGGTTGCGTCACCTGCACTGGTATCATCGGCACCTACAACTGTTTGGAAGTATCTGCGAGCCACGAGGACTCAGCAATCTCACACCCGCGAGATCAAGACTATTTAAGCTTATGGATATGAAAGTGTAGTGAGGTGGAGCTGCAGCAAGCACTAAGCAAATATGGTGGCTAACATACGAAAATAAGAGAGAGAAGAGAAGCAATGCAATGGTCATGAAGCTAGAAGTGATCCTGAAACTACTTACGTTCAAGCATAACACAAGAACCGTTTTCACTTCCCGGACTCCGCCGGAAAGAGACCATCACGGCTACACACGCGGTTTATTCATTTTAATTAAGTTAAGTGTCAAGTTCTCTACAACCGGACATTAACAAATTCCCATCTGCCCATAACCGCGGGCACGACTTTCGAAAGTTCAAAACCCTACAGGGGTGTCCCATCTTAGCCCATCACAAGCTCTCACAGTCAACGAAGGATATTCCTTCTCCAGGAAGACCTGATCAGACTCGAAATCCCGGTTGCAAGACATTTCGACAATGGTAAATCAAGACCAGCAAAGCCGCCCGATGTGCCGACATCCCGATAGGAGCTGCACATATCTCGTTCTCAGGGCAACACCGGATAGTCCAAACTTCCGGTAGGCCAGCCTAGAGTTACCCCTAGTGGCCACCGGCGGCTGACAGATTAGGACCAACACTTAGACAAGCACTGGCCAAGGGGGGTTAAAATAAAGATGACCCTTGAGTCTGCAGAACCCAAGGGAAAAAGGCTTTGGTGGCAAATGTTAAAACCAAGGTTGGGCCTTGCTGGAGGAGTTTTATTCAAAGCGAACTGTCAAGGGGTTCCCATAACACCCAACCGCGTAAGGAACACAAAATCAAGGAACATAACACCGGTATGACGGAAACTAGGGCGGCAAGAGTGGAACAAAACACCAGGCATAGGGCCGAGCCTTCCAGCCTTTACCAAGTATATAGATGCATTAAAGTAAATAAGATATAATAATGATATCCCAACAATATCCATGTTCCAACGTGGAACAAACTTCATCTTCACATGCAACTAGCAACGCTATAAGAGGGGCTGAGCAAAGCGGTAACATAGCTAAACAAAAGTTTGCTAGGAAAGGTGGGTTAGAGGCTTGACATGGCAATATGGGAGGCATGATAAAGCAAGTGGTAGGTATCGTGGCATAGCAATAGAGCGAACAACTAGCAAGCAAAGATAGAAGTGATTTCGAGGGTATGGTCATCTTGCCTGCAAAGTTCTCAGAGTTTATGAAAGCTTGATCCTCGTTAGCGTACTCAACAGGTTCCTCATCACGTACTCGTCTCCCGGCTCTACCCAAAGCAAGAACACAAGCAAAGGAACAACAATCAACCACGGTGCAATGCACAAGCAACATGATGCAAAACATGGCATCACATGCGGGATGTGATATGCAATGCATATGCGTGCTCCGGAAGGAAACTGATGAACAAGGCATCAACATGGCAAACCAAGTGTTCCGCTAGAAATATGAGATGATTTCGGTCGAAATCGATATAAAGATCACCGGAATCGGATGCACGGTTTGCAAATGGCCAGTAAAACAAGAATGACATAATTCTGCGACTAACAACACGATGCCATCTAGAATGCAACAAGAAACTAAACTACTGCACTCCAACATAGCAACAAAGCATATGGAAGTGATCTACTCAAGATGCTTGCCAAAACATGAACAATGTGCTACAGCTAAATCACACCAGAGCATGTTCAAACAAGCATGGCAAAAGTGCAAAAGATATCAGCTTCTCAGACTTAGTGAAAAATACTAGCATGCCAGGAATAACATTAGGAAGCAATGATTAGAGCAAGCAAACAACATTCTACAGGAACATGTCATAGCAAACAAAGGCATGGCATGAATCTACTCAAAGCATAGAACAAAAGTCCCTTACTGATCATGAGCCATAATGGCACAACAGATATGATGGCACCCATGTAAACATAGCAAGTTTTATTAACAGTCTCAGACTTAGCAGAAAAACAGAGCATGGCATAAACAGAATTATGAAGGCATCTTTGCAAGCTCAAATCACTCACCACAAAGCCTTGCATGACAAGATAAGCATACTACCAGCAAGAATACATGTTCATGAAGCTCACCATGGAAAGAACAAGTTCATAGCATGCATGGATCAACAACAACAGCCATGGAAAAATTGATTAACATGTAAACAATCTTCTAGGAATATAGCAAAAGTAGAGCAAGATTGTGACATGCTAGGGCACTCCATAAATGCAAACCGGGGTACAGATGGATACAACACAACCATATGTCCAAAACATCCTTACTGAAGCAACTTAAAACTAGCATGGATCTCAATGTAGCATCATAGTTACATGGCATAAAAACAAGCATGGCACAATGGAATGAAGTGAAGAGAATCTCACGATGAACATTTTGATATATCATGTGCATGAAACGGAACTACGGATGAGAAGTTATGGCATGATGAACAGAGGCATAAAAGGTTAGGGTTTGAGGACTTAGAGAAATAGACCCTCCTCAGATCTCAGATCTAGGGTTGCACAGAAAACGAGAATGGCCGGGGTAGTTCGCCTGAGAGGAAGAGAGGTGGTGGACGGAGCTTGGGAAAGTTGCCGAAGCTCATGGGGCGGCCGAATCTGGTCGGCTCGAGGTGCGCCGGCGAAGAGGAGGCGCCGATCGGCGGCGATGCGGAAGGGCGACGAAGTCGGTCGGGCGAGGCGGCGAGGTCGGTCGGGGTGGCAGCAAGCTGACTAGGCGGCGCACGGCGGCGGAGACGGGCGGCGAGCGGCAGGGTCCGGTATGGCAGCGGGGGCGGCGTGCGGCGACGAAGATGGGCGTTGCGGGCGCGGGGAGGCGATGGGCCAACGAGGGCTAGAAGCGGGCTCGGTGGGCCTGCGGTGCGAGGAAGCGGCAACGTGACATGTGGCGGCACGTGATTCGCTGGGCGGCGGCGGCGGATCCTGTCCGGCGAGGCCGGACGTGTCCGATGGCGGCGGGGGAGGATTTTTTAGGGTTTGGACCCGAAATTTGGACTAGGAGCACATATATATAGGTGGGAGGAGGTAGGAGTGTCCAAATGGAGTGTACTTTTTGCCCACGCGATCGTAATTCGACAATGGAGGACATGGATGTGGTTTGGAAGGGTTATTGGGCCATTTTGGAGGGGTGTTGGGCTGCAACACACAAGAGGCCTTTGCGGTTCCCCGTTTAACCGTTGGAGTATCAAACGGACTCTAAATGACACGAAATTTGATCGGCGGTCTACCAGTGGTGTACCTAGGCCGCATGGCAAATCTCGGTCCATTCAGAGAATGTTTCACACCCGCTCACGAAAAGAGACAAAAGGGGGCGCCAGAGGACGTAGGAGTGTCGGATTGCGAAACGGGCAACAAGGAAAATGCTCGGATGCATGAGACCAACACGTATGCAAATGAGATGCACATTCAGACATGATATGAAATGCATGACATGGAAAAAATGCAAAACGAAGACAAAACCCAACCACGAAGGGAATCTCATAACTTAAGGCTGAAAATGGCAGAGTCAGAGTTACAAATATGGAAAGTTGTATCCGGGGCGTTACAATAGCCATTGATTAGCCGCGTCAATGTGAGCCTTTCTCCTTTTTTGTCTTCTCCACACAACCCCCATCATCATATTCTATTCCACCCATAGTGCTATGTCCATGGCTCACGCTCATGTATTGTGTGAAAGTCGAAAAAAGTTTGAGATTACTAAAGTATGAAACAATTGCTTGGCTTATCATCGGGATTGTGCATGATGAGAGCATTTTTGTGTGACGAAAATGAAGCATAGCTAAACTATATGATTTTGTAGGGATAAGATTTCTTTGGCCATGTTTTTTTGAGAAGACATAATTGCTTGGTTAGTATGCTTGAAGTATTATTATTTTTATGTCAATATTAAACTTTTGTCTTGAATCTTATGGATCTGAATATTCTTGCCACAATAAAGATAATTACATGCATAAATATGTTAGGTAGCATTCCACATCAAAAAGTCTTGTTTTTATCATTTACCTACTCGATGACGAGCAGGAATTAAGCTTGGGGATGCTTGATACGTCTCCAACGTATCTATAATTTCTGATTGTTCCATGCTATTATATTATCAACCTTGGATGTTTCATATGCATTTATATGCTATTTTATATGATTTTTGGGACTAACTTATTAACCTAGAGACCAGTGCCAGTTTCTGTTTTTTCCTTGTTTTTGAGTATCGCAGAAAAGGAAAACCAAATGATGTCCAATTGACCTGAAACTTCACGGAACTTATTTTTGGACCAGAAGAAGGCCATGGAGTAAAAGAGTTGGGCCAGAAGAGTCCCGGGCTGCCCACGAGGGTAAGGGGCGTGCCCACCCCCTAGGTGCGCCTCCCTACCTCGTGGACAGCCCGGAGACCCCCCTGACTTGTTCTCGACGCCAAAACCTCTTATATATACTAAAACTTCTAGAAAGAAACCTAGATCGGGAGTTCCGCTGCCCCAAGCCTCTGTAGCCACCGAAAACCAATCTAGACCAATTCCGGCACCCTGTCGGAGTGGGGAATCCGTCTTCGGTGGCCATCTTCATCATCCCGGCGCTCTCCATGACGAGGAGGGAGTAGTTCTCCCTCGGGGCTAAGGGTATGTACCAGTAGATATGTGTTTGATCTCTCTCTCTCGTGTTCTTGATTCGGCACGATCTTGATGTATCGCAAGGTTTGGTATTATAGTTGGATCTTATGATGTTTCTCCCCCTCTCCTCTCTTGTGATGAATTGAGTTTTCCCTTTGAAGTTATCTTATTGGATTGAGTCTTTAAGGATTTGAGAACACTTGATGTATGTCTTGCATGTGCTTATCTGTGGTGACAATGGGATATCACGTGATCCACTTGATGTATGTTTTGGTGATCAACTTGTGAGTTCCGTGACCTCGTGAACTTATTCGTAGGGGTTGGCACACATTTCCGTCTCGACTATCTGGTAGAAACTTTGGGGCACTCTTTGAAGTTCTTTGTGTTGGTTGAATAGATGAATCTGAGATTGTGTGATGCATTTCATATAATCATACCCACAGATACTTGAGGTGACATTGGAGTATCTAGGTGACATTAGGGTTTTGGTTGATTTGTGTCTTAAGGTGTTATTCTAGTATGAACTCTAGGATAGATTGAACGGAAAGAATAGCTTCATGTTATTTTACTACGGACTCTTGAATAGATCGATCAGAAAGAATAACTTTGAGGTGGTTTCGTACCCTACAATAATCTCTTCGTTTGTTCTGCGCTATAAGTGACTTTGGAGTGACTCTTTGTTGCATGTTGAGGGATAGTTATATGATCTAATTATGTTATTATTGTTTAGAGAACTTGCACTAGTGAAAGTATGAACCCTAGGCCTTGTTTCAACGCATTGAAATACCATTTTCGCTCACTTTTATCACTTGCTACCTTGCTGTTTTTATATTTTCAGATTACAAAAACTTATACCTACCATCTATATTGCACTTGTATCACCATCTCTTCGCCGAACTAGTGCACCTATACAGTTTACCATTGTATTGGGTGTGTTGGGGACACAAGAGACTCTTTGTTATTTGGTTGCAGGGTTGTTTGAGAGAGACCATATTCATCCTACGCCTCCCACGGATTGATAAACCTTAGGTCATCCACTTGTGGGAAATTTGCTACTGTCCTACAAACCTCTGCACTTAGAGGCCCAACAACGTCTACAAGAAGAAGGTTGTGTAGTAGACATCAAGGTGTGGGTTCATCAACTTCCAACTATTCTCTACGGTTGCCATGGGCCTCCTTTTATAGATCAAGGGGTCACCACAATGGCAAAGTAGTCATTGTGCACTGATATGATAGCAAAGAGTGCTATCATACCTAACTCTTCGGGCTAACATGGCGCCTTAAATGCACCGCTTAGTGTCACATCATTGGTTGCCCGACAAGTCTTGTCGTGCTATCTTGCCAGCTCTGTGCCTGTTCTCTTGACACGTCGCTGGAGGGGTGTCATCTGTGGGTTTCTCCTGTAGGAAACAGCTGCCATGTGCCGAATGGCTGCCACTTAATCATCTCGCGGCTTGACACCGCACTGATGGAGGACGTGGGTCGTGCTGGAGTGGTTGGTGAGGTGGTTTTGCCTCTGCGAGCCCCGGCAGGCCCTCCCGGGGCGCCTTGGGCGCCTGCTTCTAGGGGTGGCCTGGCCCCTTGCTGGGCTCGCCTGTCCGGCAAGGGAGGCCCTCTCTTGGTGATATCCTGCTACTCTAGCTTGGCCTTAGTCTCTTTGAGCTGCATGCTGGTTCTCCAAATCTCTTGATTCCTTGTATCCTGGCTTGGGTTGGTGCCTCGAACTTGCCCTCGTGCCTGTGCATAGTCTGGGCAACAGAGCCAGGGTTTGTTGCAATGACATATTGTTGATCATAACACTTCTATTAAGATGCTTAAAGAAGTTATTTTTCCGAGGATTGGACTCCCTAGATATTCAGTGACTGATGTTGGTTCACATTTTATTCATGGTGCTTTCCATAAAATGCTTGCTAAATATGATGTTAACCATAGAATTTCGTCTCGATATCATCCTCAGTCTAGTGGTCAAGTAGAATTGAGCAATAGAGAGATTAAATTGATCTTGCAAAAGATTGTTAACAGATCTAGAAAGAATTGGTCTAAGAAACTATATGATGCATTATGGGCTTATAGAACTGCTTATAAAAACCCTATGGGTATGTCTCCGTACAAAATGGTTTATGGAAAGGCTTCTCACATACATCTTGAAGTAGAACATAAGGCATATTGGGCAATTAAAGAGCTCAACTATGATTTCAAAATTGCCGGTGAGAAGAGGTTATTTGACATTAGCTCACTTGATGAATGGAGAACCCAAGCCTATGAGAATGCCAAGTTGTTTAAAGAAAAGGTTAAAATATGGCATGACAAAAGCATACAAAAGCGTGAGTCTAATGTAGGTGATCATGTTTTGCTATATAACTATCCTTTAAGATTTTTTGCAGGAAAGCTTCTCTCTAAATGGGAAGGTCCTTACGTTATCATGGAGGTCTATCATTCCGATGCAATCAAAATCAACAACGTCGAAGGTACAAATCTGAAGGTGGTAATTGGTCAAAGAATTAATCATTATATCTCAGGTAACCCCATGAATGTGGAGACCAATATAATTGATACCGTAACACCGGAGGAGTACATAAGGAACACTTTCAAGAACATTTCAGACTTCGAACTGGAACAGGTATGTGGTACGGTAAGTAAACCGACTCCAAAACTATTCTAATGGAAATTTATCTCCGTTTTGGAATATTTAAATAATTAGGAAAATAAAAAGTAGTGTGAAAGAGACACGACGCAACCACAAGGGTGGAGGGTGCGCCCTACCCCTGGGCGTGCCCCTACCTTGTGGCCACCTCGTGTGCCCTCTGGACTCCGTTTTCTTGTATGATACTTCTTTTGGTCGGTAAAAATTCATTATATAATCTCCCAAAGGTTTTGACCACCGTACCACGGTAGAATCCCCTATTTTCATTTTGAGTTGTTTCTGCAACATATTTGGAGCAATATGTCATCCCAAGATTCGGAGGGAGAGAGCTATGTAGCTGATTACATTGAAAACCCCAAAGTCTACGGGGATTTGGAGCATTGTGGTTGGACCACAGAGGAAGAAGAAGACTATGATCCGAAAGGAAAGGAAGAGACAAGTTCCGATGAAGAGGAAGTCCCACTACCCCAACCTGGGGACATGCATGTGGAGTTCAAAAAGTCAAGTCTTCCTAATAAAGCAAAGAAACCTAGGATCCAGTTTATCCCTTTTCGTCTCTTGCAGAAAACAAATAGGAACCATGTAAAATGATATTAAGGCTTGAGGAGGAGATCGATGACTTAAGGGAGGAAAATTCTACCCTCAAGCACAAGATGATGAAGAAGCCTACTACATCAACAACTCCATCATCATCACCACCTCCGAAGAAAGAGACATAAATACATGGGTACGGGCACTCCCCTTGGCAACTGCCAAGCTTGGGAGAGGTTCCCTCGTATCGTATCACCATCACACCTTTACCTTTATCGTTTTTCTTTCTTCAGTCCTTTTGGTTATATCTTGATCTAGTAGAGTACATTTTTAGTATGATCTAGCTTTGAGTTTTGCTTTATGTTCCCTCTATGTAATTGAGTACGTGAGTTATATATAATAAAAAGTAGTTTTGAGTTGAGGGCTTTGCCTTGTTGCTATGATCTAGAGGGAATTAAATAAAAAATGAAGAATAAAAAGAAGCAAAATGATCATATATTGATCTTATGGAGAGTAATGACTTCACATATAAAGAGTATGATGAATAAAAGTTGTTGAGAGTTGACAAACATAGTTTTGGTCATTGTTGCAATTAATAGGAAGTAATAAAGAAATAGAGGCTTCACATATAAATATACTATCTTGGACAGCACTCATTAAAATATGACATGCTAAAAAGTTTATGTTGGACAAGGAAGACAACATAATGAGTTATGTTTTATTATATCTGAATAGAAGTTATATTGTCATGGATCATCCAACATGTTGATCTTGCCTTTCCCTCTCATGCTAGCCAAATTCTTTGCACCAAGTAGAGATACTACTTGTGCTTCCAAACATCCCTTAAACCAGTTTTGCCATGAGAGTCCACCATACCTACCTATGGATTGAGTAAAATCCTTCAAGTAAGTTGTCATCGATGCAAGCAATAAAAATTTCTCTCTAAATATGTATGATGTATTAGTGTGAAGAAAATAAGCTTTATACAAACTTGTGATATGGAAGAAATAGAAGCGATGGACTTCATAATAAATTTATTTATCACAAGCGGCAATATAAAGTGAAGTTCTTTTGCACTATGATTTTGTGCATCCAGCCATTAAAGCGCATGGCAACCTCTGCTTCCCTCTGCGAAGGGTCTATCTTTTACATTTATCTTCTACCCTTATACAAGATTCATGGTGATCTTCACCTTTCCTTTTTACACCTTTTCTTTTGGCAAGCACTATGTGCTGGAGAGATCCGGATATATATATATATATAGGTTATCATAAAGTATTATTGTTGACATTACCCTTGAGGTAAAAGGTTGGGAGGCGACACTATAAGCCCCTATCTTTCTCTGTGTGTTATTGAAGCTTTGAGCCCATAAGTATCACGTGAGTGTTAGCAATTGTGAATGACTAAATGATAGTTGGGTATGAGGACTTGCTGAAAAGCTCTTATATTGACTCTTTCCGATGTTATGATAGATTGCAATTGCTTCAATGACTGAGATTATAGTATGTTAGTTTTCAATGAAGTTTTTGATTCATACTTTACCTTGTGAACAAATTTTTACTTTAGCATAAGAAATTATATGACAATATATGTTTTTTTCCGAAGATGATCATGACACCCTCATGTCCGTATTTTATTTTACCGACACCTCTATCTCTAAACATGTGGACATATTTTTCGATTTCGGCTTTCACTTGAGGACAAGCAAGGTCTAAACTTGGGGGCGTTGATACGTCCATTTGGATCATGCTTTTATATTGATATTTATTGCATTATGGGTTGTTATTACACATTATATCACAATACTTATGCATTTTCTCTCTTATTTTATAAGGTTTACATGAAGAGGGAGAATGCCGGCAGCTAGAATTCTAGACTGGAAAAGGAGCAAATATTAGAGACCTATTCTGCACAACTCCAAAAGTACTGAACCTTCACGAAGAATACTTTTGGAGTATATAAAAAATATTGGGCAAAGAAAGTACCAGAGGAGGGCCACTTGCCATCCACAAGGGTGGAGGGCGCGCCCTACCCCCTGGGCCTGCCCCCTAACATGTGGGCCACCAGGCAGGCCCCTGACGCCCATCTTCTGCTATACGGTGTGTTTTAACCTGAAAAAAAATCAGAAGGAAGCTTTCAGGATGAAGCGCCGCCATCTTGAGGCTCAACTTGGGCAGAACCAATCTAGGGCTCCAAGGAAGCTGTTCTGCCGAGGAAACATCCCTCCCAGAGGGGGAAATCGAAGCCATCGTCATCACCAACGATCCTATCATCGAAAGGGCGTCAATCTCCATCAACAACTTCACCGGCACCATCTCCTCTCAAACCCTAGTTCATCTCTTGTATTTGATCTTTGTCTCAAAACCTTAGATTGGTACCTGTGGGTTGCTAGTAGTGTTGATTACTCCTTGTTGTTGATGCTAGTTGGTTTATTTGGTGGAATGTCATATGTTTAGATCCTTAATGATAATTAATACTCCTCTGATTATGAACATGAATATGCTTTATGAGTATTTACGTTTGTTCCTTAGGACATGGGAGAAGTCTTGTTATAAGTAATCATGTGAATTTGGTATTCCTTCGATATTTTGATGAGATGTATGTTGTCTTTCCTCTAGTGGTGTAATGTTAACGTCGACTACATGACACTTCATTATTATGAGAACACTTGATGTATGTCTCACATGTGCTTATCTGTGGTGACAATGGAATATTCACGTGATATACTTGATGTATGTTTTGGTGATCAATGTGCGGGTTCTATGACCTTGTGAACTTATGCATAGGGGTTTGCATACATTTCCGTCTTGACTCTCCAGGAGAAACTTTGGGGAACTCTTTGAAGTTCTTTGTGTTGGTTTGAATAGACGAATCTGAAATTGTGTGATGCATATCCTATAATTAGACCCGTGGATACTCATGTTGACATTGGAGTATCTAGGTGACATTAGGGTTTTGGTTTATGTGTGACTTAAGGTGTTATTTTAGTACGAACTCTAGGGCTGTTTGCGACACTTATAGGAATAGCCCAATAGATCGATCAGAAATAATAACTTTGAGATGGTTTCGTACCCTACAATAATCTCTTTATTTGTTCTCCGCTATTAGTGACTTTGGAGTGACTCTTTGTTGCATGTTGAGGGATTGTTGTATGCTCCAATTATATTATCATTGTTCAGAGAACTTGCACTAGTGAAAGCATGAACTTTAGGCCTTGTTTCGAAGCATTGCAATGCCGTTTTCGCTCACTTTTACCACTTGCTACCTTGTTGTTTTTATATTTTCAGATTACAAAAACCTACCAATGGCGGTCGGGGACGAGCGATGGTCTTTTCCTACCAATCTATCACCCTAGCAGCATGCGTGTAGTACTTTTTTCGATGACTAATAGATTTTTGCAATAAGTATGTGTGTTCTTTATGACTAATAATGAGTCCATAGATTATACGCACTCTCACCCATCCACCATTTCTAGCCTCTCTAGTGCCGCGCAACTTTCGCCGGTGCCATAAACCCACCATATACCTACCTCAAAAAAGCCACCAAACCTACCTATTATGCCATTTCCATAGCCATTCCGAGATATATTGCCATGCAACTTCCAGCATTCCATTTATTATGACATGTTCCATCATTGTCATGTTGCTTTGCGTGATCATGTAGTTGACATCGTATTTGTGGCAAAGCCACGATTCATAATTCTTTCATACATGTCACTCTTGATTCATTGGACATCCCAGTAAACCGCCGAAGGCATTCATATATAGTCATATTTTGTTCTAGTATCGAGTTGTAATTCTTGAGTTGTAAGTAAATAAAAGTGTGATGATCATCATTATTAGAGCATTGTCCCATGTGAGGAAAGGCTGATGGAGACTATGATTCCCCCATAAGTAGGGATGAGACTCTGGACAAACAATAAAATAAAAAAAGAGGCAAAAAAAGAGAGCCCAAAAAAACAAAAACAAAAAAATGTGAGAAAAGAGAGAAGGGGCAATGCTACTATCCTTTTACCACACTTGTGCTTCGAAATAGCACCATGATCTTCATGATAGAGAGTCTCCTATATTGTCACTTTCATATAGTAGTGGTAATTTTTCATTATAGAAGTTGGCTTGTATATTCCTACGATGGGCTTCCTCAAATGCCCTAGGTCTTCATGAGCAAGCAAGTTGGATGCACACCTACTTAGTTTCTTTTTGAGCTTTCATCCACTTATAGCTCTAGTGCATCTGTTGCATGGCAATCCCTACTCACTCACATTGATATATATTGATGGGCATCTCCATATCCCGTTGGTACGCCTAGTTGATGTGAGACTATCTCCTTGTTTTTATGTTCTCCACAACCACCTTCTATTCCACCTATAGTGCTATGTCCATGGCTCACGCTCATGTATTGTGTGAAAGTTGAAAAAGTTTCAGAACGCCAAAAGTATGAAACTATTTCTTGGCTTGTCATCGGGGTTGTGCATTATTTGAGTAATTTGTGTGATGAAGATGGAGCATAGCCACACTATATGATTTTGTAGGGATAAGCTTTCTTTGCCCATGTTATTTTGAGAAGACATAATTGCCTTGTTAGTATGCTTGACGTATTATTGTTTTTATGTCAATATTAAACTTTTGTTTTGAATCATACGGATCTGAACATTCATGCTACAATAAACAAATTACATTGACAACTATGTTAGGTACCATAAAACATCAAAAATTCTGGTTTTGTCATTTACCTACTCGAGGACGAGCAGGAATTAACCTTGGGGATGCTTGATACGTCTCCAAGGTATCTTGGATGTTTAATATGCATTTATATGCTATTTTACATGATTTTTGGGACTAACCTATTAACCAAGAGCCCAGTGCGAGTTTCTGTTTTTTACTTCTTTTTTGAGTTTAGCAGGAAGGGAATATCAAACGGAGTCCAATTGACCTGAAACTTCACGATGGTTGTTTTTGGACCAGAAGAAACCTCTGCAGCAAAAGAGTTGGGCCACAAGAGCCACGAGGCCTCCACAAGGGTGGAGGGCGCGCCCTA